>NC_047668.1:21210000-21541071 GCF_011762505.2 Arvicanthis niloticus | reverse complement strand
CTGGGCTAGTTCTCATTTACCCTCAGGGTTGGGTCACCAGTACTTTCTCATCAGGGCTAATCCCACTGTGTTGCTCAGTTAAGGTGCAGACCCACTCTCCTTAGTGTTGAAGCCAGCAAGGGGCAGGACTAGCCTACCCACTCTCGTGATCCCAGGGCAGGACTACATATTCTAAAAGACCAAACAATACTGAGCAAAAATCATAAAGAATTAAGCATGTATATATATGACCTATAAAAGTTAAATCCAAAATATTTAAACAACCTATTAAACAGACCTATAATCAGCAAACACATTGAAGCAATCTTTAAAGATCTCTCACAAAGATAAATCCAGGGCTGGATAGATTATTGCTGAATTATACCAGAGTTTCAAGGAACAACTTACACCAATAATTATCAAACTGTTCTACAAAAATAAGGGTGTGTTTTGGCAGTGGGATGGGGAGAATACAAAAAACTCATTTTATAAACATAATGTAACTTTGATATAAAAACACCCAACAGATCCATGCCATCCTTCCTATGGAGAGGTGGTTGGAGGAGGGAAGGGCACAGTCTCATCTCCTCATCTCCTTTCAGTTACCATGAGTGGTTTCTAATATAGCAACAAGTGAAAGCTGGTTCTGAGTTTGATGTGACCTCTAACATAGCAGGGGGCTTATATTTTCCTCATTATGGAAAGTTTCAAGGCAACAAGCCCCAACAAGGTATCTCTAGATTAGAAATCCAATCCTTGGGAAATGAAGACTCTCCAATGCATAGGGCTCTTCACAGGAAGATTCTCAAGTTTTGTGTAAGAATATCACAAGACTATATCAACATTTCCTACACTATAGAAAAAGTTAATTCTCTCTGTCTCTCTGTCTCTCTACCTTTCTCTCTCCTCTCTCTCCCTCTTTCACATACACATACAGAGAGAGAGAGAGAAAGAGAGAGGAAGAGAAAGAGAGAGAGAGAAAGAGAGAGAGAGAGAGAGAGAGAGAGAGAGAGAGAGAGAGAGAGAGAGAGAGAGAATATGAGGAGCCAGGCTGAACCAACAAGGACAAGGGACATTCTCCATTTTAAGTATTTTAATGATGGACTAGTGGATACTGGCCTCTTGGCCTATCCTATTTTATGAAGGCTTTAGATTAGTGTCAAGTCTTACAGAAACTTCCACATTTCCATGACCACCTGTAACTCCAGTTCCATGGAACGGTGCAGGAATCTCTAACAGACCCAAGCATTACAAAACTGGCACACTGCAGGTCTTGCCCTTTCCCCTTTCCTCTCTCTTAATAAACCATTAGAATACATTCCTAAATCTATCACCCAAGATTCATTTCCTTATTATCCACTGACTCATTCCTGAGACTGAACAACAAGATCCTGTTATCAAAAATCATTATTTGGCTACCCTGGCTAACCTGTCCAATAAGACTTAAAACTCTTCCCAGCACAGACTTCCCCTTTTATGCCTTGAAAACCACTCCTGAAGAACCACTTCTTGGCTGACTGCTTTTGTCTTATCCAGATGCAGCATCACACCCCCAACCCCCACCTCCAGCCCTCCAAGGATAATAAAACTTTGTGCTGAAAATTTAGTGTCTGGGAATGTTCTGTGTCCCTGAGTCATAGCACTGGGTGTGAGTGACCCTGGGGCCCCATTGACCTCCTTATAAATGAGACACCCTTTTCTGTCCTCTATAGCACTGCACACACAGTTCACAAACATACATGAAGAAAAACACTCATATGCATAATTTAGAAATAGAGTTTAAAAAAATGTTTGAGTGGTGATGGTGGTACATGTTTTTAATCCCAGAACTTGAGAGGCATAGACAGGTAGATCTCTGTGATTTTGAAACAACTGGTATACATGATGAGTTCCAGGACAGCCAGGGCTATACAGAGAAACTCCGTCTTAAAACAAGTAAGTAAATAAGTAAGTAAGTAAGGTAAAAATAAATAATTTAAATATGTACATGTGTGAATGTGTTGGGGGTCACTTTGGAATGCATAAGAGCAAATACTTCTTTATCTCTCTCTTTTTTTCTTTCTAAAATCTAAAGTTTCAGAAAACTTAAATTTCGGAAAAGAAACTAGTTACTAAGTTGTTACCTCTGGCAGGCTTATCTAAAATTAATTGAAATGCTAATTTTAAGCTTACTCCTTAAAATGATTTGGATCTTGTGTTTTCTAATGTTAATTATGGAAACTGGGTTAACAGAAAATCTGATTACAGAATTTTGAGAGGCAATCTAAAGATGCTAAACATATTTTATTAAATGCTCAAAACATCTCAACTCCCTTTGCTGGACAAACTTAAAGTGCAAAATTAACAAAATTAAATTTAGTTTCAGAATTGACCAGTATACAAAGATGATTTTGACTTAGTTTGATTAAAAAATATACATTTAATTGGCAATGTTGAGAAGAGCTAAGTTTTGTTTTGAAATAGTTGCTAAGAGATATTAAACTGTGGTATAAATAATGTACTTTAGTACTTACGTAGGGTGCTAGAGTTCCCTTTCCCTGGATAAGAATTTAAAAACAGGGCTCAGAAGGAAACTTGGGATGAGAATTTAGTATGAAAAGAAAGGTGGCTAAGGGAACCTGCAACTTCCAAGAAAACTTGCTGGGAGACAATAATTGGTAGAGGAGATGGTTTTACTTAAGGCCTTGGAAAAATGGAATAGAAACCATATGCTGCACCCCCTTTCAAAGTGGGAAGTCATCCTGGGTGTCTTTATGGAAAAATTCAATGGGTAAAAAAAAAAATCTCATGCTTAGAGTTCTTTGTTTGTTCTTCAGTGGAATTTCCTTGAAGGGTAGAGATCTGCTTTGACTCTCCTAGAATTTTTCTCAGGCCTAACAAAATCTCCCATCATATTAACATACAGAAGGAAGGAATTGTCTAAAAGCCAGAGCAGCAGGTGAATGCAAACGGTAAACCTGGTCTTAGAGGTGAGCACAGTGAGCACTGCCTGAATAGCCTTGCTGCAGTCTAGCATAAGCATCTACCACATGCAAATACACATATGCAAATTCTGTGCTTCCCACTATGTAGTTTTGATCATTCTTCCCTAGGACTCACTAACATTTTGGTGTTTTAACCCATTCATGGGTTTTAATGTGACTATGCTTGTATGTCCTGTTCTCTCAACATATATGAGATTTAGGGGACACGGAGTAGCTAATTAACCAATTTTGCATGTTTTCATTTTGTCCAGACTGTATAAATTTATATAGTTATTTTTATTGATAGGATAGCTTCTTTAACGTTAGTTGCTTAGATTTTAGTGTATGGTGAATGAATTTGGAATTTTTTTCTTAAAACTATTTGCTTTGTGCATTTGGGAGGGAAATACATATACAATATTTTATGTTATATAAGTGATATCTAAAATACATATTAGATCATATAAGATATATGGCAAGTGAAAGACCATCCTGCCTCCATTTTAGACTTGAAAGTCATCTTATAGTAAAGACAGACTAAATTAATTCCTTTTTTATGATTAAATTTGTTTCTCAGATTGGGCTATGTCTCACTATTAACCTTAACTACAAAATGGTTCTGTACTGTCTGTTCCACAAAATGGCAACCATGCCTTTGTTTTAAAAGTCATTATAAACATATTGCAACCCTATCTTTTTTCAAAAGGTTGTTATGGCTAACTAGCTATTATGTTTTTATTTCAGAAGGCTGTTATGATCAACTTGTTTTACTTATGCTTTGCTTCTTTAACTCCACCTATTTGCCTGTCAAATCCCCCATTTGGAAACCCCCTGTTCCTAGTCTATAAAATCCCTTATCTTACCCATGCCCATTGCTGATATTTTGAACCCCACTTTTAGGAAGTTAGAGCCAATGTGCATGGATTAAAAGGAAAAAATCAAACCTTGTTTTAATAAATTGCTTGCTTTAAATAATTTGACCATGGATGGATCTTTACTATTTTTTGTTTCATACTTTTGACATCTTTGTCAGATTCTTCTAGAAACAAAGTGAACAATTTTAATCAGTCTCACTGGAAAGTATTGTCAGGTCAGTCTCTAATGTTCTGCTTAATCATGTACTCATAAGATGTTTGGAATTATGAAAATCCCAAATCACTTAAATTCCCAGGCCAAATACTAATTCTACAATAGTGTACCATATTGAGTATGGCTGCAGAGGGACAGAGCTCATATTACATGTTTTGTTTCCACATAATAATAAAGAAATTGAATTATTCTTGGATGTTGAGTAGAACATGGTGTTATCCTATTGTTTAAGATATCACATACCTTGGTTACAGGACACGAAGAAATCAGTACTGTTCAAGAAGTTTCTTCCCTACTGGCTAGCTTTTATAGTACCCAAAGGCACTTTGTGAGGGGCTACAAGAAAAAAAAAAAAGGTACCAACATTCTTCCTCACCTGTGAACCCTGTGATGTAATGTACAGTAATAACATTTGGCACAGTAAAATATGCTCATGGATGAAACAGAAGTTATGGATCTACCAACTGCTTTCTGCCTGAGTTTAAGGCCTATTCCACAGGAGAAAACACATGCCAGGTACCCTAAATCTAGCTCAAAACCCACAGCTAGGGATCTCACAAGCCACAGGAGTGAACCAACTCTGATTTCTGTGTCAAAGTAACATATTTTCCAAATACTGTCTAAATTCATACCTTTCTATGCATAGACTAGTACTGTTCTTAGACCATATCAGAGAACGGTTTTGAGCAACTGATGGTAGTTTATGTTGACACAGCTGGTCCAAGTTCACAGAGTAAGTATCAGTGAAGTTCCAACAAGTGGGGCATCTTTAGTAATTCAAGTACCATTTCAGCAAGATTTGTTTATTGGATATTTTATTTACATTTCAGATGTGATCCCCTTTCCCTATTTCCCCGCACCCAGGAACCCCCATCCCATCTCCCCTTCTTTTGCTTCTATGAGGATGTACCCCCACCCACCTGCCCACTCCCACCTCCTCATCCATGATTTGCTCTATACTGGGGCATCCAGTCTTCACTGGACCAAGGACTTCCTCTCACACCTATGCCCAACAAGGATATCTTCTCCTACATATACAGCTGGAGCCATGGGTCCAGGTTTAAGGCTGGTGGTTTAGACCCTGGGAGCTCTGGTTGGTTGATATTGTTGCTATCTCTATGGGGCCACAAACCCTTTCAGCTTTCAGTCTTCTCTCACGCTTCTCCATTGGGAATCCCATGATCAATTCAAAGGTTAGCTGTGAGCATCCACCACTGTATATGTCAGGCTCTGGCAGACCGCTAAGAAGACAGCTATATCGGGCTCCTGTCAGCATGCACTTCCTAACAAGCACATCAGCGTCTACCTTTGGTGACTGAACATGGGGTGGATACCCAGGTGGAACAGTCTCCAGATGACCCCTCCTTCAGTTTCTGTCCCACACTTGGTCTCTATATTTGCTCCCATGAGTATTTTGTTACTCCTAAGAAGGACCGAGCACCCGCATTTTGATCTTCCAAGAGCCATAAGTCAGGGGACCAGAACCAATCAATATCATCTGGACATGACAAATTTAGTGTACTCATGAACTTATGGCTGTCTGCATGGATCTACAAGAGATCAGGATTGCTGATATTTCACTCTTGGGGGAGTGTAGAAATCACAAAACACTACCCCTAATGGAAAAGCTATTACAACTGATGGCTTCTGGAGTTGGAGAGTCAGTTTTTCTTAGTAGGGTGTGTTCCCTACTAAGTTAACTATGGCCCAATGATGGCCCTATAACCAGGAGTATATGCACAGCACAAAATGGACTTGATAAATTATTAAAAATAAAAAAAAACTAAGATGGGGGAAGGATGGTGAGGTGGACCTAGAAGGCATAAGAAGTAAATATGGTAAATAAATAAATAAATTGCACAAACTCTCAATAAAATAATAAAAACTGATATTAAAAAAAATGTTTCTCATTGTATCATGCTATACTCAGCTTGAGGGTATGGATTAGTGAGTAAAATGCTGGTTATAAAACTATTGCACTGAGGACCTGAGAGTGAATCCTTAAAAAAGATGTAAAATGTTAGACATGGCAGTGCTCATCTATAACCCCAGAAGAGGGAAAGTATAGAGATTATGAGTCCTCAGAACCTGTTGAACAGTCAGTCTAGCCAAAATGATGATCTCCAGATTCAGTGAGACAACTAGTCTCAAAAACTAAATTTATAAGGAGTAAAAAGAAGACGTCAAACATCATCTTCTGGCCTCTGTGTGTACAGAGATGGGAATGCATACTCTCATACATATAACACACACACAAATACACACACATACATGCTCACACACACACACACACACACACACACACACACAGAGAGAGAGAGAGATCAAAAATAAAAATAATGGAACAAGGGAAGAATTTCAGTGTCAATATTGAGTTTTTGAGAAATATAGCCAAATAATTTAAAAGTTGGTACAAAAATTAATTCGCTTTTTATTTCCATTTATCATTTTTCTAATCTTTGTTAAAGGTCCTTTGGAGGTTGAATAAAAATTAGGAATATAACCTTTGACATCAGATATAATACCTAGAAGAGAAAACAAATTTCAACTGCTCATTCATATGTATGTGCTGCTTTTATTTTTCAATATTTCTGTGTTAGGATTTATTTTTCCAAATAATAATTTTTATTAATGTCATGAGAGCATCATGTAATCCCGATGTAGTAAGCACACAATAAACATATTTTTCATTACATTTTGTTTGCTCTTTTTTTTCTTGTCATTAATTTACTAATAATGGTATTTCTTACTTCAATAGTATAAAAACTTTAAAAATGCTTATTTCTAGCCTATATTTTTGACACTCCTCATAGTAACAGACTCTTTCATTTCTCAGAAAAACTGAAAGAGATGCTCTCATTTCTCTGAGATATGGTATTGGAAGGCCAGGAAGCTGCCAGGAAGTTTTCACAATATATGAGGCATAAAACCTTCAATGCTAAAGCAAAGTATTAATGTCATCTTAGGGATTTCACATTAGAGACAACACAATATAGAAAACAGAGGGTTTCTTTGGAATAACTCATAATGAATTTTAAATCTTAGCCTCACTGTTAGAGGTGTATCTTGAGCAAATCAGCTTACTTAATTTCCACATAGGTAAATGTTGAAGTCAATTATATTTTGTAGTTTGACACACACGAACACACTTAGATACTAGCTGTAAGGGTGGTAGGCTCTAGTGAAACACCTAAAACTTAAGTATGATAAAAATAAATGGCCATGCCCTATAATAGCTCAGAATGCTAGTCATCTCTGTTCCCCAGATCATAAGCTCATTTGAAGCTACTGGGAGGAAAGGTTTCGTTGGCCTGATGATGATGCCTGAAAGAGAACAAAAGCTGAAAAAGGATAAAGCTATCAGACCAGTCCACAAATTTAGATTAAAAGAGTAATTAATGAAAGCTAACAAATGAGGAAATACTAGTAAAGTTTGTACTTTTACTTTGCCATCATGGAATCTGAAAGCACATAGCTGACTAGAAACAAGAAACATTGATCAGGAGGATGGAATAGGAATTCCTGGATGTAGAAGTCAGAATGGTTTTAGCCTGGCCAACTCACTATCTAATCCAAAATAGTTGTGTGACTCTGAGTATATATAGAATGTGTGTGTTTCAAACATGAATTGCCTAAGTACAAGATTGCTAAGGGACTCAAAGTAGTGAAATATTTCCAAGGCAGAAAACTCACCTCTCCAACTAATTCACATTGATTCAGTAACAGCAAGAGATCTTCTGCCTAAAGAGACTTGAAGACACACCTTGAAAATTTTGAAAATGTCCTTCAATGTAGAAAATATTTCTCATTTTAATATTAGGGTAACTTTTTTACAGAATGAGTCTGGAAATATTCCTTCTTTGGATTCTAGAAGTATTTGGGACTGGCTAATATTAATCCTATTATTTTTAATGTTTTTGCTTTTTCTTCTCTTCAAACCCACTGAAGTTTTCCAACCCATTTTTTGTACACACATACACACACATACACACACATACACACACACACACAGAGAGAGAGAGAGAGAGAGAGAGAGAGAGAGAGAGAGAGAGAGAGAGACAGAGAGAGAGATCCAATATCTCCATGAGTTATCTGTTTATCCTTTTTCCTTGAGTATTGAATTTGTCTTTTTGTATGCAATTATAAGAGAGTCTTTCTGCATTTCACCATAGAACCATTCACTGAATGCATAAAATTGCTAAGAGATCACTTCGTCTAACAATTTTGGGGGTATAGCCTTTTGGGGTTTGTATGCATAAAATCAAATCTCTGCAAGCAAAATTCAACTTGCTGTTTTTTAATTTGAACGTTCTCATGTTTAGCTGTGAAATTGCTCTACCCAGTACATCTGAGCTAATGTTAAATAGAAGCAGCCAGTCTGATCTGGTCTAATTTCTGATGTTAGAGGAAACACCTTTAACCCCAAAGTGTGATGGTAGATGCAGGTTTGTTATAAATGGTCTTAATATGTTGAGATATGAATGTTTAAACCTAATTTGTTGAGAATTTTTATTATAAACAAGTGTTGGTCTTATTGTGGTATTTTCTGCCCTTTGCTTGATGATCATGTAATTTTGGATACTTCTATTAATGTTTTGTTTTAAATTTATTTATTAATTCTTTAGAAGCCTTTTTATACCCCAGGGATAAATGTCAGGATGGTGGAGAATGTGTCTTTTATTTTTCTGATAAATCCAGGTTGCTGGTTATTTATTGAGGGAATAGGTGTATATTCATTGGGACACAGTCTTTACATTTTCCTTTTTACAATATTTTGTCTTTCTCTCTTTTCATTTTGTGTGTCTTTTTTTAGTTTTAATATTAGGGTAACATTATTTTTATAGAATGAATTTGGAAATGTTCCTTCTTTGCTTTCTGGAAGTATGTGAGACTGACTAATGTTAATCCTGTTTTAAATATATGATAAAATTCACAAGAGAAATCATAAAGCCCTAGATTTTTTAATGGAAGATTTACTTACATTATAGATGTAATCTCCTTATTGACCATTAGTCTATTTAGGTTTTTCCTTTTTATAATTTGATCTTGATAGGTTATATCTTTTGTAGATTTTACTAATTTCCTCTAAATTACAATGGCTGCTTATATATGTAGAATGAGCCCAACATTTCATTCTTTTCTAATACACTTTTTAATTTAATTTAATTTTTTATTATATGTTTCCCCCTTAGCATATGGTTTATACTTCATGTTTTATTCTTAAATGTTTCAACTGAACATTTTGCACAATATATTGTATCAATGCTAAATTTTGGAATCCTTTCTGAGATTTTCTGTCTGCTGGTCTGCTGATTTATCTTTTAAGTAATATGGTATGAATAGCTTACTGACACTACTTACCACAAACTGCACATCATTTAACAGCAGTTCTCAGAAGAGCCAGGTTTAAGGAAATTCTGGAATCAGGTGTATATGTGGCTTTAGAAAGCCTCACTCACTATTTGTTCCCTTGGTCTCTAGTTAATCTTCAAAATGGCCCACCATAATTAATATCATTCAGAGCTGTTGGCCTTCACAATGACTAGCCGAGTGTGTGATGTATATAGTCCTATAGTCATATGAATTTCAAGAATGGAATATATAGCTTGATCATGCTAGCCCTTTTGTCCTGGAAATACTTTTATTTCTGCCCATTATGTAAAAGCTTGTCTTTAACAACATTAACACTTTGGCAGCCAAAGTACATGACTTAAAACTAAAAATGGATCCCCATACAAAGCTATTAAATTAACAGGCTGGCAAGCCAAGGACAGGTAAGATTCCACACAGAGCCTTACTAACCTAAGACATAAGTGCATTGCTTTTGATAATGCATAATCCACAATGGGTAAGAAAGGCATTCTTGGCAGAATGACCTAAGACAGGCTCAGTCTTGTTTAAGAAATAAAAAAGGGGGAGAGGAGGAGGGCTTTGGGGGCTGCTTGTCAAGAATTGACATGGGCCAAGGACAAGGAAATGGGCTATTTGTCAGGAGTCTAACATTGACCAAGGAAAAGGAAGTGGACTTCAGACAGGAATTTGACATTAGGCTAGAACAAAGAAGTAATTTCAGGCAGGAATCTAAATTTTAAGCTATAACAAGGAAGTAGGCTTCAGACATGAGAATGAATTTGGGCTAGGACAGGGAAGTAGACTCATATATTTTGGTCATCCTTATAAGCCCTTAGAGACAGTGATCACTAGATTGTTCGTGGAACTTTGTTTATTGTCTTGCTTGTTCTTTAACTATTTGTGTTTATTGTCTTGCTTGTTCTTTGACTATTTGCATCTATTGTATTGCTAGTTTCTCAACCTAGAACTGACCTTAATACTTGCGTGTAACTGAAATGGTATAAAAACAAAAAGGAGGAGGGGGATGGGATAAAAGGTTTCTAGGGAGGGGAAATGGGAAAAGATATGACATCTGAAATGTAAAGAAATAAAATATTCAATAAAAAAATAGAAATTAGAGTAAGATTCCTTGGCAAGGGTGAGTCATTCCCACTGTCCTTTGAAACTTGCTTCATCTTCACAGGAAGTACTTTTTTCTAAGGGAGATGAATTAGAGCAGATTTAAAAACAGTTCTGTTGAATGAGAAGTACTCATTAATTTTCAAAAATTCAGAGTCTAATAAGGGTCCATTCTCTTGTACTTAGATGGCTCTCTTCTCCCTGTGTTCTCATATGATATAAAAAAATTTGGACTCTAGTGGCTCACTTTTATAAGGATGTAGATTCTTTTATAGATATACAGATATTTATAAATCATTTCCTAATTCTCTCACCTCTGAGAATCATTATAGTAAGAACATATATATATCTTTTGTTGTGAACTTTCTTCTAAAGTTATAATATCAAAGAAAGTAATGAATTCTTCAAAAATAGAAATTGATTTCTCTAGTTTTGAGTGTTTTTTGTTTGTTTGTTTTGTTTATACTTTTTCCTCATTATGGTTCTATGCATTTGAGAAAATGACACATTTTCAACTTTTTTATTTCTGTCACTTATTTAGTGAGCTTTAACTATACACAGACCTATTATGTAAAAGGCCAACCTAAGTCTCAGTAGCTTACACCCACCTCCGTTTATTCTTTTATGTAGGTCTGAAGATCTGCAATGGGGAAGGAGCATCTAAGATGTGTTTGTGTTGGCTTGGAATCTAATCTCAAACTTGGTTCCAAGGCTACTTCAGAACCTTTTCATTCTCTATAAGTTAGTACAGAAGAGTTTAAATATGTGTGTGGTCACCATAGCAGCTCATCAACAAACAGGTCACATCCAGCTTGTATCTCCATGTACTCATGTCAATCTCAGTGGCCTAAAAAAGTCAGAGAGACTTTCTGCCCCTTGCTTGGTCCTTTTGGCTGGAGCAGACACCTTCTGCTCCTGGGAAGAGACCATATCCTGAGCCATCCTAGAGGAACCACTGCACTCAGAGCAACTAGTAAGAACCTTCTACCACTACCCTAACCCCAGAGCTACAACTAGGAGCATGGAGCAGTGAGGAACCATCAGCCACCCAAGCCCTACCCCTCTGGAATACCACTCCCCTTCTGCCCCTCGCCTGGTCTTTTTGACTAGGACAGACATCTAGCTGGTCTGCTCCAGTGAAGACACCATATCCTGAGTCATCCTAGAGGGACCACTACACTTAGAACAGAGAGGGAACCAGCAAACTCAGCAGCAGGATTTCAGGATCCCAGAGGTGGCCTGTGTCCCAGCAGTTCTACCCAGGAGCTCAGGATCACAGAGACATCTGGACTCTGAGGAGTTCAGACACAAGCAAGATAACTGGAAACACAGGCTTCAGTCAGAGACAGTGAGAACAGGTAGCACTAGAGTTAACCAAATAAAGAAAGGCAAGCACAAAAACATAAGCAACAGAAACCAAAGTTACTTGGCATCATCAGAACCCAGTTCACCCACCAAAGCAAGCCCTGAACACCTCATCACACTGGAAAAGCAGAAAATCAGAATTAAAATCACTTCTCATGATGATGATAGAGGACTTTAAGAGGGACATAAATAACTCCCTTAAAGAAGTACAAGAGGACAAAGGTAAAAAGGAGCCCTTAAAGAGGAAACACAAAAATCCCTTAAAGAACTGCAAGAAAACATAACCAAACAGGTGAAGGAATTAAATAAAACCATCCAGAATCTAAAAATGGAAGTAGAAACAATAAAGAAATCTCAAAGGAAGACTAACCTGGAGATAGAAAACCTAGGAAAGAAATCAGAAGTCATTGACGCAAGCATCACCAACATAGTACAAGAGATAGAAGAGAGAATCTCATGTGCAGAAGATACCATGGAAAGCATGAACACAACTGTCAAAAAATGCAAAATGCAAAAAGTTTCTAACCCAAAACATCCAGGAAATCCAGGACACAATGAGAAGACCAAACCTAAGGATAATAGGTATAGATGAGAGTGAAGGTTCCCAACTTAAAGGGCCAGTAAACATCTTCAACAAAATTATAGAGGAAAACTTAACCTAACCTAAAGAAAGAGATGTCCATGAACATACAAGAAGCCTACAGAACTCCAAATAGACTAGACCAGAAAAAAAATTTCTCCCATTATATAATAATCAAAGCATAAAATGCACAAAACAAAGAAAAATACTAAAAGCAGTAAGGGAAAAAAGTAAGTGACATATAAAGACTGATCTATAAGAATTACATCAGAATTAACACCAGAGACTCTAAAAGCCAGAAGATCTGGACTGATATCATACAGACCCTACGAGAACACAAATGCTAGCCTAGACTATTATACCCAGCAAAAGTCTCAATTACCATAGATGGAGAAATCAAGAAATTCCATGATAAAACCAAATTTACACAATATCTTCCCACAAATCCAGCACTTCAAAGGATAATTGATGGAAAACTCCAATACAAGGATAGAAACTACAACCTAGAAAAAGCAAGAAAGTAATCTTCCAACAACCCCAAAAGAAGATAACTACACAATACTAATTCCACCTCTAATAACAAAAATATCAGGAAGCAACAATCATTTTTCCATAATAACTCTTAACATCAATGAACTCAATTCCCCAATAAAAAGAGATAGACTATAAGACTGGATACATAAACAGGACCCAGAATTTTGCTGCATACAGAAAATGCACCTCTGTGAAAAAGACAGACACTACCTTAGAGTAAAAGGATGGAAAACAATGTTCCAAGCAAATGGTCCCAAGAAACAAGCTGGAGTAGACATTCAAATATCAAATAAAATCGACTTTCAACCAATAGTAATCAAAAAAGATAAGGAAGGATACTTCAGACATATCAAAGGAAAATCTACCAAGATAAACTCTCAATTCTGAACATTTATGTTCCAAATGCAAGGGCACCAACATACATAAAAGAAACTTTACTAAAACTCAAAGCATACATTGCACCTCACACAATAACAGTGGGCGATTTAAACACCCCACTCTCAGTAATAGACAGATCATGGAAACAGAAACTAAACTGAGACACAATAAAACTAACAGAAGTTATGAACCAAATGGATTTAACTGATATCTATAGAACATTTCATCCTAAAACAAAAGAATATACCCTTTTCTCAGCACCTCATGGTACATTCTCTAAAATAGACCATATTTACAGGCCTCAACAGATACAAAAACAAAACAGGCCTCAACAGATACAAAAAAGATTGAAATAATCCCTTGCATCATACAAATCACCACAGACTAAGACTGGTCTTCAATAATGACAAAAACAATGGAAAGCCCACATACACATGGAAACTGAACAACTCCCTACTCAATGATGACTTGGTCAAGGAAGAAATAAAAAAAGAAACTAAAGACTTTTTAAAATTTAATGAAAATGAGGACACATAATCCCAAAACTTGGAATCCATGACAGCAGTGCTAAGAGGAAAACTCATAGCTCTAAGTGCCTACAAAAAGAAGCTGGAGAGAGCATACACTAACAACCTGACAGTACACAGGAAAGCTCTAGAACTAAAGGAGGCAAATACACCCAAGAGGAGTAGATGGCAGAAAAAAATTAAACTCAGGGCTGAAATCAACCAAGTAGAAACAAAAAGAACTACACAAAACCTCAACAAAACAAGGAGCTGGTTTTTTGAGAAAATCAACAAGAAAAAAAAAAAAAAAAAAAAAAACACCTTAGCCTGACTAACCAGAGGGCACAGAGACAGTATCCAAATTAATAAAATCAGAACTGAAAAGGGAGACATAACAACAGAAACTGGGGAAATTTAAAAAAAAAAATCAGATCCAACTACAAAAGCCTATATTCAATGAAACTTGAAAATCTGGATGAAATGGACAACTTTCTAGACAGAAACCAGGTTCCAAAGTTAAATCAGGATCAGATAAACTATCTAAACTGTCCCATAACCTCTAAAGAAATAGCAGCAGGCATTAAAAGTCTCCACATCAAAAAAAAAAAAAAAAAAAAAAGCCCAGGAACAGATGCTTTTAGTGCAGATTTCTATCATACCATCAAGGGAGACCTAAGACCTATTCTCTTCAAACTATTTCACAAAATAGAAACAGACAGAACACTATCCAATTTGTTCTTTGAAGCCACAATCATGCTCATACCTAAACTACACAAAGGCCCAACAAAGAAAGAGAACTTTAGACCAATCACTCTTATGAATATTGATGAAAAAATACTCAATAAAATTCTGGCAAACCAAATCCAAGAACACATCAAAACAATCATCCATCATGATCAAGTAGGCTTTATCCCAGGAATGCAGGGATGGTTCAATATTCAGAAATCTATCAACATAATCCACTATATAAACAAACTCAAAGGAAAAAAAAAAACACATGATCATCTCACTAGATGCTGAGAAACATATGACAAAATTCAACATTCCTTCGTGGTAAAAGTCTTGCAAAGATCAGGAGTTCAAGGCCCATACCTAAATATAATAAAAGCAATATACAGCAAGCAAGTAGCCAACATCAAACTAAATGGAGAGAAATTTGATGCATTCTCACTAAAACCAGGTACTAGACAAGGCTTCGCACTGTCACCCTACCTATTCAATATAGTACTGGAAGTCCTAGCCAGAGCAATCAGACAACAGAAGGAAGTCAAAGGGATACAAATAGAAAGGAAAGAAGTCAAAATTTCACTATTTGCAGATGATATGATAGTATACTTAAGTGACCCTAAAACTTCCACCAGAGAACTCCTAAACCTGATAAACAACTTCAGAAAAGTGGCTGGATATAAAATCAACTCAAATCAGTAGCCTTCCTCTACTATAAGGATAAACAGGCTAAGAAAAAAATTAGGGAAATGACACCCTTCACAATAGTCAGAAATAATATAAAATATGTTGGTGTGAATCTAACCAAGCAAGTGAAAGATCTATATGACAAGAACATCAAGTCTCTGAAGAAAGAAATAGAAAAAAGATCTCAGAAGATGGTAAGATCTTCCATGTTCGTGGGTTAGCAGGATTAATATGGCAAAAATGGCCATCTTGCCAAAAGCAATCTATAGATTCAATGCAATCACCACCAAATTTCCAAATCAATTCTTTATAGAGATACAAAGAGCAATTTGCAAATTCATTTGGAATAACAAAAAACCCGGATAGCAAAAACTATTCTCAACAATAAAAGAACTTCTGGAGGAATCACCATCCCTGACCTCAAGCTGTACTACAGAGAAATAGTGACAAAAACTGCATAGTATGGTATAGAGACAGGCAGGAAGATCAATGGAATAGAATTGAAGATCCAGAAATGAACCCACATACCTATGGTCACTTGATCTTTAACAAAGGAGCTAAAACTCTACAGTGGATAGAGGACAACATTTTCAACAAATGGTGCAGGTTCAACTGGAGGTCAGCATGTAGAAGAATGCAGATCGGTCCATTCTTATCTCCTTGTCAAAGTTCAAGTCCAAGTGGATAAAGAACATTCACATAAAACCAAATACATAAAAACTAATGGAAAAGAAGGTGGGGAAGACCTTCAATCACCTAAGCACAGGAAAAAAGTTCCTGAACAGAACACCAATGGCTTATGCTCTAAGATCAAGGATTGACATGTGGGACTTCATAAAATTGCAAAGCTTCTGTAAGGCAAATGACACTGTCAATAGGACAAAACAGCAACCAACAGATTGGTAAAGATTTTTACCAATCCTACATTCAATAGAGGGCTAATATCCAATATATACAAAGAACTGAAGAAACCAGATTCCAGACAACCAAATAAACCTATTAAAATGGGGTACAGAGCTAAACAAAGAATTTTCAACTGAGGAAACTAGAATGGCCAAAAATCACCTAAGAAAATGTTCAACATCCTTAGTCATCAAGGAAATGCAAATCAAAACAACCCTGAGATACCACCTCACACCAGTCAGAATGGCCAAGATCAAAAACTCAGGTGATAGCAGATGCTGATAAGGATGTAGAGAGAAAGAGGAACACTCCTCCATTGTTGGTGGGATTGTAAGCTGGCACAACCACTCTGTAAATCAGTCTGGTGTTTCATCAGAAAATTGGACATAACATTACCTGAGGACCCAGCTATACCATTCCTGGGCATATACCCAGAAGATGCTCCAACAGATAACAAGGACACATGCTTCACTATGTTTATAGCAGCCTTATTTATAATAGCCAGAAGCTGGAAAGAACCCAGATGTCCCTCAACAGAAGAATGGATACAGAAAATGTGGTACATTTACACAATGGAGTACTACTCAGCCATTAAAAACAATGAATTCCAGAAATTTTTAAGTAAATGGATGGAACTAGAAAATACTATCCTGAGTGAGGTAACCCAATCACAAAAGAACACACATGGTATGCACTCACTGATAATTGGATATTAGCCCAAAAACTTGCAATATCAAAGATACAACTCACAGACCACATGAAGCTCATGAACAAGGAAGATGAAAGTATGGGTAACAAAATACTTATGAGAGCAAATATGGAGACAAAGAGTGGGACAGAAACTGAAGGAGGGGTCATCTGGAGGCTATTCCACCTGGGTATCCATTCCTTGTGCAGTCACCAAAGTTAGACACTGATATGGATATCAGGAAGTGCATGCTGACAGGAGCCTGATATAGTTGTCTTCTTAGAGGTCTTCCAGAGACTGACATATACAGAGGTAGATGCTCATAGCTAACCATTGAGCTCATCATGTGGTTCCCAATGGAGGAGTGAGAGAGAAGTCTAAAGGAGCTGAAAGGGTTTGTGGTCCCATGAGGAGAGCAACAATACCAACCCACTAGAGCTTCCAGGGTCTAAACCACCAACCTTGGAGCACATAGGGAGGGACTCATGGCTCCAGCTGTATATGTAGGGGAGGATGTTCTTGTTGGGCGTAGGTGGGAGTGGAGATTGTTGGTCACATGAAGGCTGGCCACCCAGTGTGGGGGAATTTGAGGGTGGGGAGTTGGGAGTGGGAGAGTGGGTGGGGGCATATCCTCATAAAAGCAGGAAGAAGGGGGTGGGATAGGGGGTTCATGGGTTGAGGGGAAAGGGTATTACATCTGAAATGTAAATAAAATATGCAATAACAAAAAAGAAAGCCGAGAAGGGAATGAGAAAATGTGCTTCTCACAAGGTGGAAGAAGAGACTAACTATTATTGAAAAATAATTCATCTACCTACATTATTGTTTGGGATGCATTCCTCTTGATCTGTAATTTTACAAGATGCTTTGGGGACTTTTATTTCTTATCCAAGCTTGATAATGTCATTGAGAATTCCTGGTCCAGGTAGTATTAGTAATATCCACTGATCTAACTAGGGAGCCACTGTATGATTTAAGCCACTTTTTCATCTCATACTTTTTCTTCCTGTCCTTCGAAGCCCAAACTTCTTAGGAAGCTATAACCTCAAACAGTGAGTCAGCAGCCTCCTTCATAAACAGGAGTGTATCTCAGGCTCCAGGCTGTACTTACTCAGGCACATCTTGAACCTAATAAACTCCCAGCTACTTCTATCTATATGTATACTGAGAACTAAAAGACCAGTGATATATGGCCCAACTCACCAACTTGTGCTTAGAAAACATAATTAAATTCCACATTTTTCTAAAGAATATGAAAGGAAATTGTATTCCTGAAGAATTGTGTAATCATTGAAATACTCCAACTTAACAAATACATAATCTTTGATTACTTCCCACAGGTCTCCCCAGAACACTGGTGCTCAGCATAAAAGGCATAGTCATCGAGAAAGGAGAATCCCATACTGATAACTAGCTTATTGACAGGGAAAATCTGAGAAAGCCATGATATTCCCACTTGTCTTTTCTCCTCAACATAATGCTGGTCTCCCTCCCTTGTTTGATTTCCTTTTTTTGTTGCAAATACAAGCAAAACATTCAGACACATAAAATTTAAAAATAACAACTAAGAGATTTGCTTTTTTTTTTTTTTAATTAAAAGCACTTATCATGGCCATAAAATACTGTGGACACACACTAATTCAGAACCAGAAGCATTTCTAGTAATGATGACTGTAAAGCTCTCCTATCAATGCCCACTAATAACTGCTAAAGTTATAATTATGAGCATGGGTAACATATCTGCTGATAATGCTGATAATCTGCTGTTACAAACTTACTTTGTTTTTGTATGAAAATAATTGCTAAAAATGTTTGTGGACCTGATTGGAAAAAAAAAAAACAAAACAAACAAACAAAAAAACCTTAAGTCAACACTAATCATCATTTCTTTCATGGTTCCAAAAATGGTTAATATAATAACTTAAGTTCTGTAAAATATCACTCTAGAGGAAGTGTAGAATTTGACATTCCCTAGGCTTTGGTTTTTATCATTTGTGCTTCAATATTTGTATCAATACTTAGTATCCCAAAAAGAATTAGGTAATTTGAATATAAATCCTCCTCATCAAATTTATGTAAATCCTAACATTGGTAGAGAAATCTAAGGCTAAGTAAAGAGAAAGAATTTAAGTATCTCTTATAACTATATGAAATTAAAATTTTGTTTAAATCTCAACAATTACAAAGTAATTTATTTTCATGAATTATAAATTTATAAAAATAGATATATTATAAAAGTAGAATGTTTAGACAAAAAACCCTTCATGTCACATGCTTTCAAATTATATAAACTAGCAGATATTATTTGGTGAGAGTCTCGAACTGTGAAAGACCCAGTGACACTGCAAATTACAACTGAACCAAACTTAACCTGAACAAAAAGAAGACTATAAAATAATAAACTAGCTCTCATTATATATTTGAAAAACTTCTTATGAAAGAAGTTTTAAAATGTTTTTATAAGTATTATTTCCCAAAATAAATACTCAACTAATATTTCTTAGGGCCTGGGAGATAGCACACTGGACTTCAGTCATGAGAATCAATAACCAACTTTTCTTTTCAATGATCAGTTTAGGTATGATATAGGCAGAATCTAAACCCACACTTTTGACTGAATTGAAATATGAATTTCAGAGGTTAAGAACACATTGATTTTTAGTATTTATATTGATTTGCATTGACAGTCTATCTCATCTTGGAAAACTCTATGAGAAAGATGTCATTAATATAAAGGGGAAGGAGGAATATCCCAACAGAGTAGACAGTTAATTCAGATAAATGTATTAAGCAGTAACATCTGATTTTGTCATGGATCAGTTTGACTCACATGGTCAAACTAATCCTGGGATTTGGTATTTCAGACAGCTAACTAATAAAATGTGATCCCCTAAATAACCAAAAAGGAAAAGATAAGAGGACAAGGGAGGAGCAATCCTGCAGAAGTGTTGGCCGACAAATGTATGGAATGAACTGTATGAGTTTTAAAACTAGTCTCAAAGCAGATATAAGTAAAAAAAAAAAATGGGGGGGGGGGGCGCCTGATTAGAAAAAGATGTGTTAAAGGAACATTTTCTCACTGACTTATTCTATAGGTGTTCAAGAGCAGAACAAAACGCCCTCATCCTTATAAAGAGACATTATTTTACTGCAGGACATTGTCTCCCATGTTATTAGAAAAAGTTTAGGACCTGTGTTTAACCCTCTCTGATCAGTAGATATAGATTTTAATGATATATTCTCATGGTAGCACAATGTAGCCAAGGCGAAACAATGTCACCCAGCCTGGGTCCAATATTCTTAAAGCCCATCCCTTCAAGTGGATGTGCTAGTTATGTGCCTTTTAGGATCTTACAAGCTTTATTATTCCCATCTCACCATATAAAATTGAAGCAATGTTCTGTGCTTACATTTTGTTTACTTCATTTTTCCTTGTTAGATATTACAAATGGTCCCATTTGGATAATAACCATATTTTGAGGCCCACTGGGTGATCTTGTCCTTTTCTGTGACCTGAAAGAAGATGGGAGATGAAAGAAGACTGATTCAAGAGCAGGCTACACACCTGCTATGGAAAACTAAGGTCTCTTATCAAACAAAACAAAGCATGATGTCCTTATGCTTTCACTGTCCTGAAAGTAGAAGACAAAGGCTAACAAACAAGCAAGCAAAAAGTCTCTGAAAAACACTCAGCTGTATAAACTATGGGCTCTAAGTTAAAAAAAAAAAAAAACAGCAGTTCTGGAAAATAAATTGATGAAAAGAACAATTGCCTTTGCAATAAATCAATTAGATGTAGACGTACTGAATAAAAATTATGTAATGATTCTAGTGCCATCACCTGAAACAAATAGCCTCCTATTGAAAGTAAACTTACTGTGTACTGAACCCCAGGAAGGCCTCAGTATTTTTCATCATAAGTAAATATTTATAGTGATTAAAGCAGGGTGTTGACAACAAGCACTATATACTCTGTGTCTTGTTAATTCTATCAGTGTCCTTAAAGATTATCCAAAATATAGCAGTGACCCTGCTTGGTTGGGTGTGCACATGACTAAAAGGAAAACCAAAAGAGAAAAGGTGACTAAAAAAGAAAAACTGCCCAAATGCTGTTGGAACAAGACAATGAAAATGTCACCACAGTTTCAATACATAGAAGGCTCACTTTGCAAAACTAATACAGATTACTCAGCATCTCTTTTCCTGTCCCTAATCTATGTCCATTATTCAGTATATGCAAACAGAGATATCATGAGTTCTGGCATCTTACACAATGTACAAATGCTAGCATCTTTGGACTTGTATAAACATTAGCCTCTAAAAAATCACATTTCTAAATGTTGGTTGTAAATTTAACTGCAAAATTAGTGCTATTTTAAATACTGGAGGTAAATCTGACGTACTTTTGATAGTTTTAAGGATAATGAATGCTTTAATAATCACATTAACTCTTTCATATCTATTTTATTGATTTGCTTAGACTCTTTTTTTTTTTTTTTTTGGATGCAATCAGCAGAGGTTTATTGGGGAGAGTTGGCTAGCCAAGGTCAAAACTGCTCATCCATGCAGGAACAGAATTTTGACAAAAGGCCAGCAAGCTGAGGGGAAAAGGAGAAATTTCCACACAGTTACACATGATTGGTTGCATTTTCACGTGGTTACACATGATTGGTTGTTTTTCAAATTTTGAACATCAGCAGGTTATAACACTGGAAAAACCTCAAGGGGTTTGGGGTGGTAACCAAGAACAGTGGAAAGTTAGCTAGTTCTTGGAACCACCCAGATGACTTGCATCTTTCTCTGTGGTCAGGAATGTGTCTTCTTGCTTGGGGTCTTCCCCACTCTGAGGCTTGGGGAATGTTAATCCAGCAAGTGTCCTCTGATTCAGGGATAATGTCCTCCACCCGGAATGTGTCCTGGGGAAGTGAAGGCCTGAAATCTTACATTCAGTTCTACCTTCTGGAACCTGCATTCTCTTGCTCAGGTTTAAGGTAAAGAAAAAGCCTATATATATTTCATAAAATGGTCTTTATAATTTTTCACTCTACATCCCCCCATTTCCTCTAATGAAAGTTTTTAATCATAAAAACTTAGGCCACAGTATCATAATTTTCATTTTCTTAACCTAAAGCTCTATATTGATGATGCAACACAAAAAAACTGAACAGCACTTATCCTTTCTCTAACAAAAGTTACTAATCTATTTAAAATGTAATGACCTATGGTTAAAAGCAAAAGTAAAATCAGGAGAGGTCCAACAAGGGAGGGTAACAGGGTCGTCATCGAAGGAGACTTATTGAACCAACTCTTGAACCAACTTTGCTGCGCCTCTCTATCTTTCTGTCTCTGGTCTTAGCTGCTTAGACTCTTTTAAGCAAACTTTGTTTTTAAAAAATGTTTTCAAAATGGGAAACGTGACAGTGAAATGATCAAAATATTTGGGTCCTAATTTTACTCAGTCTGAATTTTTACAACTCAAATGATTATAAAGTTTTTCCCAATTCCATGACACTGGCATCTGGAGTTATTAAAAGGTAAATATTTTAAAAGGAGAAAGAGAAGACAGGGATGGGACGAGGAAACATTTTCCCTCTCTCCTGAGATGCTGAGTACAGCATTGTGCAGTGCTTACTGCTAGAGGGCACCACTCACACCTCCTGAGGGAGGAGAGTAAAGTATCTTAGAGCAGATTATCTTTTCCTGGGGTCTTGGATAGGCTTGCTGTGAATCTTTTGAGTTCTTTAGCACCTCGCTATCAACACAGCAGAAAGCATTTCCTCAAGAACAGATTACTCACCATTTCACAGAAAAATAACTGTTGGAAAACAGTTTGGTATATAGAACCCAGCTGCATATCACATATCTCCATTTCTCTGGAAGGATTTCCAAGGCTTATATCATAGCATTTGATTGCAGAGTATACCAAAGAGAATGGTGCAAATACTCAAGACTCTTCCCTCAACATCATGGAATTCAGAAGACTTCTTGGGCTCTTTTACTACTCAATCAAAACACAGAGTTCTCCTCTAAAATTAATATACATATATAATTATATGTATATAATAATATACATATAACTATATATATAACTATATATATAATGCTATCTCAGTATACGAGACTTCAGAGGAGGCAAACTATTTCATTTCCCCCAGTTCTAAGAAGTAACTGTCACGCAAACTGACTTAGTTGCTTTTGTGTTGCTGTGCTAAAATATCCTGGCAAAGCTGGTTAAAAGAAAGAAGAGATTATGCTGCATCATACATTGAGGGTGCTGAGAAAATCCTGGAGACAAGAGCTTGAGGAAGCTGATCCAGCAGCATCTGTGTCCAGAAAACAGAGTTAGTTCTGCTAAGCTGGAATCTTCTATTTGTAGAGAACAGGGCACAAGCCTAGGGAATGATACCACCCGCCTCTGTCACAGTCATTGATCCTAAACTAACCTAATCATTACAGCCCCTCACATGGATGCCCAATGACCACCTAATCTAAATAACTACTCACAGATATACTTGGAGGTTTGTCTCCTCAGTGATCCCTGATTTTATCTAGTTGAAAATCAATACTAACAACACTTTACCACTTGTCAACTTGACAGAAAAAAAAAAAAAAAAACAATTTGTAAGTTATAATGTTCCACCTCATGTCTCTGTAACCTTGTGGCTATTTTACAAATGAAAAATACTACCCAACCCAAATTCAAATGTCTTTAATGATTCTCATTACTCTTTAAAATTTCAAATCCCAAGTATCATCCAAAAAGCAAGAAAAGTTTAAACATGAGTGCCTGAAAAATCAAATGACAAATTACAATGTTAGAATTATTCAAACCCACAATGACATACTAAACATTCCAATTCTCAAAAGGGGAGACTTGAGGTCATGGCAAATAATGATCCAGAGCTAAGCAAAACCAAAACCAAACAGGAAAAACATCAAGTTCTTGAACTGCATGTTTGGCATCTGGAACTTGTTCCAAATGGGTTTATGTAGTTTTGCCCCTTCAATGCTTCACCTTGCAGCATATATAGCCTCTCTCTAATAGGGCACCATGCCTTACCTACCACTTTTCTCAGTAAGAAATTCACAGTCCTGGCATCTTCAATATCTTGGGGTCTGGAGACCCCAAGTATTTTTGGAGTATTTTGCCACTTAGGCATCAGCTTCACACAGTGGCCTCTCAGGAACTCTCTGTAGGAACTCTGATCTGCCATGTATTGTCTGACTTCTACTGGTCTCTGAAACTGTAGTAAACTCTATCATCCTTTTCATCTTGCTAAAAACTTAAGATGTAGCCTGCTTCCTTGGAACACAGCTGTTAGTGTCTCTGAGCTGATCCACAGGAAACATTTCCCAGACAGTTGTCATGGAGGATCAGAAAACTCTGTCAGCTTAGGCACTCTTCCTTTATACACATTTGTATCTTCACTTGATAAAAACTCCAATGGGTAGAGTTTGTGGCCCTCCAGATCTTTTCCTGGTATTTTAGTCCAGTGCTGGAGCTTCCTTTTTAGTGAATGACAGCTGCTTTCTCATCAGTAACTCAGTTGCTCTCCTGTTTAATTCGGGACAATTAACTTAAACTTCACTCAAGTTTGGAGGACAGAGGCAGAATTAAATTAGACTCTTGGCCAAAATATCATACAAATGACTTACCCCAGTTCCTGATAATGATCTTGCTCTTCTCTGAAGCCTCAAAAGCCAGGCTTCTATTGTGCACATTTCTCCTGGTGTTTTGATTCTCATACTTCTATTAGAACAGTTCATGTACATCAAATTTCTAAACTCTTCCACATTCTTTCTACAACCCTTTTCTACATCCTAAGAACAACAAGGTCAGGTAAATCACAGCAATAGTCCCAGTTCTCAGTACCTTACTTTTTTCCTGCTACTAACGTTTGTGTTGCTGTGATAAAATATCCATACAAAAGCAGTTTAATGGAGAAAGCAGTGATTTTTGACTCACAGCATGAATGTATAGTTCATTATAGCAAGGAAATCAATGTGGCAAGATCTTGAAGCAGCTGGTCAATTTGTATCCACAATCAAAAAGTGATTAGAAAAGAATAACCAACTCACTAGTTCTTTTATATATTTTAGAAATTGAACCTTGGGAATAGTGCCACCCTACCCTATGGTGGATGGTCCCACCTCATCTAACCTAATCAAGAAAATCCCTCATGGGTATGCCTGGAGGGTGATCTCCTAGGTGGACTGAGATCCTGACAATCAATGGCAACTATTGCACACACCAACAAAACTCATTAAAAGTTCCAACTATCTGAATTTCTATTTATACATTATTTAGTCAGTAAGAAACAGAGTTTAAGGCAATGCTTCCAAAAATCCTGTGTATAGAGTGGCCTTTCCTTCTGAGGTCACATTCTACTAAGGAAGAAAATAACCAGCAACATCATCAAAAGGATGATTCATAAGAAACCTTCTCACTGTTGATCACCATTACTCTTGCAGGCAGGAGAAAGCAGACAAACGAAGCTTATTCTCTGTCAGTACCCTATAACATATGCAGAATGGTTTTCCAATTGTTTGTTGTGTGGATGAAGTCAAATTAATTAATATGCCATGCAGTGCTGTAAAAATCATAAACAGACTAAAATAAAATTTTCTGTTCTGGGCCCTTTCTTTCCCCATGGTGGAAGCCAAACTTTGCCCTTGAATGAACACAAACACCTCATTTCTCAATGACTCACTGTCAGATGCTGGCTCTAAGTCGATTAGATTATCATCATGTCATCTTTGTTCTTGGCAGTGTTTGAAAGCACCTCTAGCAGCTTTATTTGAACACCGTTTTCATACCAAAAGCTTGAATCTGTAAAACAAATAGACAAACATTTATAGACACCCCTATATCACTTCAAATTGTTGTGATTAGTGTGCACACACTGACTATTATTATTTAAACAACCCCCAGCTGATTTTTTTTAAAAAAAATGCTTAGGAACAAGGCATCCTCGAAATGTTCTATTAAGGATGCTGTTTATTTATATCAGTGTATAGAAAAGTACAGCTGTACAAAACATAAATCAATGTCAGAAGTAAAAAGCATTAAAATTCATAAGGTTCATTTTCCGACATCCAGAGCAAACTGTGGCTGGGAGTTTGTCACAGACTTAACATCAGCAATAAAATTATATAACTGCTGATGTCACATTCTTTGAGGTACACTCAAAGGCATCTAAAATTTAATAGCTTAGTTTTACTTATTTTAAAAATGAACACATATTACTCTTAATTTTGTTTGCTATGATACCTAGAAGACCTAATATAAAATTAGCATCAGAAGGGAAATAATTTGTGGTCCAAAGAGATTCAACAACGATGAAAGAGTAAATATATCTCTATCTTTATATCATCCATATCTACACGTATATGTAGATATATTCCTCCATTTATCTATTGATCAGAAAACCATTGGAATTAGTTTGAGGTAATGCCTATTAGGAGAAATGGTGTTCTTGATATCAGAATGAAGATGAGTTATTGTGAAGCAAGGAAAACTGAGGTCAAGCCATGTCGATTCTAATATTTCTTCTAACTCCATAATGATTTGCTTTGGTTTTTAGTTATTAAAGCTGCTAGCAATTTATAAGGCTTTGATTACTATTTAAATGTGTATCTGGCTTGGGACTTAGGTGTATTGTTTTCTTTTCTGAAAATCCTCATTTTTTTTTTTTCTGATTAGAATGTCCTTGAAAGCAGGAACCATATATCCACATCTACAGATACACATCAAACAATAAACTCGTTTGTTATTTTTACTTAGAGGACATTGACATGAAGCCAGTGCTAGAAAAGCAAAGGCCGACTTAGTTCACAACTTTCTAAATTCCAAAGGAATGTCATCATCACCAGCCTTCAGAAAGTAACAACGGCCCAAATGGCCAAATGACCAAATTATTCACAAAGGTTGGTTTAACATTCCCAGCAGCTCGAACAGGCAGGGATATTTATAATTTCCATTTTCTGTGAGCAAAACTGAACCACAAGTAAATATATATCATGTTGAAACTGCACAGCTAGCATGTAACAGAGATAGGGTTGGAAGCAGACAATATGGCTCCAAATAGCACTTTATATTCCCTATTTCACAATAATAATGCAGGCACACGTTTTTGTTTGTTTGTTTTCTAAGGCTTAATGTCCTTCCTATGGGAACTAGGGCCTATATCCCATAACCTGGTGAATGGCGCATATATGTACAATGGATAAAACTGTGTACTCTTTCATTGGTGGGAAGTGTTTGCCACACAGTGCAACTTTGTGGGGAATTTTAGTATCTTAAGAAGTGATTTCAGGTAAGCATATGCTTGCATACATTCTTGGAAACTTATATTATGCCATTAAAGCATAGCTTGAAGGTGTGAATTTACCAGAGCCAAAAAAACAACAAACAAACAAACTGAGTTCAAATGCCCTTTCTAAGAATAAACAATGGAATTTTGGAGGAGAGAGAAGCCATCAGTCCATAGTCAAAACATCATTATCTAAAGCATGTTTAAGCCTTGTTTTTCTGTTTACTATGTATTATTCACTACATCCACCTCTGTGTTTGCTACTGTAGTACTTTGCTCTCATCTTCCCGAAAATGAAAGCAGGGAGTATCTGTGCCATACAGGATTTCATTTCACCAAGGCACACTGCAGGCTGCAGGCGTCCTGCATGTGAGACTGAGGGTCAGGTAACTAGGCTCTATCAGGACACATCTGCATGGCATCTCCATTAGAAACAGTGCATAGGACACAGTCGATCTAACACAGAAGCACTAGGAATACAAATGTGTTCAAAATGGCTGGCAGAATACAAGAGCAAACCCATCCAGCCTTTCATTTAGTCACAGGATCAGCAGGTCTCATCATCTCAAATAAAGCAGAGAATGGAGGTGTTTTTTCAGCTGAGCAAGGCAAAGCAAGAAGCAAGGAGATGAAGAAAATGACTTTGCCTGGCAAAGACCTTGCCTGTTAATATTCTTTTTAAAAGAATAGAACTGACACTGAGCGAATTCCCCAATGAATAAGCCTTAGGAAACAATTTTTATTAATAAATGAATATTTTTATTTTCATATACATGCACTCAAATATTGGGTTTATGATATTTGGTTGCATGCATATATCACTGTGTCAAGAAAAAAGGAGAAATTCAGCCTTAATAAAAATGATTTATTAACTCTATGCATCCTATAAATTTAATATGCTATGGGTTCTTGCTCTCGTGGCAGATTTCTTTTTGAAGTATAATTTTAAATATGAGCCCATGATACTCCTGAAGAATATGTTGCTATACACTAGCAAAATAAAATCTCTGGCTTATTCAGTCCACGGGCATGAACAGGGTGACAAAATACTAGCTGGTCAGCTGACTTAGTTTGACTCCGTTTATTTTCAACCAGTTTGTCTCCCTTCTTGAAAGAAATCCATTTTGTGATGCTTTGTATCATTGATCTGTTTATTCTCTGAACACAAAATAACACACAAATGAGCGACAATGTTGTTTGTTGGTTTGGCCATTGTTCTTGTATATACCAGTCTCTGGTTTTAGTAGTTTATTTTATGTTAGGAAACATACTAGCTTTTGCCCCCCCCCACCCTTTTTAGCAATAATTATACTATCGAAGTATAATCTTTTCATATATATGTGTGGGTATTTATAGTTTTTCTATAATGCACGTAAAATCCATCCTAGTTGCAAACTGCAGAGAGTAGAAAAATCATCCTAAATGCTGGCCTCAGGGAATCTATACTTTCTACAAGATTTAAAGTAGAAATATTCAGAGACTCTGTTCTTCAAACAAGACCCAACCATTTTCTTGTTGTTTCTTTTCTTTTTCAAAAAATAATATTACCTGCAGGTAGCTCTGAGCAGTAAGGGACTGAGGTTTCTATTTAGTGGCAAGTGAACTAACAGGTTTTCCTACCTGTGGGTATCAACTTGGGAATTCAGTTAGCTAAACAGCTTTCGGCCCAGAATAAAACACTTAAGAAACAAGGGAAAAGGTAGGCAGCAAGCAATCTGCAGACCGCAGACCTTGTTCATTTATTCATAAGCTACATTCTCTTTTATAGTGTAATTTTAAAATTCTAGTAAAATTGAGAATATAATGCCAAATTCCACCATCAGCCACACCTAGTTTCTTTAATACCTTCTTTTGGTGAACACAATGAAAACCCTGCAACATATTTCTGTTTTGCCAAGATGACTGTATATGCCTGTTTGTACTGTGCTCAATAATTAATCATGATTTATGTGTAGTCATGTTACATGTATAGAGCACATTGACTTAAATGTGTCTTTTGACTATGTGTTAGAAGTAGAAAGGAAGATTTTTTTTTTTTTCATTGTTGCTTGCTGAGTGGAAACAATGTTTTTCTGACCAGGCAGAATAGGTCAAATAAAATCCAGAGCAAAGATGAGATCTGCCCAGCCTCTGACAGAAGTGATCTTCTGGGATGCATACCCTTCCACTTGGAACCCAAACCAGCAGTCTTTGGTCTTCATATTATATCCGGTGTATTTTAAGATTGAAGGAAATAGTGCATGATGGGAAATGTCGGGACTCTTTGGAAATGGGTAGTGTTATTACTCAGGAAATAGTTGGCCTCTACTGTTCCTTCTCAGTGATAACACTGACTGCATGGGACACATGTGAAAGAGAGAAGGGTTTTACATAACCAAGGACAAGCTCTCATCAATCTGGAATTGTTTGTTTGTTTGTTTGTTTGTTTGTTTTCACCATGCTTCACCATTAAAGACTGAACGCATGGGGCATGTTCTCAGTTTTTTTCATTCTGATATGACACAAAGTAAGAAGTTTAAATGAACAAACACACTGAAAGTAATTTAGATATAGATAGGTGTGCAGAGGAACATTAGAGATCAATATCTCTGAACAAGGTCAAATGATTCGGATATCACTCATGTAATCATCGTTTGATATTTCTTTCATCAAAATAATTGCTTATAATTGTCTTATTTATTGCTATGCTGTTCATTTTAATATTTTTTTTCAGAGATTTCCCCCTGGGACATTTTTATAAGAAGCAGCAATGAATGCCTTTCTAAAAAATCTCTGGAGTTTATGTGCAGAATACATAAATTTAAACTTTTACTTGCAGTGTCTTCAATCTAAAGACACTAGCTGTGAGAAATATTAGCCAGAGGGTGTTTTGTTTCTCTCTTGCTAGTTCTTTATCTCCTGTTTCCTATTAGGCTAACAAACAAATTCCGAAACTTTGGTTCTGTTTTCCAAAAGCCTGATGGTGCTTTGGAGAGCACTGGAGAGAGGCAGAGAGACTTGGCTGACAAACTTCACATAGCACCAAGGGTATCTGCCCATCCGCCTGCAGTTTACCTTTAGATTGGCTTTAGGAAGTTTCAGTCTAAGTTTCACAATGTAGTTAGTGGCAGCAGAGGTACCATATGTGTGATTTGTGCTTGTACCTCTTTCCCAATTCCATCTGTTTTTAATATATTCTCTTGATAAAAATTTATCCCTTCTCCACAGTCAGGCTTTTGCCTGATCTGATAGAGTCCCTCTGGCTCATGTTGAAATTGAAATGTATGATATCTTATTGTTTGCCTATATTCCCAGCTGTCCAAGCACTGAGTTTATTTTTATAAATGAAATATTGAAAATAAACAAAAAGCTTCGGGGATGCACTTTCATAGAACAGGATCAGCATTACAGCATTAACACGGTCAACATGAGACCAGAAGCTTCTCCGTCTCAGGTGTCAGATGGGTAGCTTTCTCTGAACATATCTCTAATGACAGTTTTTCTCATTCCAGAAACTTTCTATAGGCTCAAGGCAGGAAATCATGAGAGTGGTGAACTAACAGCAGAGTTATGCAGAAAAAAAAGAAAACAAACAAAACAAACAAACAAACAAACAAAACCCATGATCTAGGCTAGACCTAGACTTTGATTCCAGTTCTGCCTTTCATAAATCCTTTGACATTGGGAAATGTTTAAACCCAGGTGTGTCTGTTTATTCTGCATTTCTCTCTGTGTATATATGTGAATGAATTTATCTTTTCACGTGTGTGCTTGTATATGTGTGTGCACGTGTGTGTGCTTGTATATGGGGCCAAGGGTGACCTCATGAGTTTTACTCAATCATTCTCTACGTTGCTTATTGGGATAGGATCTTTCAACTGAGTTCAGAGCTCCCCAATATAGTAGTCCAGCTAGTAGAGTTGCTCCAGGAATCCCCCATCTCCAACTTCTAAGTGCTGGAGTAGCACGTGGGCCACTATAATTATGTAGAGTTTATGTGCACATGCTGAGGATCCAAACTCTAGGTCGCATGCTGGCTTGGCACATGCCTTATCCATAGAGCCATCTCCTCAGCCCCAAACCTAAATTTTCTCATCTAAATTTCAGCGCAGTGATTTTTTTTTTCATTAAGTTATGATAAAGATTTAACTAAGTAACCCAGTGGTGAGATGTTAATCTCATGGGCCTTTGGCCTACAGTGGTGAATGAGACACTGTCCCTATGTTCATCAGGACTGCAATCTGGGGGGAAGGAAAATCCATGCATCTAGAGAGTTGTTGGTGCAGTAAGAGAAGCATGTGGAAGCAGACAAGAAAAATACCACAGCCCTTAAGGTATTAGGAGGGCCTGCTGAATACAAATAGCTGTAAGTGACCTGATAAAAAGATCAACAAGTAATATCCATATGCGTTAGGTGCAGCATGGCAGCTCATTAAATAACTTCTTTTCTTGACATTCCCTTCTGCTATATTCCCAAACTCCCCCAGTAAGATACTGCTGAAATAGACACCTTTCGTGAGTTTTAGAAACTTTACCCCCATGCAGTGACAGTGCCAGTGATCAGGGCTGCATGCAGACGGATGGACACAGATCTCTGGAACCCCAAATGTCACAACCATTGACTATACAGTGCGTAAGTGGGGTTTCTGGGTGCCTCAGGATGCACTCCAAAAGAACATATTTGAGAGCCACCCCAGGAACCACAAGTAACTTGACTTCAAGAGCCAACAGTGATGGCAGTCTGTTCTTTATTAATAATTTCCTCTAATTGAATAATAGTTCAATATTGAACTACTTATTGAGAATAAAGTCTCAATATTAGAACAGCAGTGTCCTAGACTCTGCTGCTTTTCTGGCAAACAAGGAGAACATTTAGCCATTCTCCAGAAATTTGCTCATTCTGGAAGAGACTCTTAAAAATGAAGCTTGTGATTATTTTTTGTAGGGCCCAGATTTTATTTATTTTTTTAATAGTTACAGCCCCCTTCCCCCCCCCAAAAGATTCTTCTGTTTTCTTTTCGGGCACACCTATTCTGATTTCTTGGGCATATTCATTTGCTGCAGAAGATAATTTTTATTTGGGGGGATTAATAGAGCTGAAAGCTGGACTCATGGCAGCCCACCCCCTCAGTGGCAAACACAGAGGCTAGGACAGACGGCCATTTCAACTTTACTAGCCCGACATCCTGCAGAACCAATTCATGTCAGCCACAAAGTCTGCCGCCTGTGCTCATACCCATTTGCAAGTTGGCTGGGTGCCCACTCACAAATTGGGATGCCAGTTCCACTAGGGCACAAGTGTCAACAAAAGATCACTTCAGACAAAAAGCCTGCTTATATTTCCAAAAGCCATGAGTTTAGAAAGAAATAAAGGTAAAACTTTAAGATGGTTCATGCCACACTGCTGACAAATGAGTATTTACATCCCGTCTCACCGTCAGCCTCAAGAGACATTTTATTTAATAACAATGCAATCTTCTCTACGTTTTAAATTTGACTTTCAATTTCTGCATTTCAAATGAGGCAGAAAGGATATGGTGTGTCAAGCCTGAATGTCACTAGAAATGCCCATTTCCTTTCTTTCTTTCTGCTACATGCATTAGCAATGTCAAGAGTACGGAGTGTGCTATCATGGGGACAAGGTCTCCAGACACTAATTGGAATGGTGATACCGCACCAAACAGAATGCAAATACATCTGTAACATTCAATTAATTTGGTAAATATAGTTACATGTCAGGCACCCAGTAGGGACTAGCCTCATTGCCTGCAGTCCTTTCCCTTCATCGAGCCCACATACCACCGACATGCAAGTCAGTCCCAGTAAAGCATGGTGAGAACCATTTTATTAAACTCACAATGTGAATATTCTTAAAATCTTTCTACTTACCATGCAATAAATCCAAACACCATAGTAAAAGAGAAGATTTGTCACGATCAAGTTTAATGATAATTTTCATAAATGGGTTCTTATCACAGAAACTAAGTTATCTTGGTTTGCTTTTCTTGTTTTTTTTTTTTTGTTTGTTTGTTTGTTTGCCACTCCTGCTTTGAACTCATCCCATCTGCTTTTCATTGTTCTCTCTCTATCTGTTGAAATTCTTAATATTTTGGTAAAAGGTCTCTTCAACTCTAACTATTTTTAATGTTGTACTCTGAATTATCTCAATTTAAACCTAAAATAAGGCATTCCTATCCCACAGGCATTGTGAAGTATTGAGAGAACCATAGAGGCATGTTTTCCTGGCATGGCACTGTTAAACCTGGCTTCCCAGACCCTTCATTCTCCATTGCTAGGCTTCTTTCTTTGCAAAAGAACCCCTCTCACTTTATTCCACACAGGTCTGTTGGAGGTGACAGTCTATGAAAATACTTGGCACAGTTCTGACACATAATCTTGAGATCAGAAAAAGCTAACTGTTCTCTCCCAGTTTTCTTGCCTTCCCCTTTCCTCTATTATGATCATCTTCAATTTCCATTAAAATGATGACTTGCTCCCTACATTTTTAATGAATTGTTGAATAATACAACTTCTATGGCAATTAAAGTCTCAAGAAAGGCATGAATTAAGTGTTACAAATGTTCTGAGGATGGGCCAGTATAGATAAAACCAACTCAGAAAGGTTACATGACTTCCCCAAGATTAAAACCCAGTCAGTTGTTAGGAGAGACTTCCTATCCTCTCAGTCTCTCCTCACTTTGGAGTGCTGTAACACACAGCCAATGGAGGCATTATTATATAGATGAGAAAACTGAGGCTCAAAGAGGCTATGTCGCTTTCCCAAGACTCTGTCAGTCAGTTATTATGAAATTCAAATCTACTCAATCATTTCCCACTAGAAAGGAATTGGGAAAGGAGGAAGAGGAAGAAGAGGAGGAAGAAGAGAGGAGGAAGAGGATGAGGAGGAGATTGACTGTTCTATGCCACAGCTATTCTCAGCATTTGAGACTCAGGGCTAAGGAGTATACACAGGGAACCTGATTCTGGTGAGGAATCAGGCAGTCAAACAGATTGCACGGCATGAAGATGAGGAAAATCCTAATTTTGGGGGGCTATAAATGTCACAATGAATACACAGCAGAGACAGTGTCAACTTCACTAACTAGTGATTTGGAGAACGACATGGTCAAGTGAGTGGTTGAAAGAAAAAGACACCAGGGCTAGAGGGAAGTCACTACAAAACAGAACAGTAGCTTTCACTGCTCAATAATATTTCATTGTATAAAAATTCTGTTCTATGAAGCACTGAAGCATCCACACTTTGATCTTCCTTCTTCTTGAGCTTCATGTGGTCTGTGAATTGTATCTTGGGTATTCTGAGCTTTGGGGCTAATATCCACTTATCAGTGAGTGCATACCATGTGTGTTCTCTTGTGACAGGGTTACCTCACTCAGCATGATATTTTCAACTTCCATCCATTTGCCAGCAAATTTCATGAAGTATACTCACAGAAGGAAATACGTGTGACGCAGAAACAGAAGGGAAGGCCATCCAGAGACTGCCGCAACTGGAGATCCATCCTATGTATGGATGCTATTTCTGATGCAGGGAAGTGCTTGCTGACAGGAGTCTGATGAGACTCCTGAGAGTCTGATACTGAGAGTATCAGGCTGTCTCCTGAGAGACTCTGATAGAGCTTGACCAATGCAGAAGCAGATGCTTGCAGCCAACCATAGGACTGAGCACTGGGTCCCTGATGGAGGAGGTGGAGAAGGAACTGAGGAGCTGAGGAATTTGCTGTCCCGTGTGGGGAGCAAAAGTGTCAACCGGTCAGACCTTCCGGAGCTCCTGGGAATTGGACCACCAACAAAAGAGTACACATGGAGGAACCCATGGCCCGGGCCACATATTTGGCAGAGGATGGCCTTGTTGGATATCAGTGGGAGGAGCGACCCTTGGTCCTGTGGGTTTCTGATGCCACAGTGGAGAGGAATGCGAGGACAGGAAGACAGGAAAGGGAGGGTGGGTGGGGGAGCACCCTCAAAGAGGCAGAGGGAAGGGGATGGGATAGGGGGGTTGGGAAGGAAGATCTAAAAAGGGGACGTTTGAAATTTAAATAAAGAAAATATCCAATAAAAGGAAAAAATGTATTACATGTTTCCCTAAAGTCTAGCTAATAGACATACTGAATGCTTCCAGATTAGCCACTGTTACAAATAACACGATTGTAATATTTACATACTTTTATGGCTTATATGTCAAAGCTTCTCTGGTATGCATACTTTAAACAAGAATTGCTGAGCCATACATATATACTGAGGCTACCATACCCTTCTTAATGAAACCAAAGATTTAAAACCATCTTTCCTCACCTCTTAGAACTGCTAAGCCCAATTTAATTTTTATTATTGTACAAAGTACAAAAGGAATCCATTGTTTAATTTTTTTGATACATTGTATATTAAATTTTAAAATTCATTTTATATTAATTTCTGAAATCACTATTGCTTATGGCATTTAATAATATTTTCCATCACTTATATAAAATAATTTAATTCTACTTTGGGGAGACTTCATTGTTCCATGCCTTTTGTGAAGCTGCTATAATGTATAATTTAAACAGAGTAGACAATGTGTCCCCAAACTGAATAGCTGGGCTTGGTGTTGGGTGATGTATTATCAGTTACTCTAGAGAGTGAGGCAAGTAGATCACTTTAGCTTAGAAATTTGAGGTTATCCTATGCAGATAGTTAGAAAAGTGGCTCATACACTATTAAGACTGTTACAGTTCATCTAAATATGTAGATGCTAATATGAACAAATATATGCTAATAGAATATTATTTTAAGCATTTAAGAGTTAAGAATTAAAAAAAGTTCTGGTAAAGTATAAAAGATAATGCTATTTTTGGTTCATAAATTATATGTATATATATTAATAACAATTCTAACAAATACTATTATATGCTGCAATGACTAAAATTTTCAACTTGATAGGATTTAGAATCACCATGGAAACAGACCTCTATGCGTATCTGTGAGGGGATTTGTAGACTCTGTTAACTGAGATAAAAATGACTAACCCTATATGGGTGTTGTCATCCTTGTTCTATGGACTAGGCTCTAAGACTGAATGAAAACAAAACAAAACAAACAAAAAAATCCAGTCTTGGGACTGGGGCCTGCTTCACTTTGTGGTCAGCCTACTTGTGGTCACATCATTGAACACACACACACACACACACACACACACACAGAACTATTTCTCCCTCTCCCATCAGCTATCAAATTCCAATTACCAATAGTTCCTCACCTACAGCTTGGATTATAGATGCACTTTCCACACCCTTTCTTCTGGATTTCTGTTTGTTTGGGGCTCGTGTCAGTCCTTTGCTGGCACAGTCACAATTGCTGTGGGTTCACATGTGCCTCTGATTTGTTAAACCTAAAAACCTGTTTCCTTAAAGTTATCCTGCATTCCTGGCTCTTCCAATCTTCTCTTCTTAAGACTGCATTTGGGGGCGGTGCTCTACTATCTTCTGTTCTCTGCACACTGACAAGTTGGGAGTGAGTGGGTCCCTTGCTGTCACAAACTACTTGATGGGAAAAGAAGAAAAAGAAAAGAGAGAAGAAATCTCAACATTAGAAGGGAACATACAGAAGGATTGAGAGAATAAGGATGGGAGGAGTTGAAGAAGTGAATATGTTTAAGTATAATTTATGAAATTCTCAAAAAATTAATTTAAAAATTATTTAAACAACCCACCCCACCCCCAAAAAAAGACAAAGTGAAGGCTATCTGAGCTCAGCTTTCCTGTGCTGCCGCAGTGTGAATACTTGACTCAAGCCTCTGGCCACCATGACTTCACAGCAGGTGGAACTAGGAGCCCAGTTCAACCCTCCTATTTGTAACCTGTTTTGGTTAGGTGTTTTGTCCCAGCAACGTGAAAAGTGAGCAATGTATGCATATTCTTTATTATATGTCACATTACATATTTGTATTGTATTTAATATATAGTTATATCTTGGTAAATGTGGGGGATTTGTTATGGAAACTTATATAATCCTACTCATACCTTCCTATATACGTTAATAATCACTACATCACTTACGATAGGACACAATGTGGATACAAAATAGAAAGCTGTTTTATTCTATTCTTTATAAGGTAACAAGAAGGATCTCTACATGAATAGGAAAGACTAATTTTTTTTCAAATATCTTCTGTTGACATTTCGTTGAGTCTCTGGATGTGGGATCTGTGGATAGAGAAGGCTGCTTTGTAATGATTAATGTATGTTTATCTATAAAACATAGACTCGGACTCATACTGAATGAAAATACATCTTATAAACTTTTAGACTTACACAGCAAAATATTGTTTATATATACATGACCTACCTCATGAACTTAGAGAAATTAAAGTATGTTGCTAATGAGAGATGGGCTAATCTCCCACCCCCTCACTGCCTGTCCTTTGCAGTTAACTTTAGAGCTTCTTCTAGGAAAGAGAGACTTTCTTTTCTTAGCCTTTGTCATTTTCTTGGGTTCAAAGAATTCAGTGGAATGGGAAGCGTGTCAGTTCCTATCCCGGACTTCAAGAATCCTTGAATAACATATCTTCTCAGAACCTTTTTTCTGCCATAAGAAGGATATACTCAGCATAGCCTACTGGAGGAGGTAATTCAATGGAGAACAGACACAGTGATCTTTTCTTTTGCTATACACACTGAATATAGTTCATTTGGATATAATTTATGAAACAATAAGGAAAGACTTGTTACATAAGTAGATAAAATTCTCCTGTGAGAACTACTCTAACAATGCTGAAGGTCCGGAGTCAGTGATTTCTGTTTGTCAGTTCCAGTCGATGGCTTTTGTCTCTTTGAGAACACAATTCCATCTTTCTTAGTTCTCCCATACCTCCTCTCTCTGCCTGTCTTTATACCTGTTGAAGGCTCCCAATGGTTGCAACCCTAAAACTCCACCTCTTCTCTGCTAATGAGTGCATTTTTCTTCTTTCATCAGATGTATACCTTCATCAATTTGGAATTTGTTATAAGTATACAGAAGAAGGAGGCAGCCATAAGCCTAGTGTGGTGGGAGGTATATATGTACCACACTTATGTATTGAAGTCAACCTTGAGTGTCTGTCCTTGTCATCTACGTTGGTCCTGGGAGTCTCTTCTTATTAACTGTTTTATATACTAAGAGAGCTGATTTACAGCTTCTAGGGATTCTACTATCTCTCCCTCTCAGTTTTCTTTAAGAGTTATAGGATGAAGGGCATGCATTTACCATGTCTAGCTTTTATATAGAATCTGGATATGAAAACCCAGGTCCTCATGATTATACAGAAAGCACATTAAGCTATCTACTTAGCTCTCCTTATAATTCTGATCTGATAAAAATAAAGGTGAAATTATCCCAAACATTCAATATTAGAGAAATTATTTTATTCTATATTATATTATATAGATATGAAGTATGTGGACAAATTACTATGTGCTATGTTCAAAAGAAAACTATTCTGATTATCACAGCCTAAATATCCATAAATTGTAAATAAATGAAGTTATCTAGCTGATGAAGGAGGAAAAATGCACTCTTGACCAGAGACAAGGCAGGCCTTTAGAGCTATAGCTCCTGGCAGTCTCCAACAGGTATAAAGATCTGATGACATGGGCTGATTCCTTGTGTCAGCCAAAGTCACTCTGACAAGATTAAAAACCACAGAAGACAGAGAGCAGTCAGTTCACAAGACAAAGAAACATAAAAAGGAGGCCAAGTCCAAATCCAAACTGTATTCATGTGTTTAATGAAGTAAAGCCAGATGGGCTGAAATATGTGGTGAAAGTTGAGACTCCTTCTAGAGGCACATGCTATTCACACATAGAGACATGATGTCAGACATAGAGGGTCCCAGGCCAGTGATCACTTCTTGCTTGCAGTAAATGATACCTGCTTAAGATTCAATCAGCAGCAAGAACAAAGATGAGAAAAAAACATTGGCTCAGAAGCTTACAGCACATTAAATATTAATTCTATATTTTCATAGCTAAGAAGGCATACCAGAATCTGCATGCCCTAAGCTAGAAGTTTAACTCTAAAGAGTCCTAAACTAGACGCCTTCATCTGTAGAACATAACTATCATGCAACACACAGGACCAATGTGTAGACTGGCTCAGCATTCAATAGCTACTGCCCTTCTAGAGGACCTGGAATCTGATCCAACCATCCACATGGCAGCTTACAATAATTTCAGTTCCAGGAGAATCAGTCTCCTCTTCTAGCTTTTGTAGGTATTACATATATTCAGTGTACATACATACAAGTAAACATTTAAACACATGTAAAATAAACTGAATGTTGGTTTTTTGGGGTTTTTTGTTTGTTTGTTTGTTTGTTTGTTTGTTTTGGTTTTTTTTTTTGTTTGTTTTTTTTTTTTTTTTTTTTTTTTTTGCTTTTATGGGGAGGGAAAGGATTTGTTTTGCTTTGTTTTGTTTTTCTTTTTTTCAACAAAGGGTTTTTCTATGTAGCCCTTACTGTCCTAGAATTCACTCTGTAGACCAGGTTGGCCTTGAATGAAGGCTACATCTGTCTCCTGAGTGTGAAGATTAAATGCCATGTCCCAGCACTGCACAGTAGTGTTCTTTATTTCATTAAGAAATAAGTCTTTATGAGAGCATAGTGCATGACTTACCTTATGGTGGGATTCAGTAAACTTGGCCATTGGCACAGGACCACAGCACTCCCTACTTTCTCTCTTCTTTCACTTCCAGTTCTCAAGTATTACACCTTGTTCTTCACTGATGAGAAAACAGACAAACCAGGATTTTTGAAGGGATAAACAGGTTTGGTTCTCCAGGTACACACACTGAGGAAAGGAGTGTAGGAAATAACAAATTTGAAACTGCAAAGAATGCCTCAGAGAAGCAGTAAGTGGGGTGGGGAGAGGTGGTCAGGGAAGACAGACTGAAAGTCCACAGAAATTACAGAGTGCAAAGAGAAACAACGTCTTAACCAGGAGATGGAACTGTCCACACAGCTGCCAGACAAGGTGGCTCTCATATTAGATTGCTTAGTCTCATAACATGTTGTAAGTGTGAGTAAGGACATGGAGAGGTAAGGCACAATATTACCTCTCATTTTTATTCTTAGACTTACTCAGCTCTACCTTTAAGAATCTGCCTTCCCCAAAGGACACTGTCAATAAGACAAAACGGCAACCAACAGATTGGGAAAAGATCATTACCAATCCTACATCTGATAGAGAGCTAATATCAAATATATACAAAGAACTCAAGAAATTAGATGCCAAACAACAAAATAACCCCATTAAAAATGGGGTAGAGAGCTAAACAAAGAATTCTCAAGTGAGGAAACATGAATGGCCGAGAAGCACCTTAAGAAATGCTCAACATCCTTAGTCATCAGGGAAATGCAAATCAAAATAATACTGAGATACCACCTGACACCAGTCAGAATGGCTAAGATCAAAAATTCAGGTGATAGTAGATGCTGGAGAGGATGTGGAGAAAGAGGAACACTCCTTCATTGTTGGTGGGGTTGCAAGCTGGTACAACCACTCTGGAAGTCAGTCTGGCGGTTCCTCAGAAAATTGGACATAGCACTACCTGAGGACCCAGTTATACCACTCCTGAGCATATACCCAGAAAATGTCCCAACATATAACAAAAGACATATGCTCCACTATGTTCATAGCAGCCTTATTTATAATAGCCAGAAGCTGGAAAGAACCCAGATGCCCTTCAACAGAGAAATGGATACAAAAAATGTGGTACATTTACACAATGGAATATTACTCAGCTATTAAAAATAATGAATTCGAGAAATCCTTAGATAAATGGATGGAACTAGAAAATATCATCCTGAGTGAGGTAACCCAATCACAAAAGAACACACATGGTATTTACTCACTGATAAGCGGAGATTAGCCAAAAGTTTGAAACAACAAAGATTCAACTAACAGACCACATGAAGCCCATGAAGAAGGAAGAACAAGTGTGGATTCCTAGATCTTTCTTAGAAGGAGTAACTAAACACCCAAGGGAGCAAATATGGAGACAAAGTGTGGGACAGAATCTGAAGGAGAGGATGTATGGAGACCATTCCACCTGGGTATTCATTCCATGTGCAGTCACCAAAAATAGACACTGATATGGATGACAGGAAGGGAGGGCGACAGCAGCCTGATAAGGCTGTCTCCTTAGAGGCCTCCCAGAGTCTGACATACCCAGAGGCAGATACTCACAGCTAACCATTAATCTGATCAAAGGTTCCCATTGGAGAAGTTAGAGAGTAGACTGAAGTAGCCAAAAGGGTTGGTGGCCCCATGAGGAGAGCAACAATACCAACCAGTCAGAGCTCCCCAGGGTCTAAACCACCAGCCTAGGAGCACATATGGAGGGACACATGACTCCAGCTGTATATGTAGGGGAGGATGGCCTTGTTGGGCATAGGTGGAATAGGAGATCTTTGGTGCCATGAAGGCTGAATATTGAGTGTGTGTGGGGGGGGGGATTTGAGGGTGGGGAGAGGGGAGTGGGTGTAGGTGGGTTCACACCCTTATAGAAGCAGGAGGAGGGGGTATGGGATAAGGGGTTCCTGGGTGGTGGGGGTATTGGGGTAAGGGGATAAAATTTGAAATGTAAATATTATATTCAATAAAACAGGGGGAAAAAGAAAAGCTGTTAGAACCAACATTTTTAATAAAATGTCAGCCCTCTTAAAAAATTATCTTGATACTAAAATTTGTTTTGAGAATGGTATATTGCAGAATATACAGCCTTGGTGTATCTACTCATCAAGAAAGCTGAGCAGACCTGCTCAAACCTCTGAGGTCCTGGAATTCCATCTGGATGCAGTGAAGACACAACATTAGAGGCTTATCAATTTGCTCTCCCCCCACTCCTCTTCTAATATCTCAACGCCCATAATCAGCTTGAAGAAGCTAATGATGAGTCAGCGCCCCTATTCCCTGGGCTTGGGGACTAAGGTGGTAAATGTTGGGCTGTATTTCTAGGGAAAAGTAGTGGTTTTGTGGGAATAGAGAGGATTAGCTAGGATTTATTGCATAGCCATAACCTATTGGAAGAAATCTGTACAATTATTATCAAGATGAAGATATAATTTCTTAAATGGCACCAATTTACTTTGATTACAAATTTTAAGGTTTTTCATTGGTACAAGCTTCTTATTGATATAAAAGTGAGATGAATATTGTTACTCTCATAGGCATTGTACCACTATAACACATTTAGGAATACAAGGCTTAGACCCAGTCCTTCTTTAACTTTTTTTTTTAACAGATTTGAGATGGTTAGCCTGTGAGTTAAGGGACTATAGCAAATTCATGGCTTGGAGTTTATTGTTAGGATGTTTTTTATGTTTTATTTAGAAATAGCTGAGTGGAGTTAACAGACAACAGTCCAGATTACTTTACATGGATAGTTGGTTTTCAAAACGTCAGAAGTCCACAGAATTGACGTTACAAACATTTCTGTATCAATGTTCATTTTGATTAGAGACCTGTCTGCTCCTGACAGCTTCCTGTATTGAATTCTAAGAAGAAATTGAGCAGCTTTGGAGTCACTCCAGTTGTGGTGAGACAGCCACTAGACAAGAATTGCCTCTTTCCATCTACAGACAAATTACTGTCCAGAAAAGGACACACTTGCAGAATAGTCGACTGATTATATCTGCCTAGACAGAGTAATCAGCCCTTAATAATTCTGCAGCACTAAGGTCTGTCAGATGATTCTGGGACAGAAGGCTAAAGATTTGATGCTCCAACATTCTGTAGAATAAGGACTGTCCAGGTGTTCAGCGGTCTCTATAAATTGGCTAAGTTTTAGAAGCTATGCTTAGTGCTTCCCATAATTTCAGTTAACTCAGTCATTCTGGATTTCTGATGGGGTTGAAAACCTATAGTCTCATAGTCAAGCCTGGCTATTTACCTTGAGAGAAAAGATCTGAGTGGATGGTTTTCAGCTGACATTCACGCTAAGGCCAAGAAAAAAGCCAGGTTCAAAACTAAGTGTTTTAGTTAGGAGAGATGACAGAGGTTCTGGTTAGTCAACAAAATGATGGACTGGGTATTAGGACTATCTTGTACCTCACTGGTACAAATTGGCATAATTATGTTCTAATTGTATTTTGAGAGAAAAGTTCTATTTTAACGGGAAGGGTGATATGTAGAAGGGGCTAAGGTGGGAGGAGTTCTGAGAGGAAGAGGAGTAAGGAGAGGGAGAGGAGAAGGTAGGTGATGAGTGAGAGAAAGAGAGAGAAAGAGGGGGGAGAGAGGGAGGCAGATGTTCACATGTCTCCACCAGTCAAAGATAGTTGATATATCTAGGTTGGGTAGTGGGTTACACCTCTGATTGAGCATTACCAAACTTATAAAGCCTTTGATTAACGTTTTTTAAAAGTGTATAAATGCAAAAAGAAAAAGGGGGCATGGGATATGGGTTTTCTAAGGGGGGGGAATGGGGAAAGGGGATGGCATCTGAAGTGTAAATAAAATATCCAATAAAAAAAATCAAAAAAAAAAAAAGAATCTGCCTTCCCACTAATAATTATTCAAAACAATGAACACACACACACACACACACACACACACACACACACACACACTAATTTTGTGACTTAGGAATCATAATGTAAATATCTGTATATTCTGATGATCCTGTAAAAGGATCATTCGACCATCAAAGGGGTCACAAACCACAGGTAGCGGACCCCTGATCTAGATCAAGAGAATAGTGCAAAATGTTAGAAAGCTAGAATTTCTGCTCTCTTAAGCCATTGCTTATAAAATGCATGAACATTGGGTTTTTTTTTTTTTTTTGAGTGTGTCCTATACAGCACAGAACAGGGATTTTTATTTCTAGCAGTGAGGATTACCCATAACAAAATATTCAAAGAAATTTATTATCATTTTCTTTGTTATTGTTGAAAATAACCAAGAATAATCACATCCTTCTAAGCAATTATCACACAGTACATATCACTTGGTATTGTTTGAAAAATTCACCATGAATTATAATTTCTAAAAATTTCATAAACTGAATTATACCTCATCATACCTGCCATGGCCATTTAAATAATTGGATTTTACTGGGGGCAATTATTATGAATCTTCCTGGGAGGTAGAATAAAATAAATTGTACAAGTGGACCTAGGGAATTTGGGATTGAGGGGCACGTGAGGGATGATAATGGAAACCTAGCACTGTGGGAACTTCTTAAAATACATGAATACTAAGGAGGTCTTTTAATATTGGAGGAGACAAAGGCCCAACTATCATCTCTTGTCTCCAAACAACGCTTCAAAGTCAAGGACTTTGTTAGATTCAGTTTAGTTGTAGGACAAGAGCATCTCATGCTCATGGGAATTCCCAAACAACCCAGAGGGATTGATGGGTTGCTCTCCACAAACTGACAGTAAGGTCCAACACTACTAGTGACTATATATATGTGTGTGTGTGTGTGTGTGTGTGTATCAGTAAAAGGTCTTCTAATGATATACTTCTATACTCAGAGATCAATGTCTTACTCAGTCGTTACCAAAGAAGCTTCCTCCTGCAGCAAATGGGAACAAATACAGAGACTATAACCAGACATTACACACACACACACACACACACACACGAGAGAGAGAGAGAGAGAGAGAGAGAGAGAGAGAGAGAGAGAGAGAGAGAGAGGAAAGACCTTAGATTATATAGCTCTAAAAAGGGTGTCTTCATCAAGTCCCTCTAGTTAGAGTTTAGGGAACCCCATAACATAGAAGAGGAAGTAGAAAGAGGGTACAAGCCGGGGGTGTAGAGGAAATTAGGAGAACACAAAATTGTGAATCAACTGAGCAAGGCTGATTTTCACTCATAGATACTCAAGCAGCAAACACAGAATGGACTGTGTTTATTTAATGGATTTTTGGCATACATATTGTAGCTTTCGTCTTAGTGTTTTTATGGAACTCCTGTGTGCGTGAAATATTGGGTCTCTGATTCTCATCCCTGCTCCTGGAGATCTTTTCCTGCTGTTGTGTTGTCTCGTTCATCTTGATGTGATGTTTCTTGTTCTATTTAATTATATTTTGTCATATTTGGTTATTATTACTTAGAAGCCTGTTCTTTTCAAATGAGAGGCAAAAAGGGAGTAGATTAGGACAGGAAGGGAGATGTGAAGGAACTGGGAAGAGCAGAGTGAGGAAAAACTAATTAGGACATATTATGTGAGAAGAAAATCTATTTGTTTTTAATTTTCATCTATTCTTCTCTTATACAGTACATTCCTACCAGAGGTTCCACTCCCTCTACACCTACCTCCTCTCCCCTGACTCTGTTCTTCCCTAGACCCACTTCCCTACTTTCTCCTCCCACAAGAGTGCAGGACTTCCAGGAACATCATCATAACAGCACAACAAGATGCAATAAGACCAGGCATTAACATTCACATCAAGACTGGGAAAAAAAAAAAAAAAGTAGGAGAAAAAAATATCCCAAGGATAACTAAAAGCGTTAGGGTCATCCCTACTTCCACAGTCTAAAGTTCCCCCCAAAACACCAAACCAACAGTGTAATGTATATCCAGAGGTCCTATCACAGACACATGTAGGCTCCATTATTACCACTTTGGAACCTGCAATAAGCCCTGCTTAGTTAACTCCATGGACCTTGTTCTCACAGTGTTCTAAACTCCTTTGGCTCTCACAATTCCCACTCCCCCTCTCCAGAAGCATTTTTCAACTCTAAGGTAAGGGACCCCATGGAGAGTTCTAAATTAGGCTCTCTGTTTGGCTGTAAGTCTCTACATCTGGACAGGCACCAGATGGACTAGGAACCTATCTTTGAGTATAATAGCATATCTTTAGGAATTTGTTGATTTTTTTAAAGTAGTAGTATGTAGTTCTATCCTAGATTTCTGGACTATTCAACCTCTGGTTCCTTGTCATACAGGGAGTATCAGACATGGAATCCCTCTCACGGCATGGACCTCAAATTCAACCAGTCATTTAGTGGCCACTTATAATTTCTCTTGCCACTTTTAACTTCTCTGTTGATTCTATCTAACCATAATCATGGAAGATCTTTCTATCTTCTGATATCTTTTTCAATTTCTTCTCTCAAATCCTTGATGATTTTATTGTACATGTCTTTCATTTGCTTGGTTAGAGTTATCCCAGGATATTTTATATTATTTGTGGTGGGTGGTTTTTCCCTGATTTTTTTCAGCCCATTTTACATTTGTATACAGGAGAGCTACTGAATTTTGTTGTTGTTGCTGCTGTTTTTGTTGTTATTAAGTTAATTTTGTATCCAAGCACTTCACTGACAGTGTTTATCATCTGTAGGAGTTTCTTGGTAGAATTTTTGGTGTAACTTATGTATACTATCATATCATCTGCAAATAACAATACTTTGACTTTCTCCTTACCAATTTTTATTGCCTTCATATTCTTTAATTGTCTTATTGCTCTAGCTAGAACTTCAAGTACTATATTGAGTTGATATGGAGAATATGGTCAGACTTGTCTTGTTCCTGTTTTCAATAGAATTGGTTTTAGTTTTTCTCCATTTAATTTGATGTTGGCTATAGGCTTCTTGTAAATTGCCTTTATTGTGCTTATGCATATTCCTTGTATCCCTAATCTCTCCAAGACCATGAAGGAACATTGGATATTATCAAGGCTTTTTCAGCATCTAATGAAAGGATCATGTGGGTGTTTTTCTTCAATATGTTTATATGGTGGATTACATTGATTAATGTTCATATGTTTGTGCCAACCAACTACCCCTGATATAAAGCTTACTTGATTTATATCCAATTTAAATGCTTTTAATTAAAAACTTTAAAGATAAATACATATGTTAAACTTGTAAAATTTAGATATTTCTTCTTCATTGGTCTTTCAAAAATGGAAAGATTCAATATAACAATATTTCATAGTTTGTTTTACATATTATGAAACAAAAATTCATAGGTTTCTGGAAAATTTTTATGAGCTAAAAACTTTTCACAGCAGTGAGTACCATGTGTTGACTGACCTATCCGTTCACCTGGGGCTTATACATCGTTTGTTCTTTACAGCTCATTTGCAGCTTTCTGATGATTAAATCAATGTTAACTTTAAACTTAGCAGTTACTGGTAATGGTACATTATGTTTTCTCTACCCTGTCCTCAAAACATTTGCATTTCTACACACTAGAGAAGACTATGCAAGAGGTTCAGATCACTAGTTTCACAAGCTACGTATTCAATAATTAAAATTGGATTCTAAGTCTTTGTCTCTCCTAACGCTCTACAAACACAACATCCATGTACACTTCTATTTTTCAGAAACAGAAAAGATGTATGCAAAATTCTCTATGAGTTCTAAACATTTCTTCTGAAGATAACGAAGAGAAATGGTTAAATATTTCTCTTTACTATTCTGAAATATATTTAATTCAAGTAATTTTACATCCCTAACTCTCACAGCAAACAAACTACTTTCGGGTCCCAAAAGTAACTTTTATAATCCATTTAAAAAATAACTTTGGCAAATTAAAAATTAACTATCAAGGCAGCAAGTAAAATTGGCCTATGGTTAGAAAGCATGTCACTTGTTATGATTTCTTTAGATTGGATTTTCTATTCATGAACATGATTTCATAGAGTAGACAGACTCTGTAAAAAGAGAAGATGAGATAGAAAAGACAATTTGGGAAATAGAAAAGAGCCAAACACAAGAGGTAACGTGAGTGGAGAAATAAGAGAAGGGATGTTCAACAACTGTCAACAATATGGAAGCACCAAAGAGTGTGTAAAGGGTATAGCCCAGTTGTGACCAATCATCAGCCCCACAATGTAAAAAAACAGAACTCACTCCAGAACATTGTGATTGTGCGTTGACCTCTTTGTGCATGCTTGACCTCTTTGTGCATGCCTGTGTGTGTGTGTGTGTGTGTGTGTGTGTGCGTGTGTGCGTGTTTGAAAGAGAGAGAGAGAGAGAGAGAGAGAGAGAGAGAGAGAGAGAGAGAGAGAGAGAGAAAGAGAGAGAGAAGCAACTTAAGGTAGAAATGATTCATTTTATTTTTCACAGTTCAAGCATAAGGTGCTTGAGGGAGCTGGTAACATTCCATCTACAGTTTAAAAAAGAAGAACAGCTAGCTTTCTGCACTTTACACAATCCAGAATCCCAGTCAGAGAATGCTGTCACTCACAGTGGATGGGTCTCCTACTTTAGTTAACAAAGTCAAGATATTGGTGCATAGGAATGTCCAGAAGCCCATCTTCCAGGTGATTCTAGATGCTGAATTGTGACACTTAATATGAACTATGACAATTAGTACCAAGCATGAAATTATACAGAAGGAATAATCCCTTTGTATCCAGGACTCTATAGATTATGCCTAGCCAGGAAATGAAGAGAAGAGGCACAGATATACACGTGGACCAAAAGAAGCTAGTCTCTCTGATCGAGAATCTGAAATGTGCTGGAAGTTCAACCTGTTTATTATATACAGATGAACAGAGAATTGAAGTACTTGCATACAGCTAAACAAGTAAGCAGGATAGTTATATAGAGTTGAAACAATTAGGCAACTGTTAGTTAATTTTTGTAGAAGTAGATTCTGTAGGGGAACAGTCTTCTGGCTGTAAGTATCTAGAGAAAAAATGTTTTGGCAGATATATTCTGCACATACAATCAGTCTTTGCCATCCCTCTGAAACTCACCCTCATTGGCCATTTCCTTTCCCATGAGTACAAAACTATGGTTCTTGGCATAGCCATATCTGTATCACAATCACTACACACCCAATCCAGTCTTCACACACACAGATCTTCTTCTACACCCTGTTAAACATCTATAGGTCTGAGGCCTGAATGGTTGGAGTAATTTATTGAATTTATTGAATTCTTGTATAATTTATTCAGTGCAAATTATTCCTAGTGACTCTTCTAAGATGCCTGTCTATTAACATTATGAGACAGTCACTTGCAGAGAATAAACTTATTTTTTTAATATGTGGACAGTTGGGTATTTGTTTTCTTCTTTATTTATTATAGAGAGACATGTCTGTACTGACTTTGAAGTTGAAAGAAAGGAATGGTTGGAGAAGTGATAAAGATACAAATGATGGAAAAATTTCAAAAGACATATTAAGTGAGAGATGGAGAATTCAGGAGAAGAGGTGAAGATGTTACCCTCAGATAGACAGAAGTGTCTCCTCCCTTGAGGAACAGAGATAAATTCTAAAAACTGGTTGGAAGAAAAAGGCAGAAGGAATCTGAGCAAACAGTAATCTAACTAAACTGTAGTAGTCCCTAGACAAGACTGTAGTAGACCCTAGGCAAGCCTAGTAATTCCTAGAGAAGCCAGCTTTGCCATTTGGATCTTACTTGACTGAGTATGTCTTTTCTACTCTCTATAGAATTTGAACCTACTCACCAAGTTAAATCCTGAACTATTAATGGATTAATTTCTTAATCCATTCTTAGATGGATTAACATTCTTTTTCAGTCAACTACTTTGAATTTTGGTGCAAGATCTCATAAAAGGAATCAGTCTATTAGTAGAATTGCAGGTAGGCCTTGGCAAGAACATTGTGAAGGATCTTTAAGCCAAGTAACGACCTACTTAATCTTAGGTAAGACAAGCCCTGCTATACAGTCCAGCATGTGTACCTGTATTGTCCACAAATTCGGAGGGCTGCTATGAAATCCCAGAGCAGAAGGTGCAATGGTAACTTGCTTTTTTCTATCTCTGGGTTAAATTTGGCTGCAAGGATTGTTTTACAGGAAAATAATTGTCCTTTGTTTTTAAAAAAGAGGTGGCTTTTATTTTCCCTGCAATAAATGTGGGAGCATTTATTCAGCATTCATTAAGCTAGTGCTAAACTTTTTTGTCCACTTCAATTCAGTCACTAAGTTTGCACATGACTTTGTGACCTTGTGTTAACAATGGCAGGGGCTGATTTGATCAAAGCTGGAACAGACTGTCTCATATCCCGACCTTTAGTAGTCACTTTTCGTCTTTATACATTTTTACCATCACGGCAAACATCTTTTGCATAACTGCAGATTCTCCATGGTGATACTCAAAAGCAAACCATGAGCAATGAGAATCAGCAAGGCTCCCCTGATGACTGCTAAGGAACTGTTACAAAAGTACAAGCAGTGCTGTCACTTACCGTTCAGGCCCTAGAATTAGCTGCAAGGGACTCCACAGCCTCACATTATATAGGACTTAATGCATAGCACTTGCAAGAAGATATTATAAATTAGTATTCATGGCTGGCCTATTTCTAAGGCAAATTCAAGGGCACAATGTACTTCACACAGCCAAAAGCTCAGATATTTAGAGCCTAACCTCTCAACATAATTCTAGGCATTATCCATTACACGTGAAGAAAATAAATACACCAGCGATGTCTCCTTATGTTCTCATTGTAGACTCCATGGAGTAAGTGAGTTTTTAGACATATGTTAAGAAGGCAGAAACAAAGCTGCCAGATGTTAATTATAATGTTAACTTTTTCACATACAAGGCTCACCACTGTATCTTCTGTGCAAAATAAGAAATAACACAATGTGATATGAGAAAAATTTACTGAAAAAAAATATGAATGTTACTAATCACAGGCATGTCGAATCTGCACTTTGGCATGAACTGTGATGAAGAAGGACCACACATGTCGTCTATGTTCCAGGAAATGATGTGCAATAAAGAAACACCCTTCTACCTCTGTCTGACCAGATAGGCCTCTCCTCACAAGTAGACACCTTGTTATTTTTTCTGATGAACTTAGGCAGAGACAAGCCACATTTCGACTATTCATCTTATGAATTTTACAATAAATTGCTTGTCTTTAGTGACCAAACTATGTCTGGACAAAATATTTGAAAACCTGACCTACCAGAAACCATAGACTTCTCTGCATACAAGATTCAAATTTAACTCCCCCACACACATACCCACCACACATCTAAAGCCCACTTTAAAGGAGTTGACTTCTCTCCAGATCCCTGCTGATCATCAGCAGAGGACTACCAGAAAACAAAACCAACCAACCAACCAAACAAACAAACAAACAAAACAAACAAAAACAACAACAACAAAAAAAAACCCAAAAATGTTCTCTGAACAATGGCCAAGCCCTCTTTCCACCCAACATTCTGTTCTTTCTAGCTTTATTTGAGCTACCCTACAAAAGACTTTTTCCACATGATATTTTAGGTGCCTCTTGTAAGCATAAGCATGTTCCTGCATACCACTCCTTTCCCACTTCTGCAGCAACCTCTCTGGCTCACAACAATAACCCTTCATACCAATGCAACTTTAAAAAATGTTTTCTCTGTTCCTATGGCAAGGTTTGATTTTATGTGACAGTTCACATTTTCACTTAAGTTTATGTCTTCTTTCATAGACAGGTAAGCCTACAATTTATCAGCAAAAGCCAAGATCACACAGGCAAACAATCTGATCAAGTATCTCCCAAACTCCAAAAGAAACCCCAGCATTTATGATTGAATTTATGGCTAACTTAGCTCTGAAATGTTAATACAATACAACAAGTAGGTGTTATGAAGCTGTTACCATATAACATAAAGCCAAGGAGGGTACAGATACTGTTGTACACTGTGCTGCCCAGCATGGTAGCCTGGCATAGAGACAGCAGTCACCAGGGAACAAGCATATCGTGTTCCTTTCCTTATCTACTAGATGACCTTTGAATGATGACTTATTCTCTTTGGGCCTCTGTAATTTTATCTGTAAAATGAGGGGATTGAACTTCATGGTCTCTAACCTCCCTTGGAGCTCCAGAAGTCTATGGTTCTAAAACAATTTAAAGTAAATCATAAAGATAGACCTTGAGGCAGTCAGATCCACAAAGGTGACTGTAGGGAGAGCTGCACAGTGCCATGGCCAGGGCCATAATGAGATTTGTAATTAAATATAACAACACAGGTCATAATCAGATCGCTTGCTTCAGAAGACACATTAATCATGATAGGGGTCGAGAAGGGCTCTCTCCAGAACGTGACTGGGACCTGGCAAAAAATAAAAATCAAAAAGGAAAGTCCCTAGCCTGTTCCAGCCTAGACCAGGCTGGAAAATTTAAACTTTAACTTTGCTGGTGTAGTATATTGGCTTTAATCCAGAATGTGAGAAATTTAGACCCATGATTTCGAACTTTTCCTGAGTAACACTGAAATAAAGGGGCTACCAGAATATTCCTCCAGATGTGTTTTCTTAATTTTTAATTAGATATTTATTTCTAATCCTTGTGGTACATGTCTCAACAAATTTAAAGTAACTTATAAAATATTAATAACTCCTAGAGACTGTAGAGCCTGGTTTGTGAGTTTCAGATACTTCAATGAGGCTGGTCATAGAGCTCTGCAAAGAGGTTATGTTGGTGGATCTTAGTGGAGCCTTATAGAAATAATATTCCATAATTCCCATACTTAGATATAGTCTTATTTCTTGTGTAACCTTCTGTCAAATCATAAACTCTCCAGGGAGACAAGAAAAATAGGTGCCGGCTAGTTTGGGAAAGAGAGAGCAGACCTGGAAGTGTGAGCTGAGGATGAAGGACTTTATAATAACAATTTTGATGTGTAGGAGTAAGAAAAGGAGGGAAAACCAGACACAGCAAGGCTTCAGACTCCTTGAGGCTCAGATCAAATATAACAGATCCGCCAAGCCTGAGGCAGCCCTGAGGCTCAGAGGCAATAAGAGGCTTGGCCTAATGAATGCCTTCAACCTTCTCTGCCTGTTTCAGACCAGTTCTTTGCACAGTGCAACAGCATACTTGAAATGATGTGATTTTTGTCACATTTAATTCACATATACTCATATCCATATCATTATCAAGGCCATGCCAATGGCTTGACATAAGCTGAAGCTAAGATGCAGGCTAGTCTTTCATTCATTGGTTTGTCATAACACTGCCCCTTCAAGAAAGCACCCCAGTGTACCCAATGCCATTTCAATCAATCTTCCTCTCTAAAGACTGTAATCCATTTTATTCTTCAGGATTAGAAATATGTTTAGGACTTATTCAATGACCAGGAAGTGAAATAGTAAAAGTCACAGCTAGTGTTCTATGTAAAGTGCAGGACACTCAACTGATGACTACAGTACTGTCCAGTTCTGCAGATTTATGCAGTCCTTTACTCTGCCTCTACCTGGAGCAGAATTAGCAAATGCATCCTTCTGGATGCTGACTTCTTAGAGAATGCTAATTTAGACTCAATGTGAAGTTCCTGAGATCTTCCTGTAGCTTTGTGTATGCATGGTCTACTTCAAGCAGAGAAAAAGTAGGTCTCAGAGATCTATGAGGAACATTGAGATCTACAATCAATTTAATAGCTTTTCATAGGATATTTTAAACAACCTTTCTCCTACTTGAATGTATAGAAACTTGTTCAGAAATTGACCTATTAGAAACAAAAATACACACACAGAAAATTCAGCCTTCCAGAAATTTCAAGAGAAAACGCTTCCCAATCTAGCATAAGTTTTTGATATAAAGATATAGTCATCTGAATTATAGAAAAGATTAAGATAATTCTCTACACTGTGTTTTCCTAGTCCAAATTGGCAGAACGGTGCCTCCTAAAGATGGCCCTATCTTATGCCTTGTGACCTGCGAATATTCTGTTGCTCAGCAAAGAGAAATCAAGATTACAGAAAGAAGTTAGGTTACCGATCAGCTGACTTTAATGTGTATAGATTTTTGTAGATCAACTGGCTTGACAAATGTCATCACAGTATGCAAGCACAGCAGGGAATAGAAGAGCAAAACCAGGAAAGTGGGAGAAAAAAAAAAAGCCAGTAGCCCTAGCTTTGAAGATTTAGAAACTCTAAGGAGTCCAGCCATGTTGACAGCCTGCAGAAGCTGCAATGGAAAACAGATTGTATGCAGGGAAAAACAACTAGAGACACCTAGCTCTTGAGAATCACATCAAATTTCACATCTTTAGATCTGTAAGCTAAAAATTTTGTGTTATTGTTAAGCCATTAAGTGCATGGTGATTTGTTGTAGCTGATAGAGAAAATTGTAACACAGAGAAGGGGAACTAAAGCAGCCAAAGAAGCCAGTAAGGACTCCTGCAGAGAACAGTCATAGGTTCTTGAAGCAGGTCCACAGACAGCTTCAAGGACTATTTAAAGTGAAAGGAGTGTAAAACCACCAAAGAGAAAAAAATATATCACTGTGTGGGGAAGACCACAAACCACAACAGCCCCTGAGGCAGGCAAAGGCAGCCACTAAGCAGCCAACCACACAACCACCAGAGGAGCTGATCCGTGAAAACCAAACTATGCTGCTTTACAACCACACTCCCGAAGGCACAATTTAATTCTGAGTTGTCTATCATGTGCTCATCAAGTCATCAATGACATGATGATAAAAGCCAAGCTTTCTGAGTATTCTTGGAATGGAAAAAACAGACCATTTACTTTCTCTTAATTGCCAGAAGCAGCAGTGTTATAAAGTCTTCTATTTTAGCCCAGTTGTGATTTTTCAACCTTCCTTTTCTTTCCCATAACTTACTTGCACACAAAGAAAATATTCTGAGTGTGAAGATCCACTATTAAAATATCTGAGCATGTGAAGGAATGCATACATATGTGTATATTCCTTCCACAATTCCTCTGTCTCTTTTCTATCCTCTCAGTTCCGTTATCTGCAGATTTCTTTCTTATCAACTTGTCTATTTGCTGTGTGATAACTTCCAAGGTAAAGGCCTTCACTACTTCATACTCACAGCTATCCCCAAGCCTTATCTCTAACACAAATTTACTATTATTTTTTGAGCTACTGATCTGAATTTTGATCATTTGAGTGAAAGTTCAAAAGCATGGGGGAAATGTGCCTAACTATATGTCATCATCTGTATGTTCCTTGAACACAAAATTCTATCTGGTTCTTTTATTTTTTCAACTCACCCAGCAGGGATGCTATTCATTCAGTTACCCAAATGGACAGCGGAACCATGTTCTCTCTTGGATCTCCTATGCCGAGCCTTAGAACTGTACACAGAACAGTCATTTTTAAATATACATTTGCTTTATTGTAGTACTGTCGTTACCACTCTTGAAACAACATTCTAGAACTTAGTGTAAAACAAATGTTAAATTACGTCTCTTTATTTGTCATTTAGGTCAGGTATTGGTGCAGAAGACAGTAAGGATGATTTGTCTTAATTTAATGATGAGTGTGAGCTCAGGCAGATACAAAGGCTGTGGTTGACTGGGTGACCTGGCCTAGACTATTTTCTGGCTTCTTCCTTCATATTAGTACCTACATTTGGGAAGCATAGGCTACAATAAACACAATAATTATGGATTTGTTACTCTGTCCATTTAAAAATTATGACTTCACAGAAATTTATGTTTAACACTTTGACATTATAGCATGTATTAAAGTCACTGGTAGATAAACTTGTCATCTAAAAGCACACATATGCTATTAAATAGTTTGATAATATATTGAAATATTTGAATATATTTTCTATGTAAATATTTTGTTGCTGGTTGGCATTTTTAAAATGCTTTTCTGTTTTGAGAAAGATTCTTCAGTCAGTAAGGTTTAGATACAAAATACTTGAAAAAATGAATAGCAGAAATAAAATCTTAATATCAGTTAAACGGGAAAATCTATATTAGTCTAGAGTAGTTAAATACAGCTCTCTTTGCTTGTCAACAATGATAAATAAGTATGGTTATGATCATTTGGGCTGAGGCTGGATCATATCAAAAAATAAATGTGATGGCACGTGTCTAATATTCAAGTACCCGAGATACTGAGGTAGAAGGCTCACAAGTTCCATGGCAGCCTGGGCTGCACAGAAAGCCTAGTCTCACTGAAGCAAAATACATCGTGTCTTGTTTACTTTCATATATTTCATTAGTGCTCAGGAAACCAGTAAGTATAATGACACAATAATTACACATAATTAAAACAATATGTTGTGCTTTCTGCTCCTCCACAGTCTGGGAAGATACAGATTCCATTCGCCAAGACAAAACAAGTGAACCTAGATAAGGTTCACTGAGTCTTACATTTACCACAGTGACTTCTTTAGAATGTTGCTTCTCTATAATGTTTGGCCATATACTTTTAAAAAATTAACATATTTGCCTGTTATAGTAGATGAAGAAACTCACAGTTAAGTCAAGTGTACAAGATGTCATTGTCGATAGGCAGCCGTGAGCACGGCAAGTTCCTGATAAGAAAGAATATATAACTTGGCCCATGGTACCATCTCGTGAGCGTTATATTCTAGGAAGAAATTGTAATGGCCCAGAAACCAAAGTCCAAAGAGGCCAATGGCATCCCCAAGGCCAGCTGAACCAGAGCCAGAATTAGAACCAAAACCCGGCTCTTGGTTCTCAGTCCTTCCACCATATCTTCTTACGAGTGCAGGTGCCTACCTGCATGAAACAGCATGGTGGAAGATGTAGAGGAAAATAAAAAGGTATATGATACGTATGCTGGAATAGGCAATTCAAGGAGGCAGAAATGGTGAGACAGGAGCCATCCTTCAGAGTGTATCTGCCTCCATGAGACTTCTGACAGGTCTTGGGGTCAAAAGTCTATGAAAACACCTTCATTTCACCTTGCTCCATTTTTTTGAGATCTTTGTAGAATTTTTGGTGGGCTGAGGTTTGGGGAACAGCCACCTGGCAGGATTCAGAGCAGAGTCCTGTGTTTGAACGGAAAGCCAGCAATGGGTGTGGGCTTTCACCCTTCCCACTCAGGAACTAAACATGAAAGTGTAGCCCCATAGCCAACTTTGAGGAATATGCTCATAGATTCATTATCTGTAGAAGCTTCTGTGTTTGGTTTTGTTTTTTTTTAAACTTGCACCACTGACGAATTTTCCCTTTTCTCTTTCATGTGCTCAAAAGGAATACACAGGGGCATTCATTTGTTCTGTGGAATACTTGAATATCCTAATTTCTGCCTTTAGGCAGCTCCATGAGATTTCTTAATTTCCTTTTAGTATATAAGTTCTGCTTAGGAGAGAACAAAGGACTGATGCTCAACTCATGAGACCAAGATACTTTCAGAGGCCATGAGCCATCCAGTGGAGAATCTCCTCAGCCTTGCCAAGAAGGGTAATCCAAGGTAATATAATAGTAGAAGTTCCCAGAAGCAAAGAAATGACACGAAGGACCCAGAAACCTGAAGAAAGATGTCATACAAGACTGCTTCGGGCATTTCAGAACATATTATAAGCTGTTTGTGTGCTTAGATTATATGTTTGTTTATTTATTGTCTGCCTCAACTCACATGTGAACAATCAAAGAAACTTTACATTGTGTGTGTCCAAGGCAGGGACTCTCAGGTATTCAGGCATGGTGACAAGCACCTTTACTCGTGAACCACCTGACTAGGCCTCTTCTGTTGTACCTATTTGAATAATTCACAAAGCAAGAGATTGAGGGTATGGATGGCAGAGGCTCTTCCTTCTGACTAGGAACCATTGTGAGGATTTATATCTTGTCAGGGAGACAGTATGTGCTGCCTCAGGTACAGCATAATAATACAGACAATCTCATTCAGTCTGCTCCTTTGCCTGCTTCTCTTACAGTCACGTTTATTCAAAAATATGTGATTTGATTGTAAGCTCCTTGTCATGGGGCTCCTAGAAGTCCTCAGAGGAACACACAATTCTACCAACTAGAAACGTTAGCTCTGAAATGGATGTGTGGGGAGAACATTGCATTATTTGAGAAATAAGCTGAACTAGCCAGCAGACCCCTTGCCACAAAGAAAATAATTCGGGGGTGAGCATCTAATCAGTGGCCCGTTCTGAAAATGAGACTCGGCGAAGGCACTCTTGAGAGGCAGACCTCGAGCGAAAACAATGAGGTGCTTCTCCGCAATGCGAACTGCGCCATGTGGAGCCTCTGGGCTACTGCAGTCAGAATACACGCACAGATAACCGGCCGTGTGAAGGTTTGATTTTGCTTTTGTTTTCTTCTTTTGTAACGTCCCCACGCCCCTTCATGCATCGTGACTAGGAGTCATCCTTATGGAGAGAGAGATCTCTCTTTTACAAAGGCTACAGCTAGCTGAGAAAACTCCCCCTAGAACTCCGGGCGGGCGAGCTCAGCACCGTGCGACTCCATTTAGTTTGTCCTTCAAAGTCCGGAGAATAATTATTCCATAATTCTTTCACCTGATTAATTCTTAACTATGAGCATAATTACACTCTGCAGAAGGTAAATCGGTTGTATAAATCAGTGGTCGCTGACAGTTCGTGGTGCGCAGCTCTCCGCGCAGGGGGTAGGGCGGGTCCAGCCTGGGTGGATGGGTCATCGGGGCCGCCCTGGGACGCCAGCTTCCTGCACCCTGGGAAGGAAGGAACAACTGAGTCTCTGGTCTCACCAGCCCTGGCTGCAGGCAGGTACTGGGCCAGGAACCTCATTGATGCCTGCCCAACCCTAGCCTGACAGCCTCAGAGAATGGCATTCAGGAGTCTGCCGCTGCTATCAGGCTCCTCACTTCTCACCGCATTAAGCACATTTTTAAAAAACAAAATGAGAGAGAGAGAGAGAGAGAGAGAGAGAGAGAGAGAGAGAGAGAGAGAGAGAGAGAGAGAGAGAGAGAGAGAGAGAGAGAGAGAGAGAGAGAGAGAGAGAGAGAGAGAGAGAGAGAGAGAGCCAAAATAAACAATTCAATCATTAAATAAGCGATATTCTGTGTGTGTGTGCTCTCCTGCGAGCCTCTCCCTCTCTCTCCCAATCTCTCTCTTTCTCTCTCTGTCTCTCTCTTGCTCTCTCTCTTTCTCTCTCTCTCTCTCTCTCTCTCTCTCTCTCTCTCTCTCTCTCCCCTTAGTGTATGTGTGCATGTGTGTATGTTGTGTATCCAAGAAAACCTATTTCTTCCTGCTAATCATTAATGAAAGATGATTTTGACTAAGTAAACCCTTAAGACATTAAAATTCTGAATATAATTATTTTAAGGTTTTTGCTTTGTTTTTGAACCAGTCTTTTCCAGACTGGTTTTGAACTCATCCCTTCCTGCCTAATCCTCTAATACTGGGATCCCAAACCTGAACCACTAGGCCTCACTTGACTTGTCTTAAGTATTTAATTCCCCCACCCCTTTTTAAAATAAACAAATCAAATTAAACAAGAACTTTATAAAGCATTAAGACAATAAATTTGTCCCATTTTTCAAATATCTTTTTAAAATCCTAAACTCTATTTACAAATTGACTATGTCCTACTTCCATTAAAGTGTCCCAATGCTCTGATTGACAAAGTTTCTGAGATACTTTGCTTCATAATTTCTTTTGCCAATTAAATGTGAGTTTTCCATTCTCTTGAATGCCCAAACTATATGTAGAGCAAGTCAATTACAAATGAAAATAACAAAAATTAACCCATCACACAATTAACATGTTGCTAGAATTACATAATTTACAGGGGACTGCCATAGGACCCATTTTTCTAAGGTAATATGTGAAGTATAATATTCAGATTTTGTTTTGAAGAAGGAAGTGACTGTAAGGCCCATATAACCTTCGGGATCATCAAGCTGTTGTCTGATTTTCAACCAGTTTGGTTCACAGTCACACTGGAACTGCTATTGTATTCACTTGTGTCAATGCAATGCTGTCTTCACTGCTCTATGTGCCTAAAATGCAAACATCTCCAGAATTTTGCTTGGAAAGGCAGCCTGGCCTGTTGACTGTTTATCTTCCCTTATAGAAGCAGGGCTCAGGGAGGGTCAGAGACCCTCACCTAAATATCTAGCCTCCCCTCCCAACCAGGTGTATACAACCCTGTCCTAATTGTGCATGGTCTTGTGAGGGGACTCTAGAGCATATAGCTGGAAGACAAGAAGAGAGTTTCCTGGATGAAGCCATTGTCCTTGCTGGGTTCAGACCTTCCAGTGTGGCTGAAACCTCTGTTCCCATCTGAAACTGAAGAGGAATTTTGGAACACTTGCCTCCCCCCCCCCCCCCAGAGACTAATTAACATTCCTTAGCAGAGGACACTTGCTGGATTAACATTCAGAGGAGGAAGGGAGAGGCTGGTTAACATTATTCAGACCACAGGGGAGGGAACCCACCTGCAGGTGAGAAAGGCCCAGAGCAGAAAGTTCCACAAGATGGACCAACCCTTGCCACTTATAGACAAGGGAGGTTCTTGCCACCTCATTCCCCAAAGACCAATCAGTTTCAAAGTCACACTGTTCTGCCAATCATATTGTGCCTAGTCACTGTCCACCCCTTAAACTGTATAAAAACTGCCCTTAGCTTTGGTCCGGGGTTCCTCTTGCCTGTGTTCAAGGGAACCCCAGTGCACTGGTTATTATCCATAAGCCTCATGTTTTTGCAGCAAATCCCCTGTCAGTGTATGTCTCTGTGGGAGCACATCCCCTGGTTTGGATCTTAGAGTCCAACAAAACATTTCATCCACTGTTATGGAAATAAGCCTAATAAATTCATTGTTTTCCCTGAGTGAACTTTGGTGGAATCATACCTTTGTTTGTGGTTAAAATCTTAGCACTAGGGGTAGACTATGTTTGCATTTCCATCAGGGAATGCATTTTAGCAAGACAATGATCCTTGAGTATCCACAAAGGGTTAAGTCAAGGTACTCAAATCTCTTACACAGAATATTGTATCAAATTCACCCTGTAAATGCATACTTTTAATCATCTATAAACTATAATACTAAAAAGAATGGAAGTGCTATGAAATTATCTGGTGTCCTGTAATATTTGGAGAATGGATAAGAGACCACAATATGTACAGGTTCAGTAAGCTATAACATATTAGATATTTAAACCCTTGTTTCTTGAAATCAATAAGTATAAATTATGACTTTAATAGATATGTACATATATACTTAATATATATGTACATATCTATGTTATGTTTAAGATATTAAATGAATGCTATGGACTAGCATAGGCATCGAGAGGGATTCTGAGAGAAGGGATGTCTGGGAGTGGTGAAAAGAACGATTGGAAGTCAAATCTTGGATCCAAACTGACAGCCTGTGTTTTGCTTGATACAGCTTTTCCAGTCTGCTTCTCTCTATGTTCTGCTTTCTCTCTGGAGATTTCTCTGTCTACATTCTGCCTGCTTGCTATTCTAAGAGATCTCTGTCCATGTCCTGCTTCCGTGAGTGTGTGTGTGTGTGTGTGTGTGTGTGTGTGTGTGCAAGTGTGTGTGTATGTGTGTGTGTCTGTCTCTCTCTGTGTGCATGTTCTCCAAGCAGTTCTCTCCTTTTATTCTAACAAATTCTCTGGATAGCTCATCTCCTGCAGAACACAGGTCCAGTCTTTTATTTTACATATTAATTCAGTCATTTACTCCAATTCTTAAGAGATAGCAAGCATATGCTTTTCTTAACAGTGTGAAAGAATTCTGAGTTCAAGGCCAGCCTGGTCTACAGAGTGAGTTCCAGGACAGCCAGGACTACATAGAGAAACCCTGTCTGGAAAAACAAAAAAACAAAACAAACAAACAAAACAAAACAAACAAAAGAAAACAAACAAACAAAAACAAAAAAAACGCAAAACAAAACAAACAAACAACAACAATAAAAAATCCAGAGATCTGTCTGCCTTTGTTAAGCACAAATGATAAACTATTTGGGTGGGACCCTGCCCTGAAGTTACCTGCACACCTGGGCCTAACCTCACTAAGCTGGCTCATAGTGTTTCTTCAGATTCATGAAGCCCCTCATAATTCATGTAGTACCCTTATATTTTGCATAGTTGAGAAATTATGTATTTTCAGTCTCATGTATTTAGAGCTCTTTCCCATAGCCTCAAAGGCTGCCCTAAAGGTTCCAGAATTTAACATTTTGTTGAGATATTAGCCACAACTTTGCTTCCTGGACTCATGCTGTCTCAGATAATCATGGAGTCATTAATGTTAACAGGAAGAACATTCCTTGAAGAAACATGAAAATATGTACATTATTACACAAACAAGCTTTATGCCCACAGCAGCCATTGATACTCATGGAGGTTCACACCTGGGCCCTGTCCTAGAAACAGAAGCTGTGTCACTCTGTCCCACCAGGCCTACATTGGGCTCAGCAAATGATTATGTAGTGTGTGTGTGCTAGAAAGAGAGAGAGAGGACAGGCAAAGGACTGTAGTGAATTAGAATATCCCACATAATATAGAAAACTTAGATTATTTTCTCCTTAGGATTATTGTGATTGAGTAAAAAAAAAATATTTCTGATTTATATGTCAGGTAAGTCCCAGTTCATCTTAGTTGCCCTGTACCCATTAGCTGATGAAATTCCTAGGCTGGTACCTTCCGTCCCATACAAAAATGCTGATTCAGAACATAGTTGCATAGATATATGTAGACATGTAGAACAGTCATGTTCTGAAGCTGAATTTCAGTTTCAGAGCCTGAGACCTTGCCAAGATGTTTCCTTGATGAAGCTTGCTTCACCATTTTAATTTCAAATGTAAAGTGACTCATCTATGTACAGTAACAAGAAGTTAATTCTTGCTGTTTGTTATTTATGAGCAAGGTCTCTCTGTGCGACCCAAGTTGACCAGCCTTGGTCAACTGGTTATCTACTTGTCTCAGCCTCTTGGTGCTGAGATTATATGTGTGCGCCACAATACCCAGCAGCAAGAGACTTCACATACTTGTTTGAAATGGAAACAAAACAAAATAAAATGAAAACAAAAACAAGGCAAGCAATAAGTGCCAGCAAAGATCCAGAGGCATCAAAGACACATTTTCTGGGAAATGATACTGCAGTATCTCTATAGAATGCATAAGATTAAATCTGTAAGAATATTGTGCATGTAAAGGCAACTGGAAACCAACATGTCAGAGTGAGAAGTTTAGTTATAATTAGCAAGCTTACATGACCAGTTGTTGGATTCTGGGCGGGTGTTTTTGGGTTCTTGACCAGGAAACAAAGAACTACAATAAATACAAATTTGTATAGTAAGAAAATTGTTTTTCCAAAGCAAAGAGATAAGAACACTAAAAGGCTCAATACATTGTGGGTGAGAGTACTCAAAGAGCCCATTTATTGTCTGGGACTTTTTAAAATGGGATTCAAGAGGAAGAGTTTGGTTGCTAAAGAATGTAGCCCAGGAGAAGGTCTGTTTGGATTGAGAGGCTTGCATTCTGTAAGCCTTTGCTCATGGTACATAACTTTTCCCACAGAGACTTCTTCATTTATGTATACTCGATTATACATAGAGACAAGTTGATAATTTATTTTCCCTAAGTGTTCCTTCAGATGATACACTCGGCCATACCATGCATGCAGCTAAAACTAATCTAAGCCAAATTGGACCAGTTTCTTTTGGTTTTGGGATGCTTCCGGGATATGTTTAAATAAAATAGGAAGTTATATAGGAGCTGTGAAGGGGAATGATTTTGTTTCTGTATCTAAGGCCTGATGTAGACAAGGATCCTTGGTGGTTAACATGTTGCTAGTTATATTTGTAGGGGTATGGTGTGCACAGTACATGTAGGGAAAGCTCTTGGTTACCAAGTACATTGTTAGAAGTGGGGTGTATGTACAGCCCATGCCAAATGAGGCTCTAAATACCAATCTACTCCCCTATGATTATCAGCCTCTCTTAGTTTCTTGCTCTCAAAGTCAATGGACATCAGCGTGATGTTACTAAATTGCTATATGACACCTATCATAATGCAATAAACAGTGTTTTTAGACCTCTTAAATTTTTCAGTATTTTAGTGTTTTCTCTATTTTATGTATTTTCTAATTATCTTCAAATTCTCTTCAATTAAAGGTTGAATGAGCTTAGATTAAAACTTTACTTCTTCCTGCCACAGGATAATTGTTTTGGTCATCTTAACTTGAGCCATGTCCTATTACTTGTGCTAATTCCTCCAGGACCTGGGTTACTACAACATGCATTGGGTCCTAATTTATAATATAGTGTGACTGAAGTATACAGAGCTAAATGGGAAAACTAGTTACACAGTAGATAAGTCTCTTTCATAGAGAACAGACCATTTCCCAGTCACTTTAGCCAGCAACACAAAGATACAAGGAAAAAAATGCTCACACCTTTTAGAAGGGAATGAAGATAGAAGTATTGATAAATTCAAAACACATGCAGCAAATGTATTGGTCAACAGTATGTAAGTTAAGATGTTTTAGTCACATGCTCACTACTGTGTTTTAGGTTTGGTGGCCTTCAAAGTTCTTATGTTAGAGCGTCACGTCAACTATACTTGTATTCACAAGCAGTGCTTATGGAGAAGCAATTAAGACCCAGAAAGGCTGCCCTGCAAATAGGCTAGTGCTTCACAGGAGAGACTGGGAATAGCATTCTTCTAGTCATTCCATTCCTTTCTCCATGTGAGGAAGCAGAAAATATGCCACACCAGACTCCAAGCCTTCTGGCATTCTGATCTTGTTCTTGGACTTGCCAGCTTTCAGAACTGTAAGAATAAAGGTGTATTAGTTATAAATTACCCATCTCAGGCATTTTGCTATGGCAACACAAATAAATGTGCGTACACACACACACACACACACACACACACACACACACACACACAGGTTGGGGATTCTCACTTAAATTTTCCTATTAACTAAATCATGGCTGATACCAAAATTTTACCTTTTCTGGCTGATCCGTGCACTTGCTAAGGCTAGTCTCCTATAACAACAACCTTGTAAGTTTATATCACTTCCAACCAGCATCCAGCTACAATACAACACTGAAGCATGAATAGCAAGAAGAGGCTGGGATGGTTGTGCACCTTTAAGGTTACATAAACGTTTACTTAGCCCCGAAGTTTAAGAATTATGTTTTCCCTGGTCAAGGGGCAAGAGGATGAAAGTGCCATTCATCTACAGTGAAGCAGCATGGGTATGGGGGTGATGTCCACCCCCACCTTGCCTCTCACTACCTGCATCAGTAGGAGAACTGGCCCTGGGGTCATGAGACCAAGTGAGCTGCCCCTGTCCATCACAGGCTGCAGCACTTGCGAGAAAGGCCCTGCACCTTGCGTGTGTAACACGCAGTGGAGCTGGCCCTGATGTCAAAGGCACTGGTGAGTTAGCACTGAGGGGGTGAGGGTAGGAACAGCTGCCCCAGCCCCTCACAAGCTGTAGCACTTGGGAGAGTGGGCCCTTGAATGAGCAGCACAGTGGAGCTGGTTCTGGAGTCATGGATGTGACTGAGTCAACCCAGGGGGTACAAGAGCAAGAGAGATGACCCATCTCCCTGGGAGGAAACTCAATGAGGATCCAATATTGGTGGTTCAATCTTGAACCAGACCAATGACTTAAAACAAGTAACAGTGAAGTGAGGATGTGTGGGACACACTGTGACATACTTCAGCTTCCATGATGAGATGTTTTTCTATCCATCATTTGTTGTTGTTGTTAATTTGTGTGTTTTTATTGGAAAAGGGCTTTTAAGGAGAAAGGGCAGATATAAGGTAAAATGGAGATGAGATGGGCTTAAGGGCTTGATGTGAAATTCACAAAGAATTAACGAAAAGTTCAAGAAAAGGAAATGTCTTCATTAAATTTTTGTGTGTTTAGGGAGACACAGAGAGAGAGGGAGAGAGAGGGAGAGAGGGAGAGAAGAAGAAGAAGAAGGAGGAGGAAGAGGAGGAGGAGGAGGAGGAGGAGGAGGAGGAGGAGGAGGAGGAGGAGGAGGAGGAGGAGGAGGAGGAGGAGGAGGAGGAGGAGAGAGAATGAATGTTATAACAGCTGCTTAGGTACAAAATCCCTAATGACAACTAATCTGGTTGGTTCTGAGATCCAGCTTCTCTTATGTTCCAGTCATTTGAGCCATTCTGCCTATTCTTTCTTTTCTTTTCTTGGATATTTTCTTTATTTACATTTCAAATGTTATCCCCATTCTAGGTCTCCCCTCCAGAAACACACTATCCCTCCTGTCCCTACCTCTATGAGGGTGCTTCCCCACCCACCAACCTACTCCTGCCTTCCTGCTCTGGTATTCCCGAACACTGGGACAGCAAACCTCCACAGGACTACTTCTCCCACTGATGTCCAACAAGGCCATCCTCTGCTACATATTCAGCTGGAGCCATGTCTCTCCATGTGTACTCTTTGGTTGGTGGTCCAGTCCCCGGGAGCTCTAGGGGCATCTGGCCAGATGATAGTGTTGCTTGCCTCATGGGACTGCAAACCCCCTCAGATCCTTCAGTCTTTTCTCCAACTCCTCCATCAGGGACCATGAGGGCATCTGAACTTTTTTTTTTTTTGCCCTGCTGTGACAAGTAAGTTTTACAAATCTTCATTTACATGTTTATCAGGAAACATCTTATTGAATAGAACAGATAAAATGTCTTTGCTTCATGGAAATTGGTGGGTTTTTGTTTGTTTTTGCTAAATTCTTCTAAAGTAAGTAAAGAATGACCAGTAATAAAGGGAGCAAGTGAATTAGGGAAGGAGACAGGGTCAGGACCCCGGAGGGCTTCACAGACCTTGAGTGGAAAGCCATGAAGAAAGCCACAGAAAGAGCCCATGGCTCTGGAAAAGACAGAGCACATACAAGGATGGAGGTCCAAGGCCATGAAGTATGTGAGTGTATCTGTGTGTGTGTCTGTGTGTGTGTGTGTGTATTTGTGTGTGTTGTGTGTAAGTATATGTGTGCGTTTATGTGTATGTTCATATGTATATGTGTGTTTATTTGTGCCTGTGTATCTGTGTGTACACATGTGTGTATGTGTATATTTCTGTGTGTTTGTCCATGTGTATGTGTGTGTTGCCTGTGAGTCTGTTTATGTGTATATATGTGTTTGTATAAGTGTGTGTTTTGTGTGTCTGTTTGTGTATATGTGTGTGTGTTTGTTTATGTGTTTGTATAAGTGTGCCTATGTGTGTGTGTGTGTTTGCATGTATATGTGTGCATATGTGTAGGCTTATGTGTGTTTATGTGTATTTGTGTATGTTTCTGTATATATACATTCTTTTGCATGTGTATTTGTGTGTTTGTGGATATGTGTGTGCTTTAGTGTGTTATTGTATATAAATGTATGTGTGTTTGTGGGTGTTTGTGAGTATATACCTCAAAATATTTTTCAAAGCTCATTACTTAAGCCACAGCAAATTGAACAGCAGTTCTCAACCTGTGGGCCCTGGCTCATTTAGACTTGAATGATCCTTTCACAGAGGGTCACATATCAGATATCCTGCATATCAGATTCATAATAGTAACAAAGCAGTAGCCTGCACATTATTATTCATAACAGTAGCATAATTACATTTATGGCATAGCAATATAAATAATTTTATGTTTAGGGGCCACCACGCATGAGAAACTGCATTAAAGGGTCACAGCATGAGAAAAGTTAAGTACTATTAACAGAATGTTCTACATTAAAAAGGAAACTCAGTTATATCTGAAGTTTCCCAGTATCTTCAAAAAAATATACACTGAAGATTCCCAGTATCTTCAAAATAGAGCCTCAAACAAGCAAGAAGGATTTAAATATCTCTCCTTCTCCCTCTTTCCACTCTCCCTGACTCCCTCTCTCTTTCTCTAACACACACACACACACACACACACACACACACACACACACACACATGCACGTGGGTGTGTGTGTGTGTGTGTGTGTGTGTGTGTGTGCTTGTGCATATAGCAATGACTTTATGGGCCTGCTACTTGCTATGCATTGAATAAGGAATAAGCTTACATTACTTGCATCACCACAGTTCCCCCTCATGGAAGCTGCACCATGGTGCACTGCAGCAGCAGCGATTCTCCGTGTGTTGCTTAAGCTGACTTCCCACTCCTCCTCTCCTTTAAAGTCTTCATTGCCTTCCCTCAGGAGTCATTTCTGTACTGAGCATCCACAGGGAGCCTCTTTCTTGTCCTGCTCATGTATCTATAGCCTCCGCAGCATTTTTATGTTCAAATGTCATGAGTCTCTATTTCTTCAATGTGGTTTCAAGTATAGCATCTGCTGTGGAGTAGCCACTTATGTTAAATGAAGGAGACCTCATTGTACATCATCTCCCTCTTCATGTCAGAAATACCTTTATAAAATTTGCTTCAGTGCTTTGACTTTAAAAATCTTGGAACTGGATCATTTCTTCATTCAAGTTTTATGCTGTAAACTGTAAGTCAAACTAGGACAGTTTCAGAAAGGACAAAAGGCACCTACAAGTGGCCCCTGCAAACACTAATTACTTGTCCATCTGAGAAAGATGTCTACTTGAAGACAGAGCCATTGCCCGCAAGAGCTCAAAACATAAATTCAGATAGAATTTACATGAGCTCAGAATTTTTCCTAATGACTATTAATAACAGCAGAGAAACAGAAGTGGAATTGTCATAGTTACACATAAAATAACAATTTTAATTGGCAAAATTAAACTTCTAAAAGCCAAAGCAATATCAAGGTGGCTGAACTCCTTTTGGAGCCAAAGAGACTTGGATAATAGAAGCCACGTCTGATGTATTTTAAGGTCTTCTGTTACCATATGTGCTCCACTCACAGTGACAGATGGGTATTGATTTTTTTTTCTCAACTGCACAAAAGCTAGCTGAAGCATATGCAAAACTCTTAATGGCATTAAAGTTTTGCCAATTAAAAACATGCTCAAGCATTTGATACAGTACTTGATACCATGCTTCACAAGCTCTATTCTGAATTTTAAATAATAATTTTTATTATATTATTTGTCAAGTTAGTGAGATTAAAACAATTATCACATGGGTCATATTTTGAGCCATTTTATCATTTTGGCACCTGTCAAATGTAATGATGAAAAAGAGGTAGAGTTATTAAACCATTTTTGACAAATTATTAAGTTATAAATAGCATACATGAAAATAGATCAGGTTTGGGGCTTCAACTGTATCTCAGAAATCAGTAACAAGAAGATTGAGAGAGGGGTAATGAAATTAAGTCATTAGATAGCAAAAGTAACCAGTTACTCTTCTTCCAGATGGTCATCAATTTAATCTCATTCTCTTACTTTGTTAAGATTGATGAAACTATTTTAAAATACAGGAGCTTTTATTTGATTGATTATTTTGTTTTAGTAACTTAAGGAAGGGTTATTCCTTAAGTTACTAAAGTATTCACAGTTTAAAATACTTAAGTTACTTAAGTATTCACAGTTTAAAAGAAAAGTCCTTGGTGACGGACAAGTCAAAGGAGCAGGAGCTGGAAGCAGCTGCAATCAGGAAGTGAAAAAGATTTATCACCCTGGGGTTTTCCATATTGCCAGCGTACTTTATATGTTTCTTCTGTTTTATGTTAGCATCACAAGAGACTCTTAACTTGTCCCCAACTCCTTCAACTGACTCTCTCTCTCTCTCTCTCTCTCTCTCTCTCTCTCTCTCTCTCTCTCTCTCTCTCTCTCTCCTGAAATCATAGCGCAGGCCTTTTCTTTCCTTTGTCATAATTCTGCATATTTTTATACATGTAGTCAAGTAAGTGGATCTTAGTGACTGTAGACAGTTAAGAATGTGGTATATGCATATTTAAGGATTTTTTTTCTAATTTTCTGATTACCTGAATTCATAAACTTCCCTTTATTAAGGTTATTGTTATCTTTGAAAAAAATATTACCTCAAAGCCAGATTAAGAGGGAGGAAAACAAGAGATAAATGAATTGATGCAGGAAAAAGCTCCAGAATGAACTAATACCTGATTAGCTTTAAATTCCTCTAGAATCAATCTGGTAAATTTATGAAAGTCAATTTAGTTTTGTTCATAGTTGCCTGAAGTCTGAGCATCCCATGTTTAATCCTGGGGTTAGACAGTCTTCTGTCTTCTTTTCTAATGCATTTCAATACAACTGCATCTGACAACAGAGTTACTGCGCCTTCAAATGCAACAATCCATTTCTAGATCTATAGGCTGTGCCTTTTCAATTCACAGGCAGGGATAGACTGATGTATAAACCAAAAGTCATGTAAATCCAACAAAAACAGCTCCCAGACAGGGCTCGGATAGAAAAAGACAGAACTTTTCTGCCCAGAAAACAACACTCCTGTCTAGACGGTGTGATGGTTATATGAGATCTATGAGTCTGGTGTGGGAAATTGAGATTATGGGACAAAGATGTGGTAATGCTGAATATTTATTAGCAGTGGACAAGTAACCGCCCTCAAAATTCCAGTTTGTGGCAGCAATTATAGCAGAGCAGTGGCAATATGTTTAAAGACAATAGGGTGAACAGGGTACAATCAGGTGCTTGCCAGCCCAGTACCAGTTTTGAGGTGACTGAGAACCTTCAGCTTGCTGTCTGTCCCATTGAATCACAGAGGGCCCTGCTCAGTGCACAACACTGAAGGATAAACTAGCATTTTTACAGACATAGGGGTAAATTTTCATTCTGTTCTAGCCATGGAAATACCGCCAAAATCTTGAAGCACGCACTCTACAAGAATGAGGGAACAGTTGGCTTCTGCATCTGAAAGAGGCTCTGGCAGTGGTGCTGCATGGAGCTGGGTCTCATTTTGCAAAATAGAAGCCATTATCTTTAGCATATCAACCAGACAAAATTAAATTGTAATTATATGGAGACATCCAAAAGCAAGCTATTTTGTCTTCACTTAAATTCAAAGACGTATAATAGAGATTAACAATTTCAAAAGAAATTTAGACAGGCAATGCATGTGGCTAGAAGAAACATGGAATTAAAAATTTAAAAATCACCACTCTGAACTCTTATGATTAGTAAATAATATTTTAGAAACCCAAATAATATACTATATTGAGTGTCTTTAGATTTAGGTTATGGGAAAGAGATGTGAATTTTCTGCACATTTGCTGATTAATCAACTGACTTCTTTCAACATTCAATGTTTATGTGCTTTGTCAGATATGAGTATAAAGGTTCATGGCTCTTTAAAAGAACCCCATGCACTTTATAAAATGACTTATTTCCTAACATTGGTAGATGTTCCTATATTCTATACTTCTTTTTAACACAAGATCTATGCCTCTGCTGTGGCAGAAAACATGGTTTGTGGATCAGATTAATTGGGGTTGGAACATGTTTTGGGGATAAATAAACATCAGATTAGTCAGGGCTGAAGAGACGGCTGAGTGGTTAAGTGCTGACTGCTGTTCCAGAGGATCTGGGTTCAATTTTTGACCCCTACATGGCAGCTCAAAACTTTCTGTAGCTCCAGTTCATACATGCAGGTAAAACACCAATGAACATAAAATAAAATTTAAAAAAAAAAAACTGAAAATTAACCTCTTCTTCCATCTCCCCTCCCCTACGGTCAGGTGTTCATCTACAATAATAGATAAGCATCATAGTTCATACTGTAAAAAAAAATTGTATTAGTCATTATTGAGACTTGTAAATATTTTTTAAGAAGGCCACAAAGAAAAGGTAAAGAAAGATTTGCCTCCTAGTATATTTTTAATAATCAAATCTTTTTCAAGGGGACTATTGGTGGTTTCTGTTTTAAAGCCATTTGACAAGATCATGGTCAAAGAAGCTTATAGCTAGTTAACTTTACAAACATTGGTTTAAATATTTGACCTGCCAGATGTGCAATTGAACTGAAATGGAATTTTGAAAAGAAAAATTTTCCTTCTTTGGCTGTCTGTAATGAAGTGACTGTTCTGATCAACATAAAAGGGAAATCAGGAATTGTCCATTGTCCTTCAGCTCAACTCTTTCTTTGTCCTCCAATCAAATCTCAGATGAGAAACACAGCTTCCTTGTGAAGTGAACTGGAATTTACTGGCAAGGACTTTTCATGAACTTCCTCTTCAAAATCCAGGTAATTAGGTGCAGCAACACAAAGGGGTGGGGGCTAGGGGGAAGGAGGAGAAAGAGGGAGAGGGAGGGAGGGAGGAAGGAAGAGAGAGAGAGAGAGAGAGAGAGAGACAGACAGACAGACAGACAGACAGACAGACAGACAGATAGACACATACAGAAACAGAGACAGTGACAGAGATATTAGTTTGAAAAGACCAAAACTCAAAACTGAGTGGTATTTCAGTGAAAAATTAAGTCACATAGCATAGTAGAATTTAGGGAATTTTATGTGCTATTTTATTCAACTCCTAGCTAATGCAACCTTTATAACCACAAGAAGAACTGAGATTTAATAATCATTTCATATATTATTTTGATACAAATATCTTAAGTGTAGAAATGTTTGAAACATTCTCCCAACATCTCAAAACCGTGCTATGCTCTGGTTTTGTCAGATGCATCTTAGTACTACCATTCATTCCATCTTAGTTAACACATTAAAGAGTCAACTGAAACAAAAGTCCCTACTGAAAAAGTGTCTTTACTAAGATGTCAATGAGGCATTGTCATGTTTGCTTTGGTTATGTAGACGGGCACTGCGCCGCCCACTGTGGACAGTGTCTTTTCCTGGTCAGGTGGCCTCAGCTCAACAACCTGAGTGAGACAGAGTATTAACCAGTAAACGTATTCCACTGTGTTTTGTTCTTATTTTTCAAGCCCCTGCTTACATGCCTTGACTTCCCTCAGTGATGGTCATAGGACGAGAAGGTATAAGCCGAATAAATCCTTTCTCCCACTAAGTTGCAAATAGTGAGAATACTTAGACATAGTAACAGAAAACTATCTAGAATATATTTCATGCCTACATAATTGAGAAACCATTTCATTGCAATGTAAAATTGAGGGGGCTTACTATATTATCTCTTTTTAAAAAAAAGACTTCAAAAAAGTAGATCAATGTCTCCTTTAAAAAAAAAAAAGTTAAATCACTATAAATACACAGTTATCTTTACTTTCCTAGGTCTAATATCTGTTTACATTATTCATAAACAACTCCAACTTTCACTTCACTTATCTTTTGTAATAATACAAGTTTTCTTCTCCAACTATTGGTCTTTACTCCCCATTTACCCTCTATAACAAATCTAATAAATGCAGTTGGGAGGCCTTTCACTTATCACCTCTACCAAGTCAGTCCAGCAATCTTTAATGATTGTTAAAATAGGTAGAAAGCTAACATTTAAAAGTGATAAGGCAGCTACAAACATTAGTCAGTGTCCAAGATAGAAAAGACTTTAGTACATAGGACAAAACTAAGGGTCTAGAGTATCCTTCCTTCGGGAACAAAATTTCTTATAGGAACCAGAATGAGAAAATGTGTTGTGTGTATGCTGGTTAATGCTGACTAACAACGCCTTTCTAAAAATAAACCAAGTGTGAAACTAAAACCACACAGATTATTTTTGGTTTTGGATTTTTTCACCCATCAATGAGCTTAGCTGGAGAATGCACCAACTCATTCTCTGGTCTGGATTTGGGAAACATTTGGCCTTGACAAATACTGTCCAGATGTTGGCTAAATTGTGTCTGCTTTCAACAGAAGGTCAATAAATTGAGAAAGCTGGCTTTGCAGTTCCCACAAATTTACAGATCCAAATCCTAGAAGTGAAACTAAACCACACCAGGGATCACCAGGACTTGAGATAGGGAAAAGAGCCAATCAAGTTTCTCTTGCCTTCTTCAAGCATAACTATAATTTTTCCTACAAATTAATTCACATTATGGAGAAGATCAATGGTTATAAGAGAAGTGATGAAAAAGAGAAATGTGATATAGGGAAAGTACTTGGGGAAGAGAACAAAAAGCTAGTGTAGAAACCAAAACAAAGACAGTGTTCAAGGCTGACTCTTCAGATAGGGATGCATATTTTTCTCTGTGATATACCCTCCATCATTGCACAGCTGTTGAATTACCACAGATATAAATTATGTGCTATACAAATATCTTTACTTCATCGCTTCCGTATGGAGAGTTGGAAATAAGCAGTTGTTTGTCATACTTATGGCCCAAAACTCAGGACCCAAAAACTAAGTAAAATTTTAGAGACATGTAGTATCACAAAATATTTTTGAGGGTCCTGCAGTTATATTTAAAGATATATTAGTTTTTTCAAATTAACAATGATTTTTAATATATTGGTACTTATTCTGAATAATGAATTCTTAATGTGAATTAGGATATTATTATAATATTATTAATTATGAGTTTTGAAAGAGAAAAATACTTTTATAACTAGGACACTAGGCAAAATAGGTTTGGCTTAGCTTATAGACTATCAAATAGTTTACAAATAAAAAATACTCAAACAGTTTACAGAATGTCATAGACGTCACTTTTCTAATATCAAATGGATACCATGGTACTGTTGCCCAGACTTTAAAATACAGTGGGAAAGTCAACATTATTACTTGATGCTTGATTTATTTGAAGATTAACTGCAACATATTTGCTCATCTTTCACAGAGACTGAAATCAGAATGCATGAATGAAATTGTCCAGCACAAATAGTCAAAAAATGCAAGGTTTCACTTAGAAAGCATTTAAAGCAAGGAGATTGTATAAATTGAGAATTACTTGCAACACATACCAGCCAATTAGACTAAGATTAAGAGAAAACACATATACACACTCACATGCATACACACACATACACACATACACACACACACACACACACACATACACACACACATATATCCACTGATAGGAATGAGAAAGAGTATTAAGGAAGAGACCCAGGGAATACTACAGTAAATCAATATTCTGTAGTGATTGTGACAACAGAAAAATAACCAACACCAAGAACAATAATTGTTTCTTAGGGCCTTGGTGTGCTCTGATCACATTGAAAAATGAAGGAGATACGTATTACTCTAAATGAGAAGAAAACAATATTATATTTTGAGGAATTTTGGTTTAAAAAACTAATAAAACATGCCTATGAATGTCTAAACAAGTGAAAATGATGAGAAAATTTGAATGCGAATAAAAGAAAAAAGACAAATCAACCAAATGGTAGAGGATCATTGAACAGCTGATTAGGTCACTAAATCCATGAATGCTTCTGCTGTTCCTCTACTGTAGAATCTCCTGAGGGAGTTGGTCTCAGCAGACTATCATTGTTTGTATGAGGCATCCATTAAATAAATTGCTAACAAAAATATGCATCTTTATCTTGCAGAAGATGAATTCTGATGCTCCTAACTGAAAGCTCCCTGGAGGAATACAAAAGTCTACTAAAGTAAAACAACTGTGTCAGATAAAGCTACAGATAATAACTAGAGGTTAAGACCTGCACCCCCCCCCCAAGAGTCCTAAGCATGATAAAGGTGCGTAATTTTTATCTCCTAAGTACAAAGCATTTACTAAGGTGTTTTAGATATAGTGAGATGAAGTGACAATGTTGAAAAAGATCTCCGTCAAAGTAGAATAACAACAAATATAGGGTTCTACAAAGTCTCAAGAAAAAAGTTGATAGTGAGTGGTAATAGGAAAGGCAATACCGAAGATAGACTGTTGTGGCCCACATGCAGAGGAGAGTTAAGATGGCCTATGTCTTACAGTAGTAAGCAGTACCTTAAAATACAGAACATAGAGATGAGTTTCAAGAAACTGTTAAAGTGTCTGTCATTGCATATAAACTGTACAGCATATAGATTTGGAATTAAGATTGTGAATTTGACCCAACGAATAGATCTATTCTAGATAGTGAACCTTGAAAATACTGCTTACCGTTTTTCTCATAATGACTCTACAGCCTGAGAGATGACTCAGCAGTTAAGAATGCTAGGCCCTCTAACAGGACCAGAGCTGGGATTACAGGGACAGAAATGTGGCAGCTGATCTCCAAAGGCCTGATACCCACTTCTGTCCTCTGTGGGAGTATGTGAATAGACACACAGAAATAATAAAATAAATTCTTCAAAAATGACTTATCATTAGCTTTGGTAAGCTCCTGTAAGGTTTGTCATGTTTGCTGCCTGCTGAGAATTAGTGTCTGCTATTAAGACAACAATTGGAATATTTTTTAACCTAAAATAAGTCTTTGAAGTTTTAGGTAAAATTGTGATTTGGAAAGTGTATACCTTGAACAAAGTTTCTTGTAACCCAATATGAGTCTTCATCATACTTTGGGTCCAGCCATATAAATCTTACAGCAAAACTATTGTTTGGTGTTCCTAAGAAGGTACTTCCACTGTAAATTAATACTGAAAAAAAAGCAAAGCTACCAAACAAGTTTATAATTACATTTACTTAAAGTATTTATCAGGACAAAAACTATACTTTTTCAAAGGGCTGATACGTTTGTATTTTGAGCCTAGTGTGGAATGGGCACATGATAAGCTCCTTAAGGGGAGGTCTTGCCTATCTTGGTTAATGGCCAAAGCACTAGACAATTGAGGCCTAAGCAGGTTATAGAGAAGTGGAGTTTATGCATAAGTAAGATGGGGCTTGCTATCCACTTCAGATAGATATTAACAGGCTTCCAGAAAACATTTTATTTCCTTTGACACCAACAAAGTGTACCTACTCTTTCTAACCTTAGAGAGATTTGCATATAACATGAAGATTTATGCATACCTCAAGCATAAAGATAAATATTCATGAAGAAGAAGCAGAGATGAGTGGACTCTATGAACAGAGTTGGAACACTGGCTTATAGCCTACCCATTGTAAGCTGACCAAATGAGATAACCATATTGCATTATTGTCTAAACCAAGTCAAGTCCACAGTTTGATATTTTTAGCCTGACTGGACTTTCCAAGTACCATTCCATTTTTAGGCATAGCTAACATTTTTATATTTCAGGTGATGTTCAGTTTCTGCAACATTGTCCCCAAGTTTTATAAGAATTTAACCAAGACGCTGTACTAAATAAAACTAGAAGTGTGACAAGTCAATGTGATATAATTTTTGCCTTTCATTATCATTATACATGTGATTCACCCAGATAGACAGGGACCTTGACATTTGTTGTTCTGCAGGGGTCATTGGCAGGTCATTAGCATATTCATCATTATTACAAAAAAGCTGTGTCATGTACATTATTAGGATGGGGTGGCTAAGTCTCTATATATCAAATTGCTTCACAAACCCGTTATACAGTTGACTTCTTCCTGAGTTGTATAATAATGGTACTCACCTGCCCTGACAAGGGAAGGCAAACCTTTAGGATTGATAAAAACACAAAACAACAGAAGGTTAGTAAAATCAATAACCATATTTCAAATGTCCTTTTGAAATTAATGTGGATGTGCAGAAAATTACTCCCAGAAAAAAAGAACATTAACGTAATGCTCTTAAACTAAAGCATTAACATTCGATATTACCGTAGTTTAACACACACCTATAGCCAACAACCTTTCTGTGGTAAGCAGTAATAGATTCATTGAAAGTGTCATACTACATCCTGCCTTCTGCTGATGGTGTCTGGGTGTTGTTGGCATGCTGCTTAGGGGAGGCAGAATGAAATCTGAACGGATGGCCCATAGTCTATGTGCTCCTTTTTTTTTTTTTTTTTTTTTGGACTAGAAGAGGGAAACAGCTAAGTCTGGAACAAATGCTTTGGCTGGGAATCAGGAACAGGGATTCTGGTTTACACTTCACCTCAGAGTGTCCATGTGCTGGGGCATGAAGGGGAAGTCAGAGCCCAGGACTGGAGGAACCTGGTATGAATCAGAGTGAGTGCTGAGAGTATTGAGGGGCTGGAAGAGAGAAAACTCCCTGAAAGTTTTAGATGTGGCACTTTAAGACTTCCCCAAGGTGGCTCCTTAATGAAGAGATGATACTTGCTTGTTCATACTGATTTATTTGATGGTCGATGTGAATGCATACATGTTATTGGATGTGAACCAGGGATTAAATATCTTTTGTGGGAAGGAATGCACAGGAAAGGAAGCTTTTTGGCTGACTCTTCAGGGGTTATCAAGATACCTGAATAGCATGGAAAACTCTAGGTGGTTAGCTACACAACCCAGTGTATATGGACCTCACTGGGGTGTCATGGTTATGTGTTCCATAGCAGTTACAATCAGCAATGGCTCCACTCCTGCAATCCTCAATTCTGAGATTCCTGACATTTTAGCACATTCAAACTTACCATTCTTATGACCTTATGTACAACGTCCCATATGCCCTACTGGAAGGTCATAGAAATCACTGTAAGTAATAGATTCTGTTTATGAACCCAATGACTCATCTTTCTCTATAGCCATAGTGTATAGCACAAGTTTACACTATGGTTTTGACTGATCCAAGCCAATAGAATAAGACAGATGTAACCTCAATCATAGTTCTCCAGATGATATTTTTGCTTCTGTTTGCCTATTATTAAAGTTCTTCTCAGGCCAACCATGCTTGTGCTCATTTTCCAGCAAAAAAAAAAAAATGAGATGTATGGAATAGATTAGATGATAGATAAGCTATCCAAGATCACGTGCCACTAAGATGTATAAGCAAACATATCTCAAACTGATAGTCATCTTGACAATCCATCTGTTTTCTTGGGATATATTAGTCAGCATCTGCTAACCCCGTCCCCAAGCGTCAGAGTCTTGGATTTCTGACCTACATAAATGAATATTTTCACTTGCCTGCGAGAGTTATTTACTATATATGGCGATATTTTTAGTTGCATTGTCAGTTTGACCTGATCAGGATTCTCCTCTGAGATATACTTCTGGTCATGTTTGTGAGGACCTTTTTAGAGAGGTTTCATTGCAGAAAAAAAGACCTAGACTGAGTGTGGGTGGCATCTATCATGGACTGGGATCCCAGACAGAATCAAAAGGAGAAAGCAATTTGAGCACGAGCATTCATCTCTCTGCTTTCTGACTGAGGATGTAACATGGTCAGCATCCTCACTCATGCTTCAACTGCCAGGCATTCCTACACAGTGGACTTTATCCCTTTAAGATGTGCCCAAGTATAAATGCTTATTTTCTTCACTTGCTTTTGTCTCACATTTGGGTACAATAATGTGCATAGTAACTACTGCAACACAACAGCATGATCTTAGCATGCCAGATTATGCTTTTATTTTCACATGATTTATGCCAGCAGATACTTCAGCAATAACCCATGACTGAAGCTTTTAATGAGGGCTTCTTCTTGCCAGAATGGTGATTCAGAGATCTCTCAAGTGTATCATTTTATCATAATAATCTTTAAGTTTGAATCGAGTTGTTAATGCAGTGATGGGCAGATTCTAACAGTTAACTACTCATTTGTATTCTACAAGCTCCCTGGAACTGCATATTCCTTTCTAGCTACTGACTATGAACAAGACTTCTTTATTCACCATGTTCATACTAAACTCATAATGTTTCAATGAAATTCTCCTGTCTTTTCCCCCAGGTCTTTGTCATCTCTACATGCTCTAAATCCTAGAAGTCAATGACACCTTGAATATAGCCAATTTCAAAGTCATGTAGAATAAAAAAGATTAAGAATTGACTTACTTTTCTTCATACTAAATGTACTAGCATGGTTCAAGTAACCTCTTTTTTGAGTGTTCTCATAATTTTATAACTTACCAACTTATATAAATGAGTAAGTCATTGAAAGAATATGGCCCATTTCCACAAATTAGAGTTTCAGACATTGGTTCTGACATGGAAGTAATCAGAGAAAGTTAGGAGTTCCTGGGAGTAGGCACAGAGTATGTTTCTCCCTGAATAGCAGAATGCCAGCATTTTTCTGTCCTATCATTTTTCCATCTATAATTTGTTCAAGATTAAAAGCTAAAACAAAGGTTATGATTCATTTTTCTTGGGTCACACGCACATCCTTCACAAAAGGAAATGCAAAATATCTATAGGTTGTCTCACTGTGGTAGCTTTCTACAACTGTCACAAAATGCATGAGACCAGTTAACTTAAAAGAAGAAAAAATATACCACATAATCTGAGAGATTTCAGCACATGGTCCCTTGGGCTCCTTTGAGGATCTCTGATTTAGATGTTGTTAACAAAGGAACAACAGATTGAGTCCAGGTAACATCACTGATACTTTCTAAATAGGTTGTTATATCTGATTTCTCCCAAAATGCCATATGTTAATGGTGTGAGTCTCCACTATGTCTGTGTAATGTAATCCTTACTCATGAAAACCTAGTAGTGCAAATTGGTTCTTCATTTGTACATCTTCCAAGATGATTTCTGATCTTATCTTCAAGCTGCTTTAGCATGTTGACTGAAGGAAGAAGTCTTTGAACATTAGGTTACATGATGTTGTATTCTGATGCATAAAAAACTGGGCTTTTTTTTTTTTTTAAGACAAAAGACTCTTCATTGTTGTTTCTCATTCTCATGATTTATCTAATGATTATCTTTGTCTGTACACATTGTGGATTACTAGGTTCCTGTCTGGAGTATGCTATGAAGTATCATATACTGTGAAAATTATTTAGTTCTTAATAGCCCATGTCCCCATGAAACTTCATGACATATCTTTCTCTTATAAGCAAAGACAATAAAATTCAGATTTAGTTTAAATAGAAATTTTATAGATTAAATGGATGTGTGCATTAGAAAAAAAAGAGGTTATTGTAACAATTGATAATGCTTTTTTTCTCATGGAAATACTGACCAATACCAACTGCGTGCATGATCATCCAGACAACCTTACAGAGTGAGAAGACTGAATCCTTACATCTTGTTCTGCTTTCTTGTCTCCGGTGTTTCTTCAACAGCCACTGATTTCATTTATTGTCAAAGAAAGGATGAAGTTCCTATTGTCCTACCTCAGACTTCTTAAAGAAAATTGACGTTGGTTTAGGAATTTTTGCCTTTATTTTTATATTGTGTGCTTCTCTTCAGGATGATGAAATCTGCATATTGATGCTATAGTTACCTTTCAACATCTGTGCTAGAGATGATATAGTAGTAGTCTGTAAGTTGAAAAGAAAATTAAAATCTAAGGATATAAAGCATTGGTTAATTTTTATCTTATAAATGAAGAATATCACACATACACACACAGACATGCAGTGCCTTTCCTGAAGTCATATAAGTTAATGAAATATTTAGAATCTTTCCTTTCATGCTTTAAAATAAACACTTCTTACATTCCATGTAGAATGTAATACCTGTATATAATTTTAAATAAGTATTAAAATACAATAACATTTATTTGTTTGGAAGATCGCAAACACGTTTTTATTCTTCTTTTTGTAAGATTTTGCCAACTATGCTCACTTCCCACTCCCACAGACATCGATTGACAACAAAATTTTTAATTCATATGAATTTATCATTTATAAAGCAAATTTTCAAACAGAAATGTTTTCTGCTTTTTGAGACATCACTACTACTTAATTATTTCTGTAGAACCAGATCTTTGTATGGAACTGTGAATACAAACCAGCATTGTGGTTAAAAATGGATCACTTTTACAATTTGACCCCATTTTTACTAAGATGGATAAGCTTCTCACTACAAATAAATAGAAAATGTGCTTAAATATAACACTCAAAATTTTATCTGTAAAAACCAATATAAAAGAAACTTACAATGCAAAAGGAATCAGATTTGTAATTAGATATGATGTATACAAACTAATTAAATACTGTGTCTGAAAACCTTCCTTAAAAAATTCCTTCCTAGTAGCTTGGATGATTAATGTAAACTTAGAAATTTTCTTGAACTATGGATGGAGAAAAATGAAAGCAGTACATTATAGATACATATAAATATAAGATCAAAATTTATTACACATATGCTTCAGCTGTACAAAAATCATTACCCCTTACTTAACAATTCTCATATTTAGATTAAGAGCTTGTCCAGCAAACAGTTTTCTGATTGACTTATAGTAAGATAAGTTCTTACAACTTGTACTTTATTTATAAGGATACCTGATAACTTATTATACAACAAGATCAAGGTCATCATTTATAGTAAAATGTTTGGTGGACTTTTCTTTTCTTTTTTTTTCTTGTACTATGAATCTTTATTTTTTTCCAAAAGAAACTTAGAAGGTTCATAATTTCAGATCTTTTTAAAATATATTTTACTTACATTTCAGATGCCATCCCCTTTCCCCATTTCCCCTCCCTAGAAAACCCCTATTCCATGCCCCCTTTTCCTTTTGCTTTTATACATTTTTTTAAAAATGTTAATCAAAGGCTTTATAAGTTTGGTAATGCTCATTGGTAGGCTTTTCAATGTAGGTAAATCTATTGTCCCCTCCCCATTTCCCCTGCTTCATGTGTTGAGAAAGAGTAGCGTTGTTTGATGCCTAATAACAAAAGAAAGGAGTCTGTGCATTAATGCTGGCAAAGGCGAAAGAAGGAAGTGAACCTGAGCACTTCAGGGCTTTAGGATATAGGAACACTGTGGGCTATTCACTTTCAATCTCATTTGATCCCAGAAACCTCTACTGAGTGCCTTGGGTCCCTATTAATAGCCACAGATTATTTCCCCACTATTTTATATTAGATAGCAGAGTGGAAATTTTACATAACATTTTTGTAACAACTTTGTCAAAAGAACAAATATATATATATATATGTATATATATATATATGAAAGTATTTATCACTTTGAAGAAAAATGAATTTCACATATGCCCATGCACATGGTGGTGAAGATGACTTTAAGATTCTGAACTTCCACCCACCATAGAATGACTCTTAAACTAGAGTCTTAAGAGAGAACCACTGAATAAAACACACAGATACAGACCTGAGTGCCCCAGTACATGAGGCAATAAAATCATGCCTTTAAACTACACCATAAACAGCACAGAAGTAACCATGATGGCAGAAAAAAAATGGGTATCCTTGCAAATCAATCTCTTTGAACACACCCATAAAAAGAACTGTCAAGTGGCTTACCTCTGCCCTGAAACAAGCACATAGGCATACGCTGATACTAAAGTGGGGAGGGCATCAGATAGCAAATTAGCCAAAGCTAGAGGGAAGGGCAAAGTTGCAGACCAGTTACCAGAGTGCTTGCCTAGTACATATGAAGTTCTTTAACCGGGGCACTTGGGAGGTGAAAGCATGAAATATCAAAATTTAAGGTTACTCTTGGCTACATAACAGCCTCATATTCACACAGGTTTGATTACTCTCAGTTTCACGGGACCTAGAATTACTTAGGCAACAAGTCATTTGGCATGTTTGTAGGGGGTGGGGGATGGGAGAAGATATGTTAGGTTAATTATGGCCATATATATATATATATATATATATATATATATATATATATATATGTGTGTGTGTGTGTGTGTGTATGAATGAGAAATTTTACAGTCATGTGTAATGATACATGCTTATAATCTCAGTACTCTGGAGGCAGAAACAGGAGGATTCTGAGTCCAAGGCTAGGCTGGGCTATATCATAGGAGTTTGTCTATAAATAAACAAGTAAATACATGAGCATAATTTAATTTTCAGAAAAAATATTAAAGACTTAAAGAAGAGCTATATGAATTATAGACATGTATAGAATTCTTACAGAACTAAATAAAATGAAGAATGCTCAGAAAATAAATATATGAGGAGACAATAGGTACTTTGAAAATACATCCTAGTTGTGTCGTGGAACAGCAGTGCAGCCAATACAAAGTCAGAAAACAACAAGGGAATGCCCAGTTGATTAGAAAACCAAGGATGAATATCTCTAAGTGTTGAGGAAAAATAACTATTATGCAGCATCCATTGTGTGCATAACTGCTTAAGGTAATGGAATCATAAAATTATCTCTATTTAAAGAAAATCTGAAGACTACTACTTACAACCCTCCATAAGCCACCAACTTAGGAAGGAAATAGCAGAGAAGAATATGTGGATACAGGACATGGACAAGCATGGTACAGAAAGGTCATCCAAGATCAGGACAAAGATAAAGTATTATCAGTAGTGAAGGCAAGATCTAGAGAAAATTTTGGAAATTTTAATAGAAGAATTACTTGTATATTTATGAATGTCCCTAAGAAATACAGACATATACATTGTTAAATGGTTAAACAGGCTAATAAACGGGTAGAGTACCTCATGTAGTTATCCCTTCCAAGAATTTTCCAAGAATAAAACCTACCTTGCTATTATCTGTAGACAACGTACTTTATCAGTGTCACTTCAAATTTATTCCTGCTCTCAACTGTGACTATGCATCTTTTGTCTAAGGTCCCATTACTCACTATTTATGAAACAAAATTGTTTGATATATCTTGAAGCATTATATCATACAATACTTACAAGATAAAACATAATGTTTTGTCAGTTTAAAAAATAAGTAATTTTAGAGTCCAAAAATATAGAGGTATAATACCTAATTTATGAGACAGGAACTAGAGAATATAAATATGAAGTAATGAAAAAAAAAAGAAATGAGTAAAAACTCAAAGTAAATATAAAAGTGTAAGATTGTAAAAATTATAAAAGGAGTTGAAATGGTAGGAATATTTCAAGTATGTCAGTAAACATAATAAATATCAATATAAGATGTTTGCAAGCAGGTTCTCAGGTTGAATGAAAATAGTAATATCAAGGGCTTGGGATTTTAGCTTAGTTGTAGATCACTTACTAAGCCCAAGGCCCTGGGTCTCACCTTCCACTTTTTTTTTTTTTTTTTTTTTTTTTTTTTTGATTTTTTGATACAGGGTTTCTCTGTGTAGTCCTGGCTGCTCTAGAACTCACTCTGTACACCAGGCTGGCCTCAAACTCAGAAATCCACCTGCCTCTGCCTCCCAAGTGCTGGGATTAAAGGTTTGTGCCACCACTGGCCTTACACTTGAGAAAAGAAAGAAAAACTATGAATATTAAGGCTCCGGGGCTGGATAGATGGCTCGGTGGTTAAGAGCATTTGCTGTTCTTCCAAAGTTCCCTACTTCCTTTCCCACTATACATGTCAGACAATTCACAACCACCTGTGACTCCTGCTGGCCTCTGAATATACCCCCACACCCCACATACACTTACACAGGCATATACATATGAATAAAAAAAATTTTTACAATTGCTAAATTAATTTTTGAATTAATTTTGTAATAGACACATTATTTAAATGGCAAAACCAATTGATAATAAAGATCAGGAAACAAAATGCACTGCTTAGTAGAGAAATACTGTTCAAGTGAGAAGAGATTGCTTTCAACAGTGGAAAAATAAACATTTTAGGAGCTGATTACTACCCAGGACCACCACCCACAATGGCCTGGATCCTCCCACATCAGTCACTAATTAAGGAAACGTCCTTCAGGCCTGTCTATACCTGATGCATGGAAGCATTTTCTCAACTGAAGTCCCCTCTTCTCCTCTCTCCAAGGACTCTTGTTTGTATCAAGCTGACTTAAACCTAGCCATAACCTTAGCTGCCAGTCTTGGAAGCAAAGTTGCTATTATTTAATAGTCTTAATAGTAAACAATTTACCAGGTTCATTTACCAATCTGAACAGTGTTCTATTTACAATGTAATTACACTATAATTACACATATGTTAATCAGTAAATTTAAAAGGTGTATTAGAAACTGACAACTATGGATTGAAAAATCATCATGATAACTTTAAAAATATAGCTGATGAATCAGAGAAGAAAAAAATCAAGAATTCATAACACTACAATGGAAAAATTATTCATCTTTAAAATGAAAGGATACTAGGCATGTGCTGCAGACTTGAATCTCAGCACGAAGGAAGCAGAGGCAAGCTGATCTCTATCAGATCAAAACTCAAGGAGAAAGAAAAGATGTCCCATTTGTATAGGTAGATAAATTTCTGTGAGTTCAAGGCCAGTCTGGTTTACATACTGAGCTCCAGGATATCCCAGTCTATGTAGAAAAACAAACAAAACAAAACAAAATGTATCTTTATCAATATCTCTATATAAATAGATATTATAGATATTATAATACATATACATATACTTTTTATTTTTTGAGTTTATGACTACATTTTTCTCCCTTTCCTTTCTTCCCTCCAAATACACACATACACCTTTCCTCACTCTTTTTCAAATTAATGACCTCTTTCATTTCATTGAATTTCTTAGTTTTTTTCATGCAATATATTTTGATAATGTTCCTTTCTCTCTCCCAGCTTTTCTCAAATCCTTCTCATCAGCCTACTCACCCAACTTCCTGTGTTCTTATGTTATCTCCCTCTCCCTAAAGTTACTCCTGCCAAGAGACAGGGAGAAGGAGAGAGAGAGATAAGCAGAGGGAGTGAGAGAGGAAATATTTGGTCTTTTCAAGTACTATTGAAAGATTTTAACATGAAATAAAATTTCTACTTAATATTTTTTAAAGTTTTAAACATAGTAAGAAAAAAGTTTACTCCTTATATGTGTATTGTAAATTTTAAAATCAGAACTCAAAAGAAAAAAAATCTGTGTCACATCTGCATAAGCCAACAGATTTCTTCTGTGAGTTTGAGGCCTGTCTGATCTACTAGTGAATTTCACAACAGCCAAGGCTATGTAGAGAGACTCTGTCTCAAAAATGTATACCTATACCAATACTTATACCTATATGTATAAGGTATTTATAGATGTACATATTTATATCTACATCTATATAAATTTTGTGTAGTGTGTATACTTATTGTGCTTTCTGATATCCTTCTCAATGTTTTATTTTGATACATTGGCTGAATTACCTATCCAGGCTAACACCACTCTGTTGTTGCTATTGTTAAATACATTTACGATGTCCCTTTGTTTGGACTGAGCTTCTATTAAGTTGAGAGACCATGCCAGAATGGAGTCACCCATGCTTTATATCACTAAGAGGAAACTGAGTGTTTTATCTTGTGAGAAATCAGAAGATAGACAACATTTAAATTGCTACACTTAAATGATTACAGGAAAAGTTATCTCTACCCAGAAAATTAAGCACTGCTAAGCTTTTATATATACATATATGCATACATACATATATGCATACATACATATATACATAATACATACATGTAAAATTGCTTATAAGTATAATTGCTTTTATTTTTTTAGTTTATAATTATATCTCTTCCCCCTTCCCTTTTCTCTATCCAAACTTTCTCATAAACACATCCTTCCCTCTTTCAGATTATTTATAAACATGATTCCAGACTTATTGATTGAGTTAGTTGTTAGCAAACCAAATTCAACAATGAGCCAGTAAACAAATAAATGACAATTCTGTAAATGACTTTTGATGCCAGGAATACAATAATAGATTATTACTAGAAAAGCCAGTGCAACTCACTTAATAATTACAGCAGAAGATGTTTAGTCATCTCAAAAAAATCCACAGAAAACAAAAATTCCAATATTCCCCTTGTAAAAAGAAATAAAGCAAGAAACAGGACAGCTAAAACAACAAAATGTGCATTCCAAGACAGCACTTAATTGTGATGGTCTTATCTGATGTACAATTTTAGGAAGAAATTTTGGAAACCATTAACTTGAAAATAAGAAAATAACTCGGCCTGATCATCCTTCCCCACTTTTTTGGAGCTCCTATCTACTCCAAGGCTTTATAGCAGAAAGATTGTTTTTCAGATGACTAGAAAATATATCTGTACAATAATGCTTCTAGATATCAGAAACCACCAATTAGAAATTATATGTAAATAGAAATATTATTCAAGACTATATATTTCAAGGTGCCTGACAATAAATCTAACAAAATAAACAGAAAACATATAAGCATAATATTTTATATTCATTACAGAATAAAAATGGTCAACTGAATACCAAGTCTGTATAAAACCAATGAGCTGAGTTTGAAATATGCATGGATCACTTAATCCAAGTGTAATCAATTATTTTGAGAAGCAAATCATGTGATGACACTACTAATAATTGTTGAAGCTCTGATAATGAGCCCCTTGGTTTTTCAGTAATTCTTTTTGCTAGCTGTGGGATTGCTGATGCTAACTACTGATTTCTCCAAGCTACCTGTAGGACTGCTCTTTGTGGTCTCTAGAAGTTGCAGCCACACAGTGTAGCCTGGAGCAGTGGCCTTCTGTTGTGAAGTGAGAGTTCTATCTCCCTCCAGGCAGAACTGGCTGTGCAATTGAAGTTGCTTAGCTAGGGTAGAAAGAGTCTGCCCAGCCTACCTTCATGCTAAAGCTTCCTGCACCAATCCATCTAACTTCCCTACTCCCCCTGAGCTTTTCCTGGATTTGCACCCTCAGTCACTTCATGCTTTTGTGTGTGTGTGTGTGTGTGTGTGTGTGTGTCCAGCTAAGGCAATGTCAGAAAAAGAAAATCACAATAAATTAGTTTAGAATTTTTAGCTGGCTTTTATCTGTAACTCTTACCCACAGTACCTCAGTCTAGAAACTAACATGTTTTACAATGAACTCATCAGTCCTTGCTTGTCTGGATAAAAATAAATTTTCCTGTAAGCGTCAAAACAGAGGGGCTTGAATGCTGTCTGTCCTTCTGATTCTTTAGAAAGTCAGATAAACCACTCAGTTTCCACTTAGGGATGTGAAACTTCATTGGGGGTGACCCTATCCTGGCCTGGCCTCTCAACCCTACTGCACAGTTCAATCCAAATGAAGGGGTTTTTAAAATGTATTTAATGATAACAATGGAGTGTGGTATTAGTATACATAGATAACTCAACCAATGTATCAAAATAAAACATTGCAAAGGATATCAGAAAGCACAATAAATAAACAAAAATATATTTAGCCATACTGAATCATTAGAAGAAAAATTAAAGATCATTCTGAGATTAACACATGATATAAACAGTTGAAATGAATCTTGTTATTGACCGAATATTAAATTTGTTAATCCTTTTTCAAGGGAAAAATAGGGATATATATAGACTATAATCCAGCAATAACACACACACACAGACAAAATTCTCAAGTGTATCACATGCATGCGAACAGTCACTGTGACACTGTAACAGTGACATAGCTTAAGGACCTATCATTCCTGTAGTCCATAAATTATGATACATTTGCTTTATATGGATGTTAAAACAAATGAAAAGCCAGGGCTTCCATTATTGCTTAGTAAAGTATTTACCTGGCAGATGTAAGGCCTTTCAATCCCCTATATTGCAAAATAAATAAAAAATAAGTAAATCATAATTTTAGATGTGCCAATATTCATACATATTAAAGTGTTTAATTATTAACAACATGCTTAAGGCAATTGTTAAAAAGGCAACTTTTATGAAATCTTTTAATATATGCATCAAACAAAACTATTATATGGATATTATATGCATGAGTCTCTTTACACATAACACATATGTTGTATGCTAACATTGCACAGTGCTTGTCAGAAAGAATATACAGTACTGAGTACCACTGACATATTAAGAGGAAGCAAGTGGTACAAGACCTTGGAAGGCACAATGTGCTCAAGTTCGGGTTGTTATTGTTTTAGAGTTTCTTCATATTAAAATCATTTTTATTTAAACTTGAATCTCTAAAAAATGTTATTAACATAGTTCACAGTTGTCTTTTAAAAACTTATTAGTGTATATTCATTGTACCAAGCAATGGATTTCAAAAGCCATTTTTGTTCAAGTATACCAAGTATTTTGACCACATTGAATAAAGATTTAATTTGGCGTTTATGAAAACACAGTTCAGTGCAATCTTCTCTACTTTGGCTAGTTTTTTGCTTTGTTTTGTTTAAATATGTTTATTTTTTAATTAATTTTGTATTGTGTACAAAAAGACAATTACATACACTACCTATTTTCTCCTTCAACTCTCTCATATCATTCCCAACATAACCCTCTCTATAGTTCATGCTTTGGTTTTACCTTTTTCTTTAATAACACACTTAAGTCCTGTTAGTGTTGCCTATACGTCCATGTATATGGAGCCATCTACTAGAGCATGACAAACATAACAGTGGTCGTATCTTCAATAAAGCATGGATCTCTCTTTCCCAGCAACTATCACTACCTATGCTCCTCAGTGTTGGCTGGAGGCTGATAATCATCTGCTCCATCTATGCTGAGAGTTTGCCTGGCTAAGTTTCATATAATGCCAGACAGTATTATAAAACCTCTGGGAGGAATAAAAGACATCAGTGGATGTGTGAAATGCTGGAACCTCTTTTCAGCAGCACCAATTTGTCAGGAAAAAAAATGTGTACTGGTACAATAGTGATGTGACTGTTCGGAAAACAGTTAGCTTCCAGTTTTCATTTTAATCTTACAAAACTTATTAGAAGTTAGATCAGAAACATGGTTCATGAGCCTTGCAAGCCTGGCAGTTGAGTACAATCCCAAAAACACATGCAAGAATTGGAGACAGTAAAACCCCTTTGAAATCCCAGCACTCCTAAGAAGAGATGGTGAGTTCACGAGAATCAAGCAGAAGATCAGAACATTTTGTGCACAAGAGCAAGAAAGAGCCTGACTTACCAAGGTAGATAGTAAAAACCATCTGCTGAAAGAAAGTTGTACTACACATACAAACTGTGATGCACATGCTTACATATTCACACACACACTCACAATTGATAAAGTAAAAAAAAAAACTAAATTAAAAGATTACTTACTATACTTTTAAAAAACTGATCAAAGTAAGGGAGGAAATCTTTTAAAGTATGCTAAATCTGGACTGAAGTTTATCCATTACACTCTGTCCTGTAGTTTACTAAATGTTTTAAATTGTACATGAGAGAAAGAGAGTGGTATTGTGAATATGATGATCTAAATCCTGTTGTAAATATAGCCATGGAATTGAATTTTAGTTCTATTTTATAAGTAATTTTGATAAATGCATTCTATATTATAAAAGACATGACTATTCCTCTTCATTTTTCTTTTATATTCTTAGACAAGTAAGAATATAACTTGAATCCTTTATGTACATTATTTCAGCCCCTTTCCTTTATTCCTCTTTTCCCTCTTCTTTTCTTCATTCTTTTGCTTCCTCTGACTTTCTTTTCTGTTTTCCCTCCTTTCACACATGCCCAGTTAAATTTTAATTTCATATAAACATCAGATAGTCTAAGCATAGCCCTCATATTGCATGGGACATACTGAACGCTATTTGCTTTTATCTGAAATGTATACCAACAGCCTCAGTTTTTATTTTCTGACATGACAGCTATACTAACTTTAATATCTCATAAGTGCAGCTTATTGGCATATGTCATCTATCTCACAAGTGCCTCAATTCGCAAATATTCACACAGAATAATCCAATAAGCTTTCCATTTTAAAATCTATGAACATGGCTGTCTATCAAAGACTCACACAATCAATCAATCTTGAAAAACATTAGTATCCACTAACCAGTTTTGAAAATATCATCTTGACTGACTCCTGAGATACTGGAAACATGAGCTACTTTTAGGTTCTGGTCCCTTCCCAGAGAGTTCTGCTGACAGCCTAAATTTTACTGCTTGGTTTTTGCTAATTATTCACCTTTCCTTCTGGATGGGCCTCAGTTTCTTCTCAAAGTACCTCTTTTTCATCTACTATAGTGATCTTGGCTCAATTCTTTCTTATAAAAAAAATTTACCCAACAATCAGCTGAATCTGATGCAGATTATAGCATCTAACCAATGGACAGAAGCCAGGGTCCCCTGTCACTGAATTGATGAAAAGCTCGAAGAAGCTGATGAGGAGGATGGCTTCATGAGAAGATCAGCAGTCTCAACTGATCTAGACCCTCAAGATCTCTCAGACACTGAGCCATCAACCAGGCAGCATTCACTATCTGATATGAGGCCCCTGACACATATACAGCAGAGGACTCCTTGGTCTGGCCTCAGTGAGAGAAGATGCACTTAACCGTTGAGAGACTGGAGGCCCCTGGGATGGGGGAAATTTGGTGAGGACATCCACTTAAAGAATGGGGGAAAGTGGTAAGTGGGAGCGGTTGGGGGCTGAAAACTGACAGGTGAATGAAGACTGGACTAAAAAAGGATTTAATCCTTTAAAAAGGATTAAAGAAGAAAAAGAAAAAAAATTATTTCCTCTCATATATGACCTTTTATTACACCATGATTTCTTTTTACTCCAGTTATTTAAATTCCAGAATATGTGCTTTCAATGCTTCCTTCTTGGTTCATTGCCCTCTTTCTCCCTACCTGAAAGTTTTCTTACTTTCTGCTAGATTCATGATTAGGGAAGACGATGAAAAAGAAGTTTCACTGAATAAGAACAAAGGGTCCATTACTAGTTGGTTAACTGAACAAGAAAAAAATGATGCAGAGAATCAACATAATAACTGTCCTTGGAACTAAATATTTGCAAAGAAAATGACAGCAATCCTGTAGAAAGAGAAATACAACAATGAGATTCTCTATGCTCCGTCTAAGTACTTCCTTTCATGGCCTTCTGTAAATGGGTTCTCAAGGTCATCTTTCCTTAGAGTACCATATGATTTTAAATGGCTTGTAATTTAAGAAAGATAGAAAATAAGGACTATAAAGATAACTTGGCCATAAGGAAACATCCTGTTATTCACGAAGACCCCAATTCTATGTCCAGCACCCAGATCTAGTGGTCACAACCACCTGTACCTTCAACTGCAGAAGACCAATGTCCTCTGTGACCTCAACAGGCATTCATATACATGTGGCATATATTCACACAAACATATACATGAGTAAAGCAAATCTTTAAAAGCCCCCAAAGGTTGAAATCACTATGTTATTTGATATGTTGTCTCTTGTACGCATTCTTACTTCTGTAATAATGTTGTAGTCTGAATGTTTATCCTCCCACTGGTGTGTGTGTGTGTGTGTGTGTGTGTGTGTTGTCTGTGTCTGTGTATGGGGGGAGAAAGAGAGAGAAGAGAGAGAGCTCTTCTCTTCAAGGTAAGTACGATTATTATAAGGTTAATAATTTATGAAGACAGGGCTTTTATAATCAAGATTGGTCCTTACAGAAAAGATCACCAGTATTTAATTAGGTCCTTCTTCCATTGGGAGCTTCTGAGAACTAGAAAGGGTGATCCAATTTGCCCTTTCTGGTTCTCCAACACCTTGATTTTCTCTTCTCAGACACTAGAAATACATCTCTAAGTACCTAATTTTCTGTCACCCCATTTGTGACATTCTGCTGTAATATCCCAAAGCACCTAGCATACCAAATAAAATAACAGACTTGTCAAAAATCTTTTTGCTTCCAATCAAATTTTATTTATCAGGATGAATTTTCTGAGATAAGAACCATGTGCCATTATCCTGCATGTTCAGTCCATTATTTATCTTGCTTTAAAATTTTTAAATCTGATTATAAGATCAAATAAATATATTTATTAATAAAAGAAAGACAATCAACAATGCATGCATTTGTTACAGATATAAAATAAGAAATATTTATAAAGGTGAATATATCCATTTGGAAATGTTCTCATATGTGGGAAGCATTTTCCTTTCCTATTAAATATTCCATCACATTTTTCAATAGTTTCCAGTACTGTATTATTTTTCAAAAATGAAAGCTTGACTTTTTATGAAAGTTTCTCATCTTTTGAAACTCTGAGCTTTTATCTATAAAATAGAGTTTGTGCAGAGAGGTAAGTCAGGCCGAGCTGTGATGGAGTATCTATGAAAGAGTCTGCTCTTGTCTGTGTAACTAATTCTGCTGAGGACCAGAGGACAGGCACAATGTGGAACTGTGTTTTACAGCTGCAGAGATGAAAACCAGCGAAAGGAAAGGTGAAACGATGAAAGCCAATGTGGTGACACTGTTAAAGATTTGCCTTGGTGTGCCTTTGTTGGTTAGAACTCACTCTGCTGCCTGAAAGAGGAAAAAATGGACTCATTTTATTGCACTCATCTGTCAGAGATAATACACTGCACAAAAGGGGGGAAGAGCGGTGAACTCATAATCAGTCTGTATACAGATACAATGGGAAGTCAGTCTGGAAACACAGCAGGCCTGAGAAGCGAAGGGCTGTCATAGAGAGGACAGTGACACACCACTGAGATCAGTGAGTGTGAAGTTCCAAAGACAGTGGAAAGCCAACTTGATCTTTCTTTGTGTGCACACAGGTGGATGTGCTGAATACACCTCCAGACTTGGTGGGGAGTCACCGTCAATCACCAGACAAATGCAACACACTCCACCAATAGACATAGGCAATGTTTTATAGTCCTTTGAAAGAGTCCAGAGAGCACATACTCCCTGTACAGGTGGTAGAGGGAGCCTACTCTCTTCAACTAAAGGATCATTTTGCAAAACTGCTGAGACCAATGACTATGTCAGATGCACATATTAACAACAAAGTTATACTAATTCATGAAAAGACTAATATTGTAGAGAGAGTATCTGCAGTATTTTAGTTTTAACAATGATAAAAAGTACCCACAGGTTTTCCATATGTATTTACCTTGTTTTGTCAGATTCTGGAGAATTTCTAGGCTTTAGAGAGCTATAGAAGTTTCTCCGTCTTCCAAGGTCAGTCTATTGTGTACATGCATTAATTTTTACAACGTGTACCTATGGTGGAAAGCTTAGGCTCCAGCAGTCCTACCTAAGAATACTCATGAATTCTCTGTTAAGTATTGCTATGCTTTCAGTCCTTACATCTTTTACTTTTCTCTGAATGATGGGCTTTCAGCATTTGGGGGTGGGGTGAGTAAGGCATCAAAAAGTATCTTAGGCTAGTTACTTCCCTCATTGTGACAGTAAAATACCTGCCAATAGCAACTTATTAAGGTGGGGTTTAATTTGGCTCCATTTGAGGGTTCAGTTGCTCATAGCAGGGCTTCAATGATGGCAGAAACATGGGGCAAATGTTCATTGGAAGGAAGCAAAAACAGTAACGGACGGCCATGCTTGCTTGTTCATTGGAAGGAAGCAAACAGTAACGGACGGCCATGCTTGCTTGCTTTCTCTTTATCCAATACCAGATTCCGGCCATGGGTTAGCACTTCCCACATGTAGGGTGAGTCTTTCCAACTCATTGTTAATACAATGTACAAATTTTATCACAGATATTGAACCATTATCTTATCTTCCATACAATTCTAAATCCCATTAAGCTGACAATCAAGATTAACCTATACAGCTTGGCAGTCTGTAAATAGACATGTATTATATATATAACTCACAGTACTAAAGGCTGGAATGTCCCACATTATGACTACACCAGACTGAGAATCTAGTAAGGGCCTTTTTCTCATAGCTACTCTCCTTTCTTAGCATCATCTCAAGGTAAAAGAGGCGAATAAACTCTTTAATAAGAACGATAAAATCATTTTTATGAGCTCTGCCCTCATGACCCATTATCTTATTAAGGACGTCCTTATAACACAATTGCTTTGGTGATTAGACATTGATCCATGAATGTTGGGGAGAGACAACATGTCAGAGTATAACTTGTCTCCTAATACTCATATCACACAGCACTATACCCTCAAAGGCTCTACTCTGCACAACACATGACAGAATGATGGACTCTGGGGAACTACAAAGAAGAGCACATATTCTTATCTTTGTAGATTCCTTGCAAACATACACACACACACACACACACACACACACACACACACACAGCCAAAGATGCGTATCTAGTGTGTTTTGAAGAAAAAAATGCCTAATGCCATTTTGTTCATTTTTTCACTCTTTTGTAATGGGTAGAGATTCCTTACATCTCTCCTCTAATGCCTCTCCAGTGAATCTTCAAATTCTTCTCTGGGGGCAGGGAACAACTATCCGTTATCCAATTATTCATGAAAAATCAACTGACTTATCGCTGGAAATGAGTTGTTTTATAAGACATATTAATTTTTCTTGCCTATATTTCAACAGATTCAGTGATTGTTTCATGCACCAAGTTATTTCTTGACCTTCATGGAGGGCTCATCTGATCTCACCAAGTCTGAACTCACACAACATCAAACACGGTCCCAATCCACATGGTTTTCATCTTTCCTTTGTTTGATGAATATACATAAGATTCTCAAAGAAATGGGTTTGGGTAATGGTGTAGTCAGTAGCCGTAGAAGATGCATTTATCCACACTTTCTTCAGGAATGGACTCTTTAGAAAGGCTGCTGTGGAGTCAGCCTTTTGATATGGGAATATGTGGCTTCCTAGACAAGGATTAGAAAGCTACTTGAAGCATGAAGAAGTGCAGTTCCTTGACAGGAAGATGAGGAAAGAAATAAGAAGGTGGCAAGGGTCAGTGGTTTCTCTTGACCTCTTGGGTCTTTCACCATCCAGCTGACAAATTGCATTTATTGCATTTGCCAAAGCTCTTCTCCAGGCTTAGAAAAACAACAGATATCAACTTATATCATTGTATCTGTCACACAATGAGCCTCTCCTTTGACCTCAGATTGCATGATACAGTTTATGAAAAAGTTAATGTACTATAAAGAGACTGGCTACAGAACTTGTGTCTTTCATATTTCATGTGTGCATTGTCACTCTGAAGTTGCCATATGTTAAATAGCATGAAGGCCTCAAGACATGCAAGGCTTGTCTGTGATTTATTAACTGTATAGTTCCATTTCTAATGGATCCAGATGATGAAAATCTTTGGGTGATTGTTTACTCTCTCTATGTTTCAGATTTCTTTCTCTCTCTCTCTCTCTCTCTCTCTCTCTCTCTCTCTCTCTCTCTCTCTCTCATTCTCTTTCCCTGTAAAGTTAGGTTTCATTACAAATTCTGTGTGCATTATGCAGGAGGTGATGGAGCACAGCTTTAGTCCCAACATTTGGGAAGCAGAAGAAGGTAAATCTCTGTGAATTCTAGGTCAGTCTGGTCTACAGGGAGAAAGAATTTTAGGACAGCTAGGGCTACACAGGGAAAACCTGTCTCAAAAATAAACAAACAAACAGACAAAAAATGTATGAAATATATATATATTGATGTCAGTGCAGCCTATAACAGAGTTAGACACCAGTTATCAATAGATTCAAGTGGTTACTATTTCTCTAGTCAACATGAAATGTCTCCTCACCAAAGGAGCTTCATTAGAAATTGCCAGCAAACAATCATGACCATGGCTTGAAATCTGTGACTTCAGAGAAGTTGCTAAATTTTGTGCTGCTTATTGAAAAATGAACAATGTTACAATATACGGTATGAATATATGCAAGTGGGTAACAATAACAAATCTAGAATCTGTAGAAATGGATACAGAATTAATTTGACATTCTAAATTTTACTTCTAGTGTGTTCCTTGTTATTTTTTCTATTCTAAGCCAATAATTAGAACCCTACATTCAAGTAGGCACTGACTGAACCACAGTGGTTTTGCTTCAAAATAGAGCATGTTGAGAAGTGGCTGTGATTTGATAAATCGATCTCCACAGCTCACGATTACAGGAGTTCATGGAAGATGACAGATGCTATCTTATTATTTCCCAGATGCCTTGGGATCAACCCTTGACCAGGAAAAAGTTATTACTGCTTAGTGAAGATGGATTTGGAAAGAGTATTTGGACAGTGAGGGCTTCATTAACACAAGTTTGGTTTTTAAATCCCCAAGTATTGCTTTACAAGTCTTCAGATTAAAAATTAATTACAACAATTATCAACAAATATAAAAAGTCAAAAAAAATAATGAAAGCCCATCTGCCTCCTTGGCTTTGGAAAGCACAATGCAGTGCTCACAGCTGAACCCTTCTGTCCAGTATGGTAAACTCTAAAAGTCATCCAGTAGGCAATCATCCTTACTTTCTTTTTGTAAACAATTTAAACTCTATCTTTACAAAAAAATCAACGCCTCATCTCTTCATATGACATATTCTTATTTCTTTAGCATAAATTGAACAAATAAGTTCAGAAATTAATGAACACAAGCATTTTAAGATGGTATATTCTCTATCATTAATTTCACTACAGCATTTAAAAGTTCTTCTGCACCAGTGAAAATCTTCTCAATGGGTAATTCTATTGCTATTAATCTGTAAGACATTTCAACTATACATCTGGTGTCAGACATATATGTGTGGCAGGAAGAATCGTGCTTTATTGGTCATTTACATACTGTTAGTTTCAATTGCACTTAAAATGATTATTTCTTGACATAGATTGATAATAATTTCTAAATATGTTTTGTCTCTAGGTATCTGTCTTAGTTAGGGTTACTATTTCTGTGATGAAACACCGGGACCAAAGCAACTTGGGGAGAAAAGAGTTTTTTTGGCTTGACACTTCCACATCAAAGGAAATTAGAGACTCAAACAGGGCAAGGGCCTAGAGGCAGAAGCTGAGGTGAGAATTTTGGTTTCTTGTGTACTATCCACATTAAGTCTGTGGGAAGTATTCATAGTTCTGTAGTAGTGTTTATTCATTCTGTATACTGTTGCACTCATTCTGTATGTTGTTGCTCACTGCATGAGCAACCCCACGTTTGAAAAGTTCAGTCTATGATTATTTGGGGCACTCATGTTAGTTGTTCTTTACAAATAAACAAAACAAACAAACAAGCAACAAAACCCCAATTATGTTAGGTAAACATGTTTTTGTTTTAATCCTAGGTGTGAGAAATGGGGCTGCTTCAGTTTACTATTATAGCCTTGTGCTCTGGCGGGGGGAAGGGGTGGGGGGAAAGCATGATTTTTGCTAGCTGCAGATATTTTAATTCTGGGGCCTCTGGAGAGGGGATTAAAAACTGAGCCCCAGAAGAGATGCTCTGAAGAAGGAGGCAGCTACTGCTCCCCTGGCTGCTGACCTGCTGCTGTGTTCACTGTTGCTAAATTGCTGATTTGTTGGACTGCTGGATATTCTGATGACAAAGATTGGACTTGCCCAAAATATCATTATGATCCTAATCAGAAGGAAGTACCTGTTTTATTGACTGAAAGACTTTTGTGTCCCCTTTCTTCTCTGACCTTCTTTCTTTTCTACCAAGTGTTGGGAAGTTGGAAGGGATTAGGGTAGAATAGGATTAGAAGGGCGATAGTAATATAAGAATCTGATAAGATAATAAAGCAAATATACCAACAAGGGGCCATAGAGAATTCTTGCTTACTGGCTTGCTAATAATAGCTTGCTCAGCCATATCTCCTATAGAACTCAGTAACACCTGCCCGGAGGTGGACCCATACACAATGGGCCTGGTTCTCCCTCATCAATCACTAATTAAAATGTCCTACAAGCTTGTCTAATGTATAATTTTATGTAGGCATTTTGTTGAGATTCCTTCCTCTTAGATGACTTTCATATGTGTCAAGATGACATAAAACTATCTGGCACAATATCATATTCATTTACTTATATATGTAAAACCTGTAAGGCGTGGAAATATAGCTCAGTAAAGTGATTGCCTAGGACATGTGAAATTCTAGGTTAAATTCTCAACACAGTATATATGTATATATGTTTATATATATATATATATATATATATATATATATATATATATTTGTATGTGTGTGTCTCTGTCTCTTTCTGTGTGTGTTTGTGTGTGTGTCTGTGTGTGTGCGTGCATGCATGTGTATGTATGTGTGTGGGGATAAACTGTAATCTAGACGTATAAGTCAAATAAATTCTTTCCTTCCTTTAGTTGTTTTTGGCCAGACTGTTTTCTCACAGCATCCAAACTGAAAAATTAATTTGGAAGGGTTGGATATTGGTGGTGAACATCTTGAATCTGAGCACTTAAGAGACAGAGACAGCAAATCTCTGTGAGTTTGAAGCCAGCTTGGTCTACATAATGAGGTTTAATAAATCAGGGCTATAAAGTGAGATCCTTCTCAAAAAAACAAACAAACAAACAAACAAACAAATTAAAAAAACGAGCAAACCACAAGAACAGCAACAAGAAATGCCCAAATTAAATATGATATACATCTTACCTCAAATGCATGCTTTTCAATTAATAATTGCTACCAAGACTGTTGCCTATGATATAGTTTTGAAATTTAAATGAAAAAATATAAAAGAGGAATTATAAAATTGAAGGCAGACTTTCAGAAGGTGAATTAGCTACTCAGAAGTTTCAACCAGATAAAGTATAACTAGAGCTCAGATAAATTAAAATGAATGTAATTACTAATAAATTGCTATATTTGGTAAACATAAGAAATGTTCAAAATGAGAAAAAGTAGCTAACTGAAACTACAGTGACAATCAGTAAACAATAGAAGGAAATGGAGCTTGGAATTGTAAGGGAAATTTGACTGGAGGCTAAACCTTCATCATCTCTGCCATCCATGCCCCAAGTGAGATGAAGACAAAATTTCAAACGGCTGCATTAATCACAAAAGCATTACAGAGAGCCTGGTGGTCCCACACCAATGATTGCCTTTAAACTTACAGAGCACAAAACTTCTCAAAAGTCAAAGGATTCTTTTTATGTTCTCAGAATTTCTGCAGACAGGACTCAATGAGATGTGAGTAACCATTGAAAATTCCACTGGAAAAGATAGAGATAAGCACGGTGAGCAAACTCAGTGATGAGCAATGGAAATGAGCACTCTGAAGCAAAGGACTTACCTTCCTTGAATTCAGTTATCACATATGAAATAGTGTTACCATGCTATTATGTGATATACTTAAAGAAAAAAGGATACAGAAGACAGAAGATAACAGAAAAGACAGATGCACCATGGGTGTCATGAGCTGGAGAAAAACGAGACTGCCAAGGGTTTTCAAAGACTTTCAAACTGAGCTTTTGCAATTAACAGCTATCATGCTTGAAAATTTAAAACTCAGTGTACAAATTAGGATGAATTAGAAATAGATACAAATACACATAACTAGCATGGAGAGAAGATAACACAGAAGGGAACGAGAGAAAATCATAAAAGACATAAAAAGATACAAAGTATAGTGTAAGATCCTTCATGCTAAGATTACAGATACACAAATTTCAATTCCTATATGTCACATGATGGAGACAATTTGTTACAATATGAATTTTTTATTAATTTAACTGTTTCATAGAGAGAAAATTGACTTGTGCTATATCATGTGATGGTTAACATTATATATGCATATACATAAATATAATATTTATAAATCAGGGCAAATATAGACAACTTTTTAAGCATTTACCATTTTTATGTTTAAAACAATCAAAATCTTTTATTACCCCTGAAATATACAGTATGTTAGTTGTACAGTTTATCTCTGACATCATTTGAATATGAAAAAGTTACATTCCAAGATATATGTCATTTTAAAATATGCACACATTGAAGTAAGAGCTCACCCCCTTTAATCCCAGTATTCTGGAGGCAGAAGCAAGTAGATTTCTATGAGTTCAATGCTAGCTTGGTCCAGAGTGAGGTCCAGGGCAGCTAGTATCACACAGAGAAATCTTGTCTTGAAAAACAAAACAAACCAACCAACCAAACAAACAATACATTCATATATTGAAACAGCACTGAAGACACAGATATCTTCAAAGACATTCAAATCATCTGATGTTCATATCAATATAGCAATTAACTTTTTATAAACTTCCTTTCAAACTACAGTGTAATAGTTTTGTTTTATCTAGTATTTTATGTTGTTTATTTTTTTTTAAGAATGAGCTAATGAACAAATGATAACCAAGATTCTAAGGTAAATGTTAACAACTGAACTGTCATTTATACCTTATGGAAAAGGGAAAATTAGTTTCCTCAATGGAATGACACTGGGTATATCAAATACTCCAGGTCAGGTCTCAGGTTCAGGAATAGCTCACCAATATATAATGGAATTTCATAGCTGTGTGTGTGTGTGTGTGTGTGTGCGCGCGTGCACACATACACACAGACACACACGCACGCAGGCACACACGCACGCTTCTATCTGACTACCATTTGGTGTTTTGTTTGGTTTTTTATCATGTTTGGTGCTGTTTTATTTTGTCTTCTTGGTTGAGAGGGTGGTTGTACTAGGGTTTATTTTTGTTTTGTATTTGGGGTTTTATTTGTTTTATTTTTTTATTTATCAGTGTGGATTAAATGATTGGAAAGGACTCAGGGAGAAAAAGAATATGATCAAAATTTATTTAAAATTTTAAAATAATAAAATCTATATTTAAAGTGCAAAGAATAAGATGACCTTTATAATCTGAGATAAATATTTATAATGGACATCTTTAAAAAGCTAAAACTGAGGTCAACAACATGAAAATATGACCAATATTTTGTTAAAAAATTACTTTCAAACCAGCATTCCATGATCACAAGGTGTTTCTCAGTTGGGAGTTTGACACATAGACATTTTCTAACTTTAAAAAATGAAAACATATTTGTGTTCTGTTTTGTTTTTTACCAACAAAATTTCATGAAGGAATGCCTGAAATTCAGAAAGACTAAAAAAGATATTGGAATGAAGATCTAATAAAAGAAGGCTATGAACAAAGAAATATATATGTATATGATTCCACAGAAATAAAATTATTCTAAAAGTAAAGTTTAATCATGGAGTCTAATTATGCAATAGAATTAAAATGATCAACACTACCCCAAAATATAAAGTTTGACTAGGTTTTCAATTACTACTGAGATATATTTGTTCAGTGAAATTATTACCAGGTGATAGAAATAAGTCAAGAAAGTGGGAAAGACAGAGAGGGTACAGAGAGAGAGGAGAGACATAGTGAGAACCAGCTGCATCTGCTAAAGATCTAAGAATGAATTTTATCATATTCATAATGAATAATAAAACCTATCTCCTCCCATCCTGAAATATGTGCAAAACCAATCTCCAACTTGTCTATTTTATAAAGTAATAATTTCATAAAAATAGAAAATAGTCACAAAACTTTCTAAACATAGATAAAAACTGTTTTTAGTGTGCATATGTAGTGTGACTGTCTGGTTGACCAGGTATGCACACCAGTGTTATTGTAGGGCTGACTGTCCAACAAGCATTTGGGACACATCTATCTCTACTTCTCAAAGCTAAGTTATAGGCATACTCCAACATTCCACAATGTTAATATTGAGGTGCTAAATTCAGAAAGATAATAAATAACATAGAATTTTTAAAAATGTGACAGAAAAGGCTTTATCCATAAAAAGGTTAATAGACTTACTATATTAAGATCAATAGTGTCAGTTTATTCACAGGCAACACAAATAGCTTATTTAGGTCCTAAATAAAGAGTCTAAATTTTACAACCTAATTCATGAAAAACTACAAATCAAAGAGAAATAACAATATATTAGATAATAAGAACAAAAGTGTATTAATAACCCATGCATCATAGAGGACACATTAATGATAAAAAATCAAATAAATAGGAGTCAGACTATATTGACAATCACTGAAACGTAAATTAGAATAAATATAAAATGTGCAATATTATACTCACTAAAGATACAAAACAGTATTTGATGATTTTTGGCAAAACTATGGAGCACTGTATAGGATTCTCATGTATTGCCACTAAATATGTAAATGGATTTAATAAAGTTAGACACTGTCTTAATATTAATGTTAACAACTTATTATTGCTGTGATGAAACACCACTACCAATGCAAGTTGGGGAGGAAAAAGTTTAATTCACTTTCATTTCCATGTAAGAGTTCATTATCAAAAGCATTGAAGGCCGAAATTCAAGCTATGCGGGAAACTGGAGACAGGAGCTGATGCAGAAGCCATGGAGGAGTGATGCTCACTGGCTTGCTACTCGCGGCTGGCTCATTCTTCTGTCTTGTAGAACCCAAGACCACCAATGGATCGCCTCACTCACAATAGACTGGGTCCTCCCACATCAATCACTAATTAAGAAGATACCTTACCTGGAACACTGGTTCCTTCCGGTCTGGGCCAGAGCACTGAGCAGACCTTGGGTGGCAGCTCTGCCCCCAACATCCAAGAACCCAGAGGAAGCAGGAATCCCAGGTGCTCGAACTCAGGCAGTATCCTAGGTAAGCAGACAGCAGGGCCCGCCCTCAACAGGGAGTAACTGGGAACCAAAAGGACCCAGGAAGTCACTCCCGGCCTGGAACACTGGTTCCTTCCGGTCTGGGCCAGAGCACTGAGCAGATCTTGGGATCCCAGGAGCTCTAACTTGGACAGTGTCTTAGAAACTAGTTCTCAGATCTGAGGCCTAGATCAGACCTCTGCCAGATCTGCTGTTGTGTGGACCCCGGATTCCACCTGAGACATACTGGAAGGTTCACTCAATCCAGATCCACAGAGGAACAAATGAACTCAGAGCTTCAGACAACATATCCTGAGATATTCTAGAGGAGACACTGCACCCAGAACAGCAGACACCTAGCTGGACTACTACCTTGGAGGCACCATATCCTGAGGCATCCTAGAGGTACCACTGTAATCAGTGCAGCTGGAAAAGATCACAGAGACATCTGGACCCCTAGGAGATCAGACACAAGCTAGATAACTAGAAAGACAGGCTTCAGTCAGAGACAGCAAGTACAGGCAGCACTAGAGTTAACCAGATGGCAAAAGGCAAGAGCAAGAATGTAAGCAACAGAAACCAAAGTTACATGGCATCATCAGAACCCAGCTCCCCCATCAGAGCAAGCCCTGAACACCCCATCACACCAGAAAAGCAGGAATCAGAATTAAAATCACTTCTCATGATGATGATAGAGGGCTTTAAGAAAGACATAAATAACACTCTCAAAGAACTTAAGGAGAGCACTGGTAGACAGATAGAAACCCTTAAAGAGGAAACACAAAAATCCCTTAAGGAATTTCAAGAAAATGCAACCAAACGGGAAAAGGAATTAAACAGAACCATGCAGGATCTAAAAATGGAAGTAGAAACAATAAAGAAATCACAAAGGGACAATACCCTGGAAATAGAAAACCTAAAAAAAAAAAAGATCAGGAGTCATAGACACAAGTATCACCAACAGAATACAAGAGATGGAAGAGAGAATCTCATGTGCAGAAGATACCATGGAAAACATTGACACAACTGTCAAAGAAAATGCAAAATACAAAAAGCTACTAACCCAAAATATACAAGAAATCCAAGACACAATGAGAAGGCCAAACCTAAGGATAATAGGTATAGATGAGGGGGAAGACTCCCAACTAAAAGGACCAGTAAATATCCTCAACAAAATTATAGAGGAAAACTTCCCTAACCTAAAGAAAGAGATGTCCATAAATATACAAGAAGCTTACAGAACTCCAAATAGTTTAGACCAGAAAAGAAATACTTCCCGCCATATAATAGTCAAAACATCAAATGTACAAAACAAAGAAAAAATACTAAAAGCAGTAAGGGAAAAAGGCAAAGTAACATATAAAGGCAGACCTATAAGAATTACACCAGACTTCTCACCAGAGACCATAAAAGCCAGAAGATCCTGGACCGATATCATACAGACCCTAAGAGAACACAAATGCCAGCCCAGACTACTATACCCAGCAAAACTGTCAATCATTATTGATGGAGAAACCAAAATATTCCATGACAAATCCAAATTTACACAGTATCTCAACACAAATCCAGCACTTCAAAGAATAATTGGTGGAAAACTCCAACACAAGGAGGGAAACTACAACCTAGAAAAAGCAAGAAAGTAATCTTCCAAAAACCCCAAAAGCAGATAGTTACACAAACATATCTCCACGGATGTTAGCCCAAAATCTTGGATTATCGAAGACTCAACCCACAGACCACATGAAGCTCATGAAGAAGGAAGACCAAGAGGGGATGCCTCAGTTCTACTTAGAACGAGAAATAAAAATGCTCAAGGGAGCAAATAGGGAAACAAAACATGGAACAGAAACTGAAGGAGGGGCCATCAGGAGACCTTTCCACCTGGGTATTCACCCCATGTACAGCCACCTAATCTAAACACTGTTGTGGATGGCTGGAAGTGCATAATGTGAGGAACATGATATAGCTGTCTTCTTAGCGGTCAGCCAAAGACTAAAACACTCAGAGGACAATGTTCACAATTAACCACTGATATGATCAGGGGTTTCCCAATGGAGAACTTAGTGAGAGGACTGAAGGAGCAGAAAGGGTTATTGACCCCAGGTGGTAAGCAACAATACCAAACAACCAGAGCCCCCCAGGGTCTAAACCACCAGCCTGGGAACACATAGGGAGGGACCCAAGACTCCAGAGGTATATGTAGGGGAGGATGGCCCTGTCAGACATAGGTGGGAGAGGAGTTTCTTGGTCCCATAAAAAAAAAAAATGAATGAAAAATGAATGAATAAACACACAGTGGGGGGGGGATGTGAGGGCGGGGAGGGGATAGTGAGGGGGTAGGTGTGGTCACTGCCTCATAGAAGCATGCGGAGGGGGATGGGATAGGTTTCTGGGTGGTGGGAGGAAGTAGGCTAAGGGGATAAAGTCTGAAAAGTAAATACTACAACCAATTTTAAGAAGGGGGGGGGGAGTCTTCAGAACCAACATCTTTAAAAAAAAATGTCAGCCCCCTGGGGGTGGGAAATTTTTTTTTTTTTCTTCATACTAAAACTTGTTCTGAGAATTGTATATTGCAGAATACACAGCCTTGGTGTATCTACTCATCAAGCATACTGAGCAGACCTGCCCAAACCTCCGATGTCCTGGAATTCCATCTGGATTCAGTGAAGACACAGCATCAGAGGCTTATCAACTTACTCTCCCCCCCCCCCCCCTCTAAAATCTCAACGCCCTTAATCAGCTTGAAGAAGTTAAAGAAGAGTCAGCGCCCCTATTCCCTGAGCTTGGGGACTAATGTGGTTAATAATGGTCTGTCTTTCTAGGGACAAGTAGTGGTTTTGTTGGAACAGGGGGGATTAGCTAGGACTTACTGCATAGCCATAACCTACTGGTAGAAATCTGTATACTTATTATCAAGATAAAGTTATAAATTCTTAAATGGTACAAAATTAAAAAAAAAAAAAAAAGAAGAAGATACCTTATAGCCCTGTCTACAACCTTAAAGAGGGAGTTCCTTAATTGAATTTCTAACCTCTCAGATGACTTTAGCTTATGTTAAACTGTCATAAATTTATCTAGCACAGATACCAACTTACCATGTGAATTTGGTCACATGTATGCTCTAACACTGAAAAATGCCACTTCTAGATATATAAACTTGAACTTACTTAGCATGTACTTATAAACATGGCTAAAGTTATTCATAGCCCTATTAGTGATGATACAACCTAAATATCATGAACTGAATATGCACAAGCAACCCACGGTATATTCACCTATTTAAACATTACATATTAGTTAAATAAATAGTTATAAATATGAAGATCTTTGGAAGCAATCCCATGAAGACTTTGTAGATTATAAACCTATTGTTAAACTTTGTTGAAGGCAAAAGCACACCATGCACACAGGAAAAAATTCTTTTAAAATAAAAAGAGAATGATGAACTCAGGGCTTACTAGCTAATTACAATATAGGAGGATGGCATAGAAAGTTATTCAAAGCATGGACTGAGCAGGGCCCAGATGACTTCTAGTTGCTAGAGTGATAGGTTGTACATTTGAGTAAAAAATGGCGTTCATATTTTGTTGCTTTTACAATAAATTATCATGTACATCGTAAAATACAAAATGACACAAAGAATATATACAATATACTCATAGCTCTAACGAACTAAAGGAAGCAATTCCTACAACATGCTAGCACTCAAAAATGTAAGATATTTGTTAACATGAAAAAGATATAAAACTTCAAATTTAAAAAAAAAATTGTTTATTTCACTATGGAAAATACAAGGTGTGAAAAAAGAAAAGTTGATATTTTTCTCATGTTTAGATGATATCATAAGAATTATAATAATGTATTGATTTTTTAAAAAAAATCTATCCTAAGGAAAACATCATTTTGTTTGTGTGTGTTTTGTGAGAAATCTTAGGAATATCATGTGTCTAGAAATGAAGATATTTGTATTTTAATACATAAATGAATTACAAGAAATCAAAAGAAAAAACAGAGCATTAAAAAACAGTACATTACTAATTAGTAAATGTATGCAGAATATGTAAATATTACAGTATTATATTACACAGTTTGCATCCATAAAGGCTCTACTAAAAACAAATTCAACTAAAATTTTGAATTACTTAAAATACAAGGACAGCAAGTCAATGAAATAACAGCTGAATTTGGCAAACTGCAGAGTCACAGTGCATTGTCACACATAGCATCCCAGATGCGCAGCCTTTCAGGTCCCACGAGTAATGCTAGAAGCAAAGATCAGTGATACTGCAGAAAACACAAACAAAACCAAACAAGTAAGAAATGTGGATGGAGTAACGTATTTCTCTGCTGTGCTTGGCCCAGCTACCATTGTGTAAACCCAGGCCTCCTTTTATAGACTTTGGTAAATTGATCTTATGTCTTTACAAAGACTGCCCCAGATAAATCTTATTCTCCCACATCAAATATCCTTCTTTACTTTCTTCTTTCTGGCAGTCCTGGAGATTGGATGGGGACTCTTGCATGGGAGGCAGAAGCTCTACTAGAGCTACAGACCAAGCCCTCTGCTGTTTTCTTTATTTCACAGACAATAGTGTGCCATTATAAGCTCTTGCTCTGCTTTTAAGTAACTGGGTATGTAGGTGAAAGAGTTATCATTTTTGTCCAGTCTACAACAATTATCTTCCTCTGCTATGTGAAAGACACATTGATACTGTAATACAGTCAGTGACATTTTTACCTGTGTAAACATTGGCATTGGATAGGAAAGGAGAACACCCCACCCCCGTTCAGAAAAGCTGAGCTCAAGAAAGGGCATGCCTTACTACATAAACACAAGTGCCTTCCTAAAGAACTTCTTTTGTCTTGTGTGTAAAGGAAAAAATAAAATAGAAAGATAGAACCAGTTAGTCAAGAGTTAAGCAATTATAAATTATAATGTTTCAAAAAAATAAGTTGCTCCTTAGTATCCATGGGGCTTAGTTTCAGAACATCTGCAGATGTTTAAAGTTACAGGCACTGAAGTTTCTTCTGTAGACACTTGCAGTGTTCCTGTATAACCCTAGTACATATTTGGCTGTAATTTGTTATCCCTGAGTCATTACAACACTTGTTGTAGTGAAATTTTCATTGTTATACTATACTTAAAGAGTAGTGACAAAGTCTGTTTGTCTATGTTTGACACGGATGCAATTTTCTCCTAAATATCTTTTATCCAAGCCTGGTTGATTCTGAGAACACATCTCCCACAGATATCAAGCACTGGCTGTTTTGTTTAACTCTCTAATTTATTTTAATAGCTATTGCCTATTATTTTACTTGTAGAAAAAATAAGAATATTTGCAGAGATACTTTTTATAAAGTTTTGCAAAAAGATATTCTGTTTTTGAAGAAAAGAGACATAAATTTGCATATTGAGAGATATGCTTCAGATTTTATAAGGAGACAGAATGGTGGCAGTCTGGATTTTAAAACTATAATATCTATAAAGGAACTTAAAAAATAATTCCATGGCAGCTGGAACAGGTGTGATGTTTTGAATATTAAAGATCCCCATAGGCTCATGGGTTTGAATGTTTGGCCCACTACGAGTGGCACCATTAGGAGGTGTGACCTTTTTGAGTAAGTATAGACTTGTTGAAAAAAGTGTGTCACTGTGGAGGCAGACTTTGAGGTCTCAGATGCTCAAGACCTGGCTCAGTGGCTCGTAGTCTTGTGCCATTTATGAATAAAGATGTAGGACTCTCAGATCCTGATCCAGCATCCTGTCTTCCTGTATGCCAACATGCTTGCCACAATGATGGTAATGCACTAAACTTCTGATTTGTAAGCTAGCCCTAATTAAATGTTTTCCTTTACAAGAGTTACCATGGTCACAGTATCTCTCTCTTCACAACACACACACACACACACACACACACACGCACACACAGATATGGAGATCGGAGATCATATAACTGCTGAGTCTCTTTTTGTTGTTTTTGTGTATGATTCTAATTCTGACTACTCTGCATTAGACAACCAATTTAAAGGGACTTATCCCAGGGAAAAGCTAATTCTCTTTCTCCCAGCTTTTATTAGTAGCTTATAGTTCTTTGTCTAGGGGTGGAGCTCTATGAAATTTTCTTTCTTCCATAGTAACATGACCATTGATAATTGCTGTTGTTTAAGTCTTGTTTAGACTAACAAAAAGCCCTGAACCAAGAACAGGAGACCTCCTTTTGAACAGGGCACTACTCAGGGTAATCTAAGTGACTCACAAACAATATAGATTATCAATGTAGTCTTTGGTTGCTTCTCAAAGATTAAAGATAGATACCTATTGGTGAAGACACAACTTAATTAGAAAGCAGAACTCAGATGATTCTAGCTGGATCTAACTTAAAGCCCCTTTCCCGTGGTCTAGCTTCCATGGTTTCAGAAAATACTAGGCAAGCTGCCAAGGGGGGTGGGCAATTAAATAGCCCCACCTAGTTGCAACATCTATAAACCATGACAATTTCCAGCATGGCAATATATGCATAAAGGTGCTGTAAGTAACACTCACATGTTGACAACAACCAACAGCTCAACAGGAAGAAAATCATGCCTGGCACTGGAAGTTCAGACAGCCTCAAGGGACTAGTGAAGTGGTGGACGGACGTTAGAAACAATCTACTGACGTAAATTTGCTAAGCCAGCATAATTCTTTACTGCATTCTCAATCTTATCCTGAAACCCACACATAAGTGCGGCTACCATTCCTCATTAGAGAAGTTTTTCTTTACAGTAAATGGAAACCATCAGAGAAAACTACAACTAGATATAACACAGAGATCAATGAATCTCAAGGTGCCCAGCCCTGATGGCTACATCTACATCACAACTCCCTCTTGTTGCATATAAATGCAACTGAAGAAATATGCAATAAGACACAGGAAATACTTTAAAAGAAGGAAGTGTCAGAGCCAAAAATCCAGGAAGTCTGCAGTGAAATATTTCCATAGACTTTTTCATTATGAGAGGAAGCAGAAAGAACAAGCAGATTTAAGCAGTGACGTTTTGCATCTTTTATAAACTGGAGTAACATTTGAGCCTCCATTTGTGCTTTCTATTCCCTCCTAAAGTTGTTTAAATTTAAACACTCATATGTGTATATGCTGTACACTGAAACCTTTCCCCCCATAGCTTATTCTCCTCTCAATTGCCCTCTTTATTCTCCTAGAGAGCTTCATGTCTATTTTCACTATATAGATGCATATGTGACCTTATTTAACATATGACATCTAAAGGGTATAAGTGAGACAAAATACGTGTTACAATATGCTAAATGTCTTAATTTACTTAATATAGTTCTCTCAAGTTGTACCCAGTTTGATGGAAACAGAATAACTTTTACGTTTTATTGACTGAAAAAAAAAAAAAAAAACACCTAGGTTGGTCCTATACATTATTCATTGTAGATAATAACAGTATAACAAACTTTGATGTGCAGGTATCTCTGTGATTTATTGACTTGGTGTACTTTGACTATCTGAGAGTGGTGTAACTGGCTCCTATAGAGGATCTAGTCTCAATTTTCTTTTCTTTTTTTTTTTTTTAAAGTATAGAAGAGAGTTTATTTAGGGGCATGGGAAGGGGAGTTGAGAAGGGAGTAGAGACAGAGAGAGGGGGCAGAGAACGACTATGGAGGGGGGAGAGGAGAGGCCAGGAACTCGTGGAGGGGGGGAGGGGAAGGGAAGGGGGTCAGAGAGAGCTAGTCTCAATTTTCAAGAAAGCTTCAAACTGATTTACATAGTCTTTAAGACCTCTTTTCATTCTTACCAGCAGTGTGTGGGGGTTTTCCTTTGTCTACATTCTTACCAGCATTTATTGTCTTATTTTCTTTATGATTGACATTCTTATTGTAATATAGGATAGTAATTAAATAGGTATTAAATACTGCATTCGGCTTATAACATCCACCTACAACTAGTAGATACACTTTTGTATGCTTGAAATCAGTTTATTATATTAAAATAAGATACATATAAAATATCTGAAAATCATAACATTCTTAGGAATTAAATAGGTCAAGTAAAAGTGGCTAAAGAACAAGTAAGATGTATATGGCTTATGGGATGTAGCTAAGGATAGCATGTATGGCTAATTCAGTATCAGCTGTATAGCTATAATATTAATATCATGTATTTGTCTTATAAATACTTGATATGAATTAAACCAACAATTGCTCACCACAATCTTAGACAGCAAGTGCTATTAATATCTTTCTTCACATATAAAGAATGTGATGTATCAAGATATTAAGTAATCTACCCTGTATCTCATGACCTCTGACTAGTGTCATTGGATGGTTGGATTGTAGTGTGTGTGAGTTGATGTGTAGGTCCCGCATCTTTCTCTTCACGTGACTATGGCGACAAAAGCAAGGAAATTTGACTGTGTTCACTCCACGCTGGTGCAGGGTGGACATCGGGCTATGTGAAGCAGCGGGACTTCACTCTGGGGGTGAGGGAGTACAGTCTGAGGTCCTGCGGGGAGCCGAGGCTCTTGGCTTGGGGATCTCTCGGCCAAAAAAAGGTGGCAGAGAACCGGCTGGTTCTCAGGCTCTTGGGCCCTGGCCCAGAGATTGCTGGAGGGCCAAGGAAGGGTTGAGAATGAAGTGGGGATGGAACAGGTTAGATTGCCCCCGCAGCTGAATAGGAGGGGGGGGGAGCTCCTGCTGCATCATGCAGGGATGAGAGTTCGTGGCTGCAGAGTTTCTGCTTGGCTGTGTGGTGGCTGTTCACTTGGCTTGGGTGGCTGTGTTGGTGGTCTCGATTGCTGGGAACACAGAGTTCTACTGGAGATTAGAGGCTTTGTGGATGAACCTGCTCCATTGTTCCCCAAGGTGGGTCCCAAAGTAGAGATAACCCATGTACTAAAGATGTTTACTGTCATGGTGGAAAATGAATGAAAACTATACCCTCGTATTTTCAGGATGGGTTGAGGTTAAATAACTTTTGCAAGGAGGAAGGTCTAGGAAGGAAAGCTTAATTGGCTAAGTTCCTCTGGCCTTTAGCTATCTCCTTGATATGGAGATCTGTCTTGAGGCTCTGTGTCCTATAGTCATGCCCTCTACCTGTGGAGGGGCTAGGGGTCATTGTCCTACGTGACTGGAGGACTCCACTTTATGGAGGTCTTCGGCCTCATGTCAGGAGCCTGCGGTCCGGGAGCCTGGTGAAATGTATGCCATCCCTTATGACCACCTGGGGTCTCTGGCAATTTCTAGCCTGTGCTTGACCAGTAACCTTGCTGTCCTTTCATGGTCCTACGTTGGATTTCAACTCAGATAGGTTGGAGTTAAGCAGTTAAACGTCAGTCCACATGGCTTCACTGTGTATTTTTCATACTATAAATTAGATTTATATGTATGTCATACACATGGAATAATAATATTTTTAGTAGTCTTAAACTGAAGGGAGTAGATCTAAAAATAGAGCTTTTGCTTCTGTGATGTCATGTAGTAACAGAATCTACAACAACCTACCTACATTTTCTTTTCGATTTTTAGCAAATGCTGCTTTTAATAAACACAAAACATATGCTACATGCCTGTCGGCATGTGAAGTTTGTAGTTTCCCTAGACAATTGATGATAAAGAATAAAACAGAAAGCCAGATACCTGCTAGTAGGAACAGATGTTCTGGAGCGAAGTGAAAGTATAAGTGCTTCCCTACGTTTTCATGAGACATGTAAAATTCCCAAGAGGCACCAATAAAGATCATCCTAACTTTGAATTGCAAGCCTACTGGAGAATTTTTAATTTTAAGACGAAACATCAGCAGATCCATTCTGGAGTTTGAAGAAGTTAGGGATAAAAAAAGGTTTCCCCACCAACTCCACTTTGTAGAACTGAAGGCACCGTTGACTGGAAAGATAGACTCACTTCATTAAGAAAGAATGCAATGTCCACTCATTACCTGTGCCATATAGGAAGAATTGAAGAGGGCCAGCATAGTTGTCATGTGATTTCTACATAAAGTCTAGGCAATCTTTTCCATAAACACTTTCTGTCATTAATTAACACACAGAAATTTACACATACTTAGACAGTAAAAGGGGGAGAATCCCACCAGGATATTGTCCTCATGAAACTCTGATCTGAACTTCAAACCTGAACATTTCTCTTTCACTTAATTTCTGGTATAATATTAACTATGGTTTAATGACCTCCTTCATCAGTTTATAAAACAGAAAATGAGAAGTACATTTTGATGTTGTTTGATTCCTTTCTTACTGCATTGTGATTATAACTGGACACTTGTGGCTTCTTGTCAACTTTATTGAATCCAGAAGCCTAAGAGAGTAGTGAAATGCACTTGGTGTATTTCTCTGAGAGCATTTCCAGAGATAACTGAAGCTTGTGGGTGCAAGTGGGGATGCCTTTTAGTGTATATTGGGCCTGGTCCTACCTGTTACTGTTGTTTGAATCCTTCCTTCCCTGAATTGAGAATCCCCAGACACAGAATTGACCACAAGGATATTCTATTCTGCTTTACCTTAAGCCTAAAGCCATGAGTCCTGCTGACCTTGGACTAGAATCTTTAAAACCATTCTAGTCTTTAAAAGTTAGAAATTAATTAAGTTACTTTGAAGTCTTTTGAGAATAAATAATATCTCCCAAACTTGCATAAAAGCATATTAATAGCTGGAAATGACTGGCAGATTTCTGTAATTTGGTAGCCAATCTGGCCTATATAGTGTATATTAGTATAGTCGGGACTATGAAATAAGACTTTGTCTTAAAAAATAAAATCAAACAAGCAAAATATTATACCAGTTTTGCCTGCATAGTATCAAGTTGAGTTTAGGGACTTTCATGATGAGCCAGGGAGGTTAGTAATAGGAAAGCATACAGAAAGGGTGATGTAGTATTGAACCCACTTTGGAGGGAGGAGAAATGGAACAATAGTTGAAAGACTAAGAAAGAGTTCTGGGCCTAGGCACTGCGGTGCATTGAAGAGGTTAGATTACAAGAGGGAGATCATGGTGAGCTGCATAGTAAGTCCAAGGCCAGCATGGGCTACATAGAAGATATCTCAAAGAAAGAAAGAAAGAAAGAAAGAAAGAAAGAAAGAAAGAAAGAAAGAAAGAAAGAAAGAAAGAGAAAGAAAGAATTCTAAAAAGTATGATATTCTCTCTCTCTCTCTCTCTCTCTCTCTCTCTCTGTGTGTGTGTGTGTGTGTGTGTGTGTGTGTGTGTGTGTGTGTGTGTGTAAACATAAGGTAAAAATCCAAAAATCTGTGTTTTTGAACTCTTTATCACTGTTGCAAATACCTGAGAACAGGAAAATTTAAAAGGAGGAATGATTTGTTTTCTTTTGTTTCTCATCATTTCAGTAGAGGACTCAAGCTTTGGTCTTAAGGTGAGGCATAATATTGCAATATATCTTGTATAAAAAGATATTCATTTCATGGAAGCCAGGCATCAAACAACAGTAACAGTCATGGCCAGGGCCAAGCATACTCCAAAGTTATTCTTCAGAGACCCAATTTCACACACAATTAGTTGTCTCTGGAAATGCACATAGTTTTGCTTTTTTAATGTCCTAGATTTCTCATCAACTAATCAAATTGACAAGAGTAGTTACAAGTGTCCACCACTATTTTATTCTAGTTCTGTCCTGCAACAAGCTGTTCATAAGACATCTGGTCTTGACTCAAGGTCCAATATGGCACCCATCAGTACTTTGCCAGTAGACAGAGCCTAATATGTGAAGAACAGTGATCAGATTGCTCTCACTGTAACTAGAGCACACCAGCTCTTCCCAGAGAAGGAATTTACTTCTCTGGTTTTTTAAGGATAAAGACAGCATAGCCACTGCTGTTTGTTTTTATAAGTGAAATTACTTAAACCTCACAGTCTTCCTCTCACCAGCCATCAGATGAAGTTTCCCAAAAGGACTACAAACCAGCTTTGATCAAAATCTTCTTTCCGTGAAGTCACTGAACAAGCAAAAAGTGTTTTCAATGATCTTTGACTTGCCATTTATAAAAACAGTATAAATTGATAGTATTTTTATTATTTAGAACCATCATTAAAATGGGAGAGTCATTTTGCCTAATGGTACTGGGTTAGAACATTAGTGGTAAAACCATGCTGGCATTTCTGTTCAAGGATTTCAAATGAATTTCCTGTATTAATTCTCTTTCAGTACAGCTGTGTTGTGACTCATGAACCAGAGCTGTTCAATGGCCTGGAGAGATGAGCAGCTGTGTTTTAAGAAACAGAAACTCAGGTACTATCTTGTTTATATGTTATCTTTCAGTTCAGGTAGTACCTTGTTTATATGATATCTTTCGGTTAAAAACATCTTTGGGATTCACAGTTGGGCTATAACAAGTTACTAGACATCTCTGAATAATCAAGCTGGATTACAGTAAGTGAAAATGAAACAAACCATAGACTAGCAGAAAGAACATCTTGATCTTGGGCAATTGACCAGTTAATAACATAATGAAAATCTTAAGAAAGCAGGATGGTCAATCATTGTCTGTAGTATAGTAAACCCTGTTCATTATAAGCTTTGTTTATAATATAAGACATGCAGAATGAATTGAAAATTATCTGTCTGAAAAAGTGAATACATTATCCTTTTATTTTATTCACCTAATGCTTATTGATTAAGCATTAAAGGCCAGCATTAAGGATGGAAAAGATGCCAAAAAAAAAAAAAACAGCACTCTTCCTCTTCTCTGCCTGTGTAGAACTCAGTGGTTGAAACATTTCACACATTAACACAGCATTGTTTATTCAGTGGCCTGACCATTACCATTCTTAACTGGGAAATTTTTACCTCATGGATGTGGAATTATTTGTTTAACAAAACTGCTTTTGAAGGTGGAAAAATATATCTTCACTTCACAGAACATTCACAAAGATTGAACTAGAAAAGCAATTAATCAGTCTATGTCAATTAAAAATTTGGGGCTGTGAATGAATGTGTAATTAACAACAACTTTATAGAAACAGGAAACAGAAAGATGACATGAGATATATGTGCAAGAAAAATAAGTGGTTTTTAAATGGATATTAAATGAATGGTGTGGGGATAGTTCAGTAAAGACAAATACTTTGAACCAACAGTTCTCAATGTGTGGGTCACAAACTCTTTGGTAAACCTCAAAAATATTTACATTATGTTTCATAACAGTAACAAAACTAGAATAATGAAATGAGAATAAAAATAATGTTATGGAGTATGGATCAATACAATATGAAAAATTGTATTAAAATTATAGCATTAGGAGGGCTGAGAAGCACTAATTTAAATAGAAGGACAGACAACCTTACAGCTTGAGAATTTGCAAAAGTTTGCATGGTGAAAGACTGTAAAAGGAACAATGGATGACCAATCCTGTCACCTGTGTCTAGGTGACAAAGCACTGACAACCTGGCCTAGAGAATGCTCATGAATAAAATGAATAAAATGGAATCTGAAATATAATTAAAGAAAAGTTAGTAGAAATGTGGGTATTTCTTAAGAGAGTGATGGGACATGTAGCTCTTCCTGTGCCCTCCCTCAAATTAGAAGTATGTGTGTGTGTGTGTGTGTGTGTGTGTGTGTCTGTGTCTGTGTGTCTGTGTGTCTGTGTGTGTTCCCTCAAATTAGAAGTGTTTGTGTGTGTGTATGTGTGTGTGTGTGTGTGTGTCTGTGTCTGTGTGTCTGTGTGTGTATATAAAATGTAAAATAAGATGATTCAAATAAGGAAAAATCACAGAATAATTATAAAATTAGAAATCTACTGCATAAAATACCTCACCTACTGTGCAACCAAACAGAAAGTTCTAAAAGAAAGAAGAGGCTAAAAAATACGTAAAAAGTATTCATCATCCTTAAGCACTAGGGAAATGCACATTAAAAGCACTTGGAGATTCATCTCAAATCAATCAGAATATTGATCATCAAGAATACCAATACAAAAAATGGTGGTCTGGATATGTAGAAAAGAGAACCTTTTATATTGTGGATAGGATGTCAGCTAAGTTAAAATAAATGCTGTGAGTAGAAGGACAGGCTCTACTTCAAAATTTCTAGTCTTAAAGAGCCATTTTGGAAATAATTCTGGAAGCTTCTTCAAAAACTAAATTAATGCTACCACATAACAAGCTCTTCTCTCGATAGATAGATAGATAGATAGATAGATAGATAGATAGATAGATAGATAGATAGAAAAGGAACAATGGATGAACAATCCTGTACTTCTGTGTCTAGGTGACAAAGCACTGACAACCTGACCTAGAGAATGCTCATGAATAAAATGGAACCTAAAATATAATTAAAGAAAAATTAGTACAAATTTTATATATATTATATATATATATCCATATATAATAATGAGTATATATGTATATATACATATGTATATACACATTTGATATAAGATATTAAATATATAATATAACCATGTAATTACTCCTAGGCATATCCTTATATAATAATATACCCTACAAGAGGGATATGTGTATGTGCATGTGGGTGTGTTAATTGTTGCCTCATTAACCATGGCCTGGAAATGGAAGCTGCCTAGATGCCATCAGTAATTACTGATGAAGAGGTAAAGAAGATGTGGTACACAATGGAGTATTAATCATCTGTAATGAACAGAGACTACAAAATTTGCAGGGAAATACATGGAATTGAAAAAACATTATTCTGTGTGGAGTAATCATAGGCTCTAAAAAACAAGCACTACATATTTGCTCTCATAGAAGGACCATAGCTTTGACTCAGTAATTCAACATTTAAGATGAAGTATTTTTAGAAGACAGAATAATAGGAATTGAATGGAAACGTTACCTTAGCACAGAGGAGTAGTAGAACCTACTTTTTTGTTTCTTTGTTTTGTTTTTGTAATGGTTTGTATATGCTTGACCCAGGGAGTGGCACTATTAGAAGGTGTGGCCCTGTTAGAGTAGATGTGGCCTTGTTGGAGTAGGCATGGCGCTGTGGGTGTGGGCTTTAAAACCCTCATCCTAGCTGCCTGAAAGTCAGTATTCTGTTAGCAGCCTTTAGAAGTTTACATAGAACTCAGCTTCTGCTTCACCATGCCTTCCTGACTGTTGCCATGTTCCTGCCTTGATGATAATGAACTGAACTTCTGAACATGTAAGCCAGCCCCAATTAAATGTTGTCTTGCCTTGGTCATGATGTCTGTTCACAGCAATAATACTCCAACAACAACAACAACAAAATCAAAACAACTAAAAATCAAAAACAAAATCGTCTAACTAAGACAGAAGTTGGTAGCAGATGTCCAGATGTGGAGTATTTCTGTGATAGGCCTGGCCATGCTTTTGTTTAGAAGAATTCAGATTTGAGGAATTTTGGATTTGGAAGGCAGTGGAATGGGGCTTAATTGATTTGAACTGTGTGGACCAGGCCCAAGAGAGTTCAGTGGAGAAGAATTTCAGTATGTGTTCTAGAGACTGTTTCTGTGGTATTTTGGTGAAGAACAAGGATGCTTTTTGCCCTTGTCTGAAAAGTCTACCTGAAGCTTTGGTAAAGATATCTATACTACTTGGTTGGACAAAGGAAGTCTCAAAAAAGCCCACCAGAGACTTTGTTCTCTGGTTAAGTCTCATGATGAGCAATTTGAATAAGAGTAGGAAGCTTAGAAAGGGAAAACATAAAATATATGGTTCAAGTATTAAAGGGGCACTAGGAAGTGAAATGGATCTGAATCCTGGGTTCTAGGAGAGAGCAGATTAGGGAGTGGGACTTGGAAGCAAGATACTAGCCAGCTAAATTTAGAACCAGGCATAGTGGTACATATCTTTAATCCCAGGAGATAAAGCCAAGCAGATCTCTGAGTCCAAGGCCAGCCTTGGACAGAGCAAGTTCTAGGGAAATAAAGCTAAAATCCAGGTGTGGTGGTACACACCTTTAGTCCCAGGATACAAGTGTGCAGATCTCTGCATTCAAAGTCAGTCTACAGAGCAAGATCCAGGACAGCCAAGCTTAGGCAGTGAAGGAGTTGGAAAACAGAAAGCTAAGATGAGGGTCTTAAAGCCCACACCCACAGTGCTATGCCTACTCTAACAAGGCCACACCTACTCCAACAGGGCCACACCTTTTAATAGTGCCATTCCCTGGGCCAAGAATATACAAACCATCACAGTTTTGTAAAGAAGGGAAATACTACACATGGAAAGGTTTAGCTAGGTATGGAGGGAACGAAGTTGGTAAGATGAGAGTGTGGCATGAAGAGGAGAATTAACTGTGATAAAGAAAAGGAAAAGAAACCATATGGGAAGCAAGCTCTGCTCATATTCAAAGTGGCAGCCTCTCTGCTGTGAGGGCAGCCACCTGCCCACTGGTTGTATCTGAGGACCACTCAATGGTGAAGGTATATTCTGAGTACTGCCTGGTACTGTAAACCTAGCAAACAACCCAGATCTGAGGAGGTAATGGGTTCATTGTGAGCATTGTATTTCTAGTTGTTAACCAAACAGATATAGCAAAAAGCCTTCCTCTAGGTACTTGCACTTATTTCCGTAGAAAACAAAGTGGCCCCAGCTTTAAACATAGATGAATAATGGTGAGTGCAGAGACTCATGGTGGCCCAAGATGCAGAGGATAAATAATCACCATGGCTCTATCTTTAAGCAAGTTAAACACACACTCTTCTGCCCTAGTTTGGTTTCTCTTGCTGTAATAAATAACATCTTGGAAAAAAAGGGGGTACAGATGGGTTCCAGTTTCATAATACAGTCCTTTGTGAAAGGGAGCAAGGGCAGGAATGGAAGGCAGGAACCTAGAGGCAGGAACCGAAGCAAAATTCATAGAGGAACTCTGCTTACTTGCTTGTTTGGGGGATCTTATACAGCCCACGTCCACCTGATCATGGATGCTACCACTCACAGTGTACTGAACTCTCTCACATCAATCAATAACAAAGAGGGCACCCTTCAAACATATACACCTGCCAATATGATAGGGGCAATTCTTCAATTGATCTTTTTTCTTTTCATGTGTGTCAAGTTACAATGAACATTACTGATCACAACTAAGTCCTAGATTTCATCTAAAGAAGACGGGCAGAAATCATATACGAGCCAGAAGATAAGGAGAAGCCTATGAAGTACCTTTCTCTAGACTCCTTGCCACCACTGCAGTTATGAACTCACTATAGTTATCTGTCCTGGCCCAACACAAACCCTCCCAACAATCATTCATGGATGAAGCGAATCACAGAGCACTGCCCACTGACTCTGAATTATTGGGTACTGTTAGATCCTGGAGGAAGGGATCAGTTCTTTAGTGGTATAGTCACTGCTGAAACACCAGGCTATAGCACAGGGCTCAAGTATTATTCAACATCCATCAGATTCAGGAAGGCACTAGGAATTTACAGAATTATGAGAGAACATAAGTCATCAGCAAAACAAACAGAACAATGTAAATGGCAGAGAGATACGGCAAAAGTTTGAGTATAAAGGCCCACAGAAGAGTATTGTTCTTTCACCAAAGGGATTAACAGACAGAAGCAGAGGCAGAAGAGGATATTTCCTGACACACAAGGAGATGAGGTAGGCTTCCAAGGGATGCCGTGGAGATTGTGTCAGTTAAAACATCCATGGAAGGTCAATTTGTATAAGTGATAAGGCCTATACCAGCAGTATAGAAAGATCAAATGATCATTCATATTTATAGGTGGTTCCACACAAGTTAAATCAAAAATATAAATAACACTGCCCTTGGTGATTGTATATTCATTAATTCTTTGAGGATTTCATGTATGCATAAGCAGTATTTTGAGCATGCTCATCCATATTCCTCTCTCTAATTGCTTCCAGATCCTTTCCAGCCCTCCACAAGCCCCTTTTAACTTTATGTCCTCTTGTTTGTTTGTTTGTTTGTTTGTTTTACTAACTCATTGAGTGTAATTTCTTCTACCTTGATATACATTGATATTATGTAATGTGACATGGTCAAGATACCAGAGGCTATATCCTTTAAAGAAAAACCCCTTCTCCTTCCCCCAGTAGCCATGAACTATCAGTAATCCCTAAGTGAGATCTGGGGACTAGGGAGGTCCCCTTCTTTCCACGTTGGAATGTTGACTGGGTTGATCTTGTACAGCCCTTGTTCAGACAGCCACAGCTGATATGAGTTCATGAATGCAGCAGCCCTGACCTATCCAGAAGACACTGTCACTGTTTAGTCCTTCTAGATCTCTAGACTTACGGTCAGTCTTTCAGCCCCATGTTCTATAGTGGACACTGAACCTTGAGGAGGAAGGGGTTTGGTAAAGATATCCCATTTACGGCTAAGTGCTCCACAGACGTCTCTACATTTTAACTAGTTATGTGCTTCTTCATTAACCACTTGACAGTATATTTAGATATGCCAGCAAACTGATTGTTCTCAGATACATGCAACCGTTTTCTCAATGCCTGTAGTTACAAAATTAAATTCTTACCACTCTCAAAGCCTACAGCATGACCCCATACCATTTTGATACATAGGGAAAAGACATTCATTTTTCTCTCTGTCTCACTCTGTCTCTACATCTTTCTGTCTTTCTCTGTCTCTGTGTGTGTCTATCTCTTTACACACACAAACACACACACACGCGCGCATGGATTCATGCACAGATGCACAGATGCACGGATGCACATACACACACTCACAATCAGACACACCCTGCTGTGTCAGGTTGTATTTGGTTACTTACTTATGGTATTACCATGCTTTTTTCCATGTCTGTAGAAGGCATAAGTACTTTAGGAGTTAAGTTGTTGTAGGCTTGAAAAGGATACAGGATTCTTCCACCCATTAAGAGAATTATGATTAATATATTGCCATCTGCAGTCAAATTATTCTTGCATTGATAAGTTTAGTAACAAATGTACAGTGCACATTACAATCTTGGCATAACAGACATTAATAGAAGTCTGTTAGAAAGTTTCTAGCATTTTTCCCCACTCGTTCTGAGTACAATTTTCACCCTTAAATTATCTTTTATTATTTATTTTATTTTTGATTTTAACTTTAAATCAATATCACTCACCTCTAGCTAACAAATCCATTGGCATGTTCTGCTCTCACTGTCTTATTCTCCCTCATGTTGCAACCCAGATCTTTTACTAACTCTGTCTCTAGTGCCTCTCCCTAGTACATTCATGCATCCAGAATGCATGGCATTTTTTTACGAGTTTCATCTCTCAGTACTTCCTACTTTTCATATTAATGATCTTTACTGTGATCATTTTTCTCTATTTTTCTTTTTTCTATCATGATCATATTATTATCTCTCCTTCCTTGAGCTCTGCTCCCCCTCCCATGAAATTTACTGGATACTTTGATGTGGGTTTCATAAAGTTCACCTTTCACTGTATTGAATAGGTACAGAAATTAGATCTTATTATGGTCGTTTTTAGGGTAATTTATTGAGGTTCTTAACATGGAAATGCTAGTTTTAGTTAAGAAGTCTCTTTTTCTCTCAAATTTGTGACTCTAATCATTCAACAAATTTCATGAATTCTAAACCACATATTTACTGAATTTCTACTTATTATACTCCTCACGCTTCTCTGCTTAATTGAGACCTTTTCATTTTTCAACATTAAAAAGTATATCTTAAAAGTAATAGGGCTGCAACTCTGAGGCACTGTTAATGTTCCTGGGGTGTACTCCTTGGTGAAGTCTAATAAAGCTTTGTTACACTCACATTAACAGAGCTTTAACATTTTGCTGTAAAATCTTCAGTGGCTACCTTTCACCTCAAGAGCCGGAAATGTTGAGTGTGGTAAAGCAAGGATTATTTCACTTGATCGAGCTCTCCTCACTCGGTGCTCTGAAATGATCACAGCCACAATTTTCACAGTGTCATTCCACAATCAATCAAGATCAGGAGGCATATGTTAACCAGCAGCTGTTTCCTCTGAACAAAGCAATAAAGCACTTTTATTCGTATAGCCATATCCTCCTTTCCTGCTGGTGTACCACTTCTGTGTCACAGTCCCCAAAGAGTGTATAATGGCACAAAAATTGCATTCTCATGTGCAAACACAAGTCATCCAGTACGTCTTCTGGTATGTCATATACCTTTGCCAGGAAATAACTCTACTCTGAGAATCACTGCACACCTACCAATGAAGTCACCCAAGTGTCATTTAAATAAAGACTCAGACAGTGAGAGAGATAAAACAGATAAATTGAGCCAAGACTTTGAATAAACAGGAAGGAGTTTAATGGGCCCAGGAACTATGTGATGGAATGAGAGATAAGACACAGTTTTAAGGAAGAAGACAAAGGCTCTTAGGACCCTTTTTCAATGGTGAGGATGTATTTTACAGTAAGGATGTGGGATTGCAGAATTCATATTTAAAAAATGCTTCTTTATCTGCTTTGTAGATTATTAAGAAGATAGTAGAGGTGGATTACAAAACAATAGCCTAGAAGAGCACTAGTAAGACTCTAGTTTATGGTAAAACTACGAGAGGTCATGGGAAATTTTTAGATTTAGAACACTTTAAAAATTGGAGTGACATTTGCAAAACTATGTGTTTCCTTTGGGAAGATGATATGTCAAAAATTTCTTATGCTTTAATCTCATATACAGATATTCTACAATATCTTCATGCCAGTGTCTGAAGAATAGTTACTATATTTATCAAACAAGCTACCGCTGCTGTTTTATACTTCAGAAACTGGTCAATCCAAGGATCCAGTGTTGATGAGTAGGACAGGGAAAAATATGCAAGAAACTTCATCAGAGGATAGCTCAGTTATTTAGGAGGGGGCTATTTATACTCAGGGGGAATGGCCGGTTGGACTTAAGTGGTGATATTTTATTGGCTGGTGTAAGAACACTGAGGGTGCTTCATTTACATACTCAAGGACAACAGGGGCTAAGGGAAGAAACCTCCTAAGGTCTTATAAAAGGGTGTCCAGGTCAGCACATTTCAGGCCCAGTAGTCAGATCAACAGCAACCAATCCTCCTAACCCTGAAGATAGATGAGCTTATCAGTTGCTATGTGCATCCCGGCACATCTGGACCTGTGAGGTCTGTCTGCTGCGGTCTGTTGATGCCTGAGCCAGGTAAGAAAGCAGCCAAACTCCTCCCACTCTCAGGATGAGAAAATTCAGGGTTTTAGACATACATGTACCACTTCTCAGCTCCAGGCCAGTACCATGTACTCCCATTATAAACTTGAGATACATGCCTGATTCATTTATTATTCCTGACAGAAGTCTTCAAACTGTAAGCAACCATCAAGCTCTGTCAACTCAACTTGTAAAATGTCTTCACTGGCATCATACTACATTTCTACTAATAGCCCCAAAGTCTAAATTTCACATATCTCTTTTTCAGAAATGTACAATAATAAATAATTTGTCTGCATCTTCATGTACATTAGTTTGCAGATTGCCTTATTAAAAGATAAACTTAAAAAAAGATAAACTTAATTTTAAATAAAGCCCTAGAATAAGATCCAAACACATTTTGGAGTTTTGCAGATTATCTACTATCTGTCTCTACAGTAGTACCGCAGAATTATCCATCATAATCTGAACATGCCAGCCCCATGGACCTTACTTCAATGATTTAAGAGAACATCATTACTGCTGTCTCAGGTACCTGTTTGACTCAACACTTTACTACTCTGATTCTCCCACAAGAACCCACATTTAATCTTATTCTACAAGAAAAATAACTAGTATAATATTCTTTAAATCACATTAGATTCTCATCTTATTATACTCCAAATGTTGGTGATTATCTTTGTGAATATCTGTTGAATACAATTGTGTCTCAAACATTTTAAGTCTTTCGAGGACAGAAATGTTTATGGTTCATTTTCTCACTCTTTATTAACGTTTCTGTAAGAGCACCACAATACTGGTTTTTATACAAAATGAAAGTCATTGGATATTTTAAACTAGGGAATAATATAATCCAATGTGTTTAGGAGTCACGGGGTTCTACAGATGCTTTGTGGAGAAAAACAAGGTAAAGGAACAGAAATATGAGGATGAGGAAATTAGAGACTGGAGCATTCAAAAAAAAAAGAGCTTAGGATGAATACAAATAGAGACAAACATGCTCAAAAGGAGAAAAGAAAATGAAAATAGTGAAAACTGAATGTTTTTGCTAACAATCCCAGTTTCCATACTAAAGTGTCGCCATTAATAGTAGTTCAAAAAATCACAATAATAAAGGTGATTATAAAGATGTAAGCCACTAGATAGTGTTTTCTGACATTTTAGGAACAACCTATATGGAAAGAAAGATTGTTAAAGCAAAAAGCCCAAAAGAGTAGTGTAAAAGCAAGTACCTGAAACGGGTCAGAAAAGTTAAAACTCAGACAAAAGTGTGAGATAGATTTTTAACAAAATGAGCAGACCAAGCTTCTATCCCTTGGTAGTGAGACGATGATAGTGGAAATTTTGGTGATAGAGGAGTCATTTTCATTTTATGGCTTCTAATTTCTGAATTTAATAGAATGTAAAATCACCAAGTAGAAATGAGAAGTTATAAAGAGTATGGGAGCTTTGGAGAAACACAGAAACAGTTAATACTGAAAGTGGGACAGTAAGTGCAACTTACTACAGAAAGGTATTTGAAATTCCAGGAAGAATTGAAAGGCTGGGTACTGTGACAGAAATTTGAAATGGAACTCTTTAGTAACTAAGATTATACCATTCAGGTGCAAGGAGAGTACGTGTTAAGTACACCCTGTAGGTTAGAAATTAAACACAGGGATTGGAGATGACAGACATAGGCATACAGGAAAAAGTCTATAGAATCCCAGTAGTAGACAGAAAATGGCAATTTTTAAAAATTTTTTCTTTTTTTTAATTGTTTTTTGAAAATGGCAATTTAAATAGGAGAATTTATCTGTAGGACTAAATATGGATGACATCCTTGTAGTAGGAGCAAAACTTGTACAAGTAAAAAGACAGAAGAAGAGAAGGTAGGATCAGAACTCATAGTTTCATCTTATTATCTGAAAATTGGAGATGTTTCTATTCTTACATGTTGATAAGATGCAGGGAATGGCAAGTAAGTGGATGACGAAGATGTGTTTCTTAACAGGTAAGTGGAAAACATAGACAGGGTGCTGCACACATGACCCTTTTGCCTGTTGTAGTTAGGACACAAATGGCAAGAATTGAAGGCATGTTGAGAGTGACTGTGAACCAGAATCACTTTCCAGTCAGCATAAAAACATCCCAAGTCTGACACAGTAAAGGCAACAGAGGAAAAAACATATGGCCATACAGTATATATACCGCACAAAGAAACAGGCATGTTTTGTTTTGTTTTGATTTGATTTTGCAGGAGAGTGGGGCTAGGGGTGGGTAATAATCTAGAAAATAAGAAGAACCAATATATAAGCAAAATAGTTACACACTTCAGTATTGTTTAAACATTAGGGAAGGGAAAACATCAACCAAATAATGATTATAAGGGGCAAAAACTATGAAGAAATAAGCTACTGTGAAAGCATAAGAAACTGGCTCATCACTGCACCAGAATCCTAAGGTATGAAGTTCAGCAGAAATCCTAAGAGTAAATGGGAATTAAAGGGTGTGATGGCTATTCTTGGTTGTTAACTCAACTACATCTGTAATTAACTAAAACCCAAATGGCAGACCTGTGAGGTCTTTTTACTTAATTAAATCATTTTAAGTGGAAAGACACACTTATAATACGGATCTTTTGAGAAAATACACTATTAATCAGGACCTCACTATCTGCTAACAGTCTATGTAAAAGGTATGGAAGCTTATTCTGTCTGCTTGCTCTTGCTCTCCCTGGTAAGTCCATTCCTTCACTCGCACTATAGACTTTTTCAATATTCCAATGTATACTGAAGACTAGCTGAGATATTCAGCCTCATGAACTAATCAAATACTGGATTCTTGAACCTTCTTTTTGAGAGAAAGCCATTGTTGGACAATCTGGAATTCACCCTATAAGGCAATGTAATATAATGTTTTATATATTCTCTAAGTTCTTTTTATTTTTCTAGATGACTTTCAGGGGACAAGTGATGACTAAAGATAAATGTGGCAACACAGAAATGGATTTTTTAGAGTGAGCTAGACAAGAAAGTAAAATATCTTATTAATAAAAGATAATTTGATGGCATTGATAACGACAGACATGATGGATCAAAGATGGAGCTATCAGAAGAAAATGTGTTAGTGTGAGGACTAAGGCAGTGGTTTAATTGTAAGACAGGATTATAATTCAGAAGAAACAGGAATATTGGAGAGGAGGTGTTATTGAGAGTGGAATAGCACTCATTGGAAATACAACAGAGGTCTTAATAAATCAAAACCATATCCTATAAGTGGTTGTATAAATGAAGTCATCAGATAAATCAAACTGTGATGAATTATGAAACTTAATGAGAGTAAGCCAGGGCCAACATCTTTTGTAAGTTTAGATACATTGATGGAAAATCAAAACCAAAAAAAGGGAGCAACAGAATTTCATTGTTTGAAGGTGATAGCATATATTCTGAACTAACTATGTAAATTGTGTCAGTTGTGTTTCAGTTTCATGACATTTAAAGTTAGAAAAACAAACCCTGTGTTGACTAGGTTTTTTTTTTTTAATAGCTGTAATATTAAATCCTACCAGGATACCCAATACATAATAAAAAGAAAGTATCCGTTGTCATTAGAACTTGTTAGATTAGTAGTTGCTGGATATATTACCTATTTATAGATTTCTCCTCTATGTAGAAGTCTGGAGAATATAGAATTAAAACACATACATACATTTAAAGAAAGAGACATTGGAGATAGTGTGTAGCCTGAACATGGTTATTGGTTTCTAAGAACATAGAAGAAAACAAATACTCAGAGAGGGTAAGATAGGCACAGCTTAGAGAAAGGGGTTGGTTCTGTCCTTCTAAAAATGATATTTCTGAAATGCTCATTACCCAGCAAATAGCTGTTTCTTGTCAACAAGTCTAAAACACAGATGTTTTATACTGACCCATAACCAGATACCCATAGTCCTAGCTGGCCACATCATTGCTGAATGCACTGTACATACTTTTGTCTCTCTACTATTTAGCCATTGGATATGACTTCTCTCATACTCATTGCTTGAGTGGTTAAAAATTACTGATCCTTGGTCAATTCTTAGTAAATATTACATATCCTAAGGTTCTTTTCATAACACCCAATGTTCATGAGTTAGGAAAAGGATTGCAGGCATGACATAAACAGTGCTCAAGAAGCTTTTCTAATGTGTCAAAATCCCACATTGCTCATCCCTGGCTTTCCTACCTGTGACTGTGAAAATACCATAGGAATTTTGGCATAAATCAGTCATAGTGACAAACTCCTGGCTTTCACATGTTCCCTTAGGAACCATGGTTCTCAGCTAATCTGTAAGGTAGCACTCATCTTCTTTAGAAACACACTTAAGCCTGAGAATAGTGTTGCTCTGAAGGTACTGTGCACTCCTCCTGGCTGTGATATCCTTAGCTATTATCACAGTGAGTACTGCACGTTAGGGGGTAGCCCACTGATAGAGTCGAACTTGACTCTAAAATGTACAATAATGAAGTACAGCAGCTGCGGTGCTCTAATCAAAGACTCCTAGCACAGAGATCCGGATGGGGAGGATAGTGCAGCCTCTCTGCAAGAGTCTTTGCTAGGCAGCTTCTCTGCTACCTTAGAAGTGAAATTCTATTATACCTGGGAAACCCCACTGTGAGGGCCAGCATCAGACAACCATCACAAAGTAGCTTGTGCAAATTCCTGGGATACCAGACAGTAAGCCCACTTTCAAGGGATAGCAGTGGTCTCATCTGCAAACTGGCTTTAAAAACACTGAAAAAGTCCCGCTGAGGGCTGAAACCCTGGGCAGGAATTATTGCTCTCTTGGACAGTCTTAAGGGGAGAACTACAAAACCAGGCACCACCCAGAAAAGTCTAACTTGTAGTTCAGCTAAAAGAATATATAGATTGAAATACCAAAAGAGTTTTTCAGAAGACTCAGAAAGATTGCATGAAATGGCTGAGAATTCTACTGAGTTTAAAACACAATTCCTGTGTAGTAATGAGCAGAGGAGATTTAGAGCAGTAAAAACGTAGAGAAAGTAAAATTACTATTATCGACACTCAGGGAGCCCTGACTGCATTAATACAAACTCATTTTAAAGGTTGCTAAATTATTTATATAGCTGTGGAACTTGGAAACTCCTCTGTTCGCCTAAAAACGTTAGCTCATTAGGGTTATCTGAAAAGCAAAGGCAGAGTAAGCCGAAAGAACTGGGTCAGAGCTTATGCTCCTTCACTGGCTTCCAGTTGGTAATTTGTAAATTGACGTGGAAGAACAAAAGCATCCCAGTGAGAGAGACCCAAGGAAGCACTGGGATTATAAATCCCACACTACTTTTTCCATAATCTCCATTTGGAATCTGCAGAGTTCTGGAGCATAGTAGGATGACAGGAACACTAGGATTGAGCTGTGTTCATCAGATTTCTATTGCCAGGCAGGAGAACTGGATGAAGGGGCCATTCAACAAACTGTTCTCAGCTGTCATGTTCCCCATAGAAAGAGGGCTGTGAAATTATTTCACAGAATAAATTGAAATAATCCAACCTGGTGTGCTGTACTGAGAATAGGAAGGAACTGCTCATCTGAGTATTGTGATATCCTACCTCTTTCTTTCCTTCTAAGGCTTCAAAACCCTAAAAATCATTTGTTCCTATGTACACAGGTAGATAAATTACCCACTGAGAGTATGATTTCTGCCCAATAGCTGCCTCTCCACTCTTTTTGAATCAGGGTAGCTTGTGTCTTTCCTGACTCTCCTACTCTTATCGCAGAGACCAAGTGGATGATGTTTGAGGAATAATCAGGTTGGTGCTATAGCATCACCAAGAACAAACTAACCACTGATCCATGTTACTCGAATCAGAAACTTGATTTGAAAATACCAGACCCGGTTCAGGCATGGTGCTTCATGCTCTCTTACCTCAGTACTTATGAGGCTATAGTAGAAGTTCAAGGATCTCTACGTGGCATAGTAAGAACCTAGCTCAAAAATACCAAAGAGAGTGCAAAACCATTCATGCTGAAAGGTCCGGGACTCCCCAGAAAGGGGTCCACTTAAGTCACAGGATAGCGCACACCCAAAGGACACACGAGAGACCGTCTTGCTGTAAAGCACATGAGGTGGTTTATTAAATCAGAGCTCTGGGCCAGCCCATATCCCCATATCTCACATAGGGGATAGAGGGACTGACCTCGTGGCTCAGGGGCATAGCGCTTATATATGGGCGGGGTAGGGAAAAATCGAACTTTCGCGCGGGTGCACAGGATTGGTTGTTTTACCTTTTTTGAACACTAGTAGGCCATACCATGGGGCAGGGTGTAGTTCTTCCCTTGGACAGTCAGTTTCTGGGATGTTCTTAACAGGCCTTTGTACTGTAACTCCCCCCTCCTCTGTAACTAATTAGATGGACCCAAACCTGCTGGCAGGTGCTTTTCTGCCCAAGGTCTAAGGCGAAAAATTTACACATATTTCATAAGATGGCCTTTATAATTTTTCACTCTACAATGCTAACCTATCAGTTATGGCCTGAATTGTCCAGGGTGACCTATGTTCCCTGAAATAAATAAATAAATAAATAAATAAATAAATAAATAAATAAATAAAACCTAGTGTTATTGTCTCAGAGTGAGTCAGCCAACTTTTTGGGTTAAATTCACATTTCTGGAACATTTTTGGTATGATGTTTTTGCTAAGTAAATGCTAACCCATCTTGTAGTTACTTTTGTTCTTGTGACTTTGGGTTTTTTGTTTTAGCTTATCAATCAGTTATTAATTCATCTCATGATATTATGTTTCTTAGTACATATTATTCAATGATATGTCATTTTCCCCTTCTGGTTATACCAAGCCATCACAACATGCTTCTATCATGCTGGGTTGTTCAACTCATGCACTCTTTTTATGTTGACTACAGTGGAATGATGCCTTTAAAAAATGTAATACCAGAAGGATAGCATTGGAGACTTCACATCCTATTACTTCATTGTTATTGGATTTGAATAGTTCTCAAGCTGATAAAATGAGAAAGGTTAATTTTCTTCTTGAGCAATAGACTGAGAAACAGCGTTTTTATAAACTGTTATCTTGGTTTTATAATATCAGAAAATTTTTTTTAAAAAAATCAGTCTTCATGCTGAGAAATTGGGGCAGCATTCTTGCTCTCATTTCAAGTATATCACGGTACTCAGGAAAAACATTTGAGCTAACATGTAAGTCCTTAGCACTGAGCACCTTCCATGATTGATGATGATCTAAAAACCACATCCACATAGGCAATGGGCAATAGAACACACATTAGGGTCACTATAACTCAGCTGTACAACTCATGGGCTGGTGGCCTAACTCAATACCTCCAGTCTCCAAGATCTTAGCGAAAAATATCAGATACCAAACAGAGCTTCAATTTAAACTTACAAACATGACCTAGCTCATTGAAATTGCTAAGCAACTAAAAATAATGTAAACAGAATATAAGTCAAGTGTTCTGGGTTCTCCCTCACCCAGCATTCTCCTCTCCCTCATTGGCTTTCTGCTAGTCAATGTTTCTTAAGTATGTCTTCTGTTTTCTTACATGAATATAAACAGACATGTTTCAGACCCAAACACAACAGCATATTATGAACAATAAAATATAAAAAGCCTTGGTTTTTTTTCAATTGACTACATGTTCTGGAAAATTTTGATTTTTGGGATAGTGAAGAATTTTCATTCCTTGAATAGTGACCAATCCATACAATGACAGTTTTTCAGAAGTGGAAAGAAACAGGTTTGTTTTACAAGGTTCCAACCTAGAGTCTCAGTCACTGTTGCAAGGATAACCTTAATTCCTGATAACTAAGACAGTTACAGAAATGGAACACCTTTTCACACAGAGAAATTAAAAAATGAGTCTTGGGAACACTGCTATTTGAGGTATAGGAAATATTCCTTTCATCTGAGCTCACACAAAGTTCAACCTCAGGAAGATTATCTAGAAGCCTCAAAGAGGGGACTAATTTATGCTAGATTCTTTCATCAATTTTAAGGAGACTACTTTTGTCTTGCCTGGTCTCCTCTTGGTGCATTTGGTTCACGACAGCAGGAATACAAGCGAAATGTACTTTCCCAGTACTTGTTAATTTGCACTTGCTATAGGGAAGTGTGATGGGTAAGTGGTAATGTGGGTGGTGACAGTCCCTACAAAGAATCAAGGACACGGTGGTTCTTTATTTCCCCACAAAGCAGCTGGCATGTTGAAGTTATCAGACCATATCGGGCTTAAGGGACATTAAATGTCAGGAGAGCAGACCTGCTATAGAAAGCTGATGGGAGCTGCGGGAACCTTTAGTATCAAATCTTCTCCTGTATAATAATAGACAGCAGCATCAATCTCAGGAATGCTGCTCCAAATGTCAAAGAAAGCCTTCCCTATACAGATTAAAGTTGCAGATAGAAACAGAGGACCAAATCAAAGCCCCAGCGTTTCTCCTTTGAAACCACCCTGCCAAAAATGCAATTTCTGAGTTATCAAAAAATGGAATCTCTCAAACAGCATTCATAAAGTACCACATTTTGGTGTTATCACAGAGGGTTATATTGAGAAAATGCTATTTCTTCCTTCCCACCCCTTCAAGGTTGAAGCAGCATCCTATCTTTTCTAACAAACAGTGTTTGCTTCAGGACAGCAAGCTGGGAGACAAAGAGCACCGTGTCCGCTGAGCCAGATAGTCACATGCCAACATACATTGGACATTTCCTAGGAAACCCCTCTTTTCAAAAAGATTCAGAAAATAAAATTTTTAAGTGACCTTAAGAAGCCAACATTGGTGACTTCTGAGGCATATTTCATTCAGAGGAACAATTTAGACATCACAAATACAGTGGAGTATCCGTGGAGAAATCTTAGTGTAAAAAATTGAGTTCGTATTCAAAAAGCTTCTTCACAATCTGACAGTCAAACATTTACTGTTAAGAATTTGATCTAGTAGAGAGGTAGTCAGGAGGGACTTTATTTTTCCTTGCTGTAGGTAAGAGGCAATATTGCACAAAAAGTAAATCAATTCCATCATCGTTCAGGCATATGCAAATCTACAGATATGCATCTGCACATGCTGCTACGAGGTTTCACTAAGTACCTATGGAATTATTTTGACAATTGTCTCCAGATTCCAGACCAGAAGATTGTGAGAATGTTCATAATTGTATTCCTTCTATTCATTTACCAGCTAAAATGACACTGATGCACTATTCTGATGTTCTTCAGTATTATATCAACCCCTACTCCCACCATACACCCATACCCCTGCTGTTACCTTTAAGAATGACCTCCTGAGACAGGCATGCTGGCACTGTGATTTTTCATGATTGGAAGGTAAAGTAAGGAAGATTGGAAGTTCAAGATGGCCTTTGGCTATACAGCAAGCATCAGGGCAGCCTATTCTTCATGAGACCCTATTTCCCCAAATTGAATAAATACACAAGAATATCCTGTTGGTGCACTATGATTCCAGCTGTGAAGGACAGATTCACCTGAACAATGGGATAGCCCAAATGTTTGTTTTAGAAAACATATTTGCAGTTCTTCAAATAGAAAAACACTATGTTTTGAGGTTTGTATTTGGCTTTCTTGCGTTTCTCTAAGCTACGCTATGTTTTTTTAAAAAATGAAAGAATACTTAATGAAAGATTTGAAAAAAAAAAATGAATGCCCGAATTAGGGAGAAAATAGCTAAGACGTTGGGGCAGGGGGAGGTAAAATAATATCCCAGAAACAACTTTTGCACCTAAGGCTCAGGGAAAATTGTTGAAGAGGGTACAGAAAGACTGCAACCTCTAGTCAACATTTAAGACCCAAAAAATAACAATGTGTCCCCAAGATGGTATACTACCTCTTGGCGCCTGTCTGTGCACAATACTCATTAGAATGTTGTAAACTCTAAGGTGGTACACTTTTTGTTCCCTTTAAGTATAAAAATGGTTTCTTTCTACAAAGCTTGTTTTGTTGTAAATGCTGATTGCTTAGAGAGACCCAAATTTACACAGACATTTGAAAATAATCAAAGATTAGAGTCAGCTCAAATATCAAACTCAGGCAAATGTCAATTTCCTTCTTTGCTTCAGCTGAAAATCAAAAAAGACCAACTTAACCAGTATCAAGAACATTCCCTCTTCTTGATAACCCCATGTGACCAAGGGCAAATCAAATGCAGTATTTGCTTTTACATCAAAAACAAAGTGAACTTTTATAAATCAGATTTTATGCAGTCTATAGTGTAAAGAACCAGTGAGAGATTTATCTCAAAATCCATAAATTGAACACAAACTCACAAAATAAATTAAATCAACTATGAAAGAAAATCAACATCTAGGTTTATGGAACAATAAATATGTAAAAAGGTTGAAGAATAACACAGCGGGGCAATCGAAATCTAAGGCACAAAGGGTAGTGAAGGGGAGGTCATGCAGAGAAAAACAAAGAAATGAGAAAGAATGATGTTCAAACAATTTCCACAGAAAGCTAGGCAGCCCGATGTAGCTGGTAATATTATATCAGGGGTGATTTTGTGAGCAGTGACACTGTTTTTATTCATATATGGCAGGTACTCCTCCTATTCTTAGGAAAGGAAGCTTGCTAGAAATAATTTTATGACTACTTCAAAAGTATGTTTTCCAAAAATCTTACTGTTATAGAAATTTTCAAAAGAAAGGAAATGAGGCTATTAGCCAGTTACAAACTATCAAAGTTGTGAATTGTCATACCGTTGACATGACAGACTCAGCCGAAGTGTGTCTTCTCATCCATGGAAAAAATTGTCCTGATATCCTGAATTACTTTAACATGATAAATATTCAAGGAGATTTTGTGGTGGTGCTGCAGAGGAGATGAATAGTATTGAAGACAAAAGAGGAACTCCGATTTCAATTTTTATGATGTGTGTGTTAAACAAGAGGACAAGGACACTAATCCCTGTGAAATACAAAATCAACAGACTATTATGACATCAGAAACTCAGATGTCCACATTCAATAAATGCTTGAACACTCATCACCTGATACAATATATATGAACATATGAATAATTTTTCATACCTAATTCTCAAAGAAAACCACAAGGTATGTATTAGAAGTTCGTCAGGTGTTAATTACCAGTACTCACACAGCTAATAAATAGAAAATTCACCTTTAAAAAATCAATATTTTTCACTACTGCATTATATATTCATATATATCTTTACATATTTTTATGAAAAGGCTTGTATTAACCCATATAGATAACAAACTTTTTCAAAACAAGATTTGAGTATTATACTAGCTTTATGTTCTCATTTGTTAAAAATAATTTTTTAAGAAGGTTATACTTAAGTGCAATTTAACAGACACTCCAGGCTGTTACAGTTGTACTTTGTAGAAACCAGAGCATCGGGAGAGATTTGGAGACCTGCCATGAGCAGATCAGATGCTCGATCAAGCAGTTTTCAAAGATGGTCTATTAATTAATGGCTAGATCCTCATTTAAGGGGAAGAATGCCATGCTGTCAACAACTACTGGAGACTACAGTAACCAAATAAACCCATGTGTTTGTAGGAGGTGAAATCAATTTAGCCACAAATGAATAAAACAATGGTTTATGAGCTGTCTCTCTCAATTCCTTTAAGTTGCAGTCATTTTTAATATGCTTATATTTATTTTTCATCTCAGAGTCTAACTTGATCTCTTCAGCTTCTCATAATCATTCCCATTCCATCCTAAGGATTAACATGTATCCACGTGCTGCACTGGCCGTGAGCTTTAAATTGCAATTCTCCTGTATGCCAAACTATTGTTTCAAGTCCACCCAAAATAACAATACTAGGGATATGTTTGTTTTATTTTCCTAATGAACAATATCCCTTTGTCAAATATTTTTAAGTTGCACAGTTTTATTTTTATAATTTTATAAACATTAGTATAAAGACTTGCTAATAAAAAAGTCACACACAAAATTCAAGCATACCCTAAGTCTATAAAACCCAATGAAATTTTATACAGTTAGAATAGGACAGCATTCAGAATGGAAATTGTAAAGGTTGACATCAAATTGCACACTTTCACATGACATGATGTTTTTGCAAATGGTTAAGTATGAATCAGGGCTTAGACCCAATACCTGAGAGTTCATTAATGAAAATCATTCTGAACTATCATTGGATGTAAAAAAAAAAAAAAAAAAAAAAAAAAAAAGTGTAAGGCTGAAAACTTCAGTTGATTCTAAATAGTTATTTAAAATTTCTGCCTACTTACTTAGGTTAAATAAATATGTAGAAAATTCAAAATGTCACAATTTTCTTTGTCACCAAACAATGCTAAGATAAAAGTAAATGTGGAATAATGCAAATAAATATTGCGAGTATCAACAGGATTGAGATGGGAAGAAGGATCATCTCATGATATTCTGTGATGGCTATCCTTCATCGTCAACTACATCGGGAATTAATGAAAACCAAAAAATGGAGGGACACATGACAACAGACATTAACATACAATTGTCTTGAAATATTAATTAACTTTACTTTTCAAAAGCTTCTGATTCTTTCAAGAAAATGTAAAAAGAAACTAGTGTTTATTAATAATAAGATAGGAGGTAGCAGGCCAAAGATCCAGCAATTCTTTTCATATTTTTCAACCTTACCTAGGGTTGATTTTATGTTAGATTTTCACAGGGCCACTTCATTTTCTGAGACTTGAGCTCTAGGAAGTACACATTCTAAACAATTTTCTTAGAAATATGCCTATATGCTAAAAGCAGTCTTCTGGGATGAAACTTAAGAAAATACAGAAGAAAACAGGACTCAAAAGCTTTAAATGGAATATAAAAGATCAAAGAATAAAAAGAGAATCAGACAAACTAAATAATTGAAGTCGAGAAAACAGGAAAACCCAAGTTGGAAGATCTCTTGCCAATTCTAAATTAAACCCCCAAGGGTGATTCCAAAACTCAGGCATAGGTATGACATTTGTGGCAAGGAATGCAGCATGATTAAAATTTTAATATTCTAACACAATTTCTGTCTACTTCCAGAATATTGATTTCCCATTTCCCTTATTACCTGTATTTGAGAAAGAAATTTTTCCTAAGTCAATTTACATATTTATAAAAATTAACTTTATATATTTATAAGAATGAAGTTTCAGAGAAGTAGTTTTGGGATAGAAATTGTTTTTAATACTAAATCCCAAAATTCCTTTTCAAATAAATAGATAATATGTTAGAGTATCTGCTGGCATTAAATCATAATGGTTAAAATGGTGGACCTTCAGAGAAAGATGGTATGTTTGATTTTGCTACTTATTAGGTGCATGACCCCCTGTTCTTCTAACATTTCAGTTTGCTGTTTCTATAAATTAGAATAATAGGAGAACACTCTCATTTTCAGGTTCAAATAAAGTAATAATTGCATAGTGCCTGCTAGCCAATAAGATGATAGTAAGCATTAGACATTAGTATGTCTATTACTATTGTATTATTATTATTAGTGTTATTGATATAGTAAAATAGAAAGACAATTTCCAAAAATGTATAACAAGTTCTCATTTGCTCTGAGTACCTGTGTTTACCAACTTACCATTGTTTCCTTTTCAGAGAGCACAGACAGAAAGAAAACCTTTATTATCAGAAAGAGAAAACAAATATGTCCAGCAACTATTTTGCTAATTCAAAAAGTCAAGTTTTAATTCTATTTTGTATGTAGGTACAAGCCACTAAAATTGAGAGCCTTTTAAAATACTAAATCATTAATGTTGCTTAACATTAGGAGATTGTTTCATGAGGTAACACAAGCCTACAAAGAACCATCTCACATTAAAAGATCCCTGTCACTGTGGTATTAAAATATTGAGGCTAAAAACCAAATTCCACATCACTCAACATTTTAGATCATACCTAATAAGTCTCAATTAGAAATGTTTCACCTGGGAAAGTAAGAGATATTTTGTGGGACTTTAAATAAATAATCTCTTTGCCCATATTATCCTAATAATCCTAATATCCCAATTGGTATCTTTAACTTAGAATGCTTTTTATTTATTTTAGGTATTTATGCATGAACAACTTTTCTTCTTCTGTCATACATTACATCTGGGCCATACTTTCCCTTCTCTCTACTCCTCCCAGTTCATCACCATCCACATATTTCTCCTCACATCCAGATCCACTCATCCAGATCCACTCCTCTCCATTTCCTTTACAAAAACAAACAAACAAACAACAACAACAACAACAAAAAATCCTTTCCAAGCAAACAAGGTATAAGAATTCCAATCTATTCCAATCTATACAACCATAACAAATATGCAGAGGGACCTATCTCAGACCCATACAGGGTCTGTGATTATTGCTTCAGCTTCCTGAGCCCCTATGATTTCTGCATAGTTGATTTTGTAGACTGTGTTCTCATGGTATCCCTCGGCTTTTTGTCTTCCTCCTCTTTCTCAGATTTCCCTAAGCTCTACTTAATGATTGGTTGTGGGTTTCTGCATCTGCTCCCATAAAACCAGATACACTGAACCTAATACAAGAGAAAGTGGAGAACAGCTTTGAACTCATTGGCACAGGAAACAACTTCCTGAACAGAACACCAATAGCACAGCCACTAAGATAACAATTAATAAGTGAAACCTCATGAAACTGAAAAGCTACTGTACGGCAAAGGAGACTATCAATAGTGTAAAAGTGCAGCCTACAGAACGGGAACAGTTTTTCACCAACTCCATATCTGACTAGGTCTAATATCCAAAATATATAAAGAACTCAAGAAACTAGACATCGACAAACGAAATAATCTAACTGAAAATTTGGGTGCAGATCTAAACAGAATTTTCAACAAAAGAATCTCCAATGTCTGAGAAGTACTTAAAGAAATGTTCAACATACTTAGCTACCAGGAAAATGCATCTCAAAACTATTCTAAGATTCCATCTGACACCTGTCAGAATGGTTAAGATCAAAAACCCAAGTGACAGCTCTTGCTGGCAAAGATGTAGAGAAAAGGGAATTCATCCTCATTGAAGTGCAAGCTTGTACAGCCACTTTGGAAATCAATATGATGGTTCCTCAGAAAATTGAGAATGAAGCTACCTCAAAACAAAGCTATACCATTCTTGGGCATATACCCAAAAGAAACTCCATCCTGTCACAAGGACACTTATCCAATTATATTCATAATGGTTTTATTAATAATAGTCAGAAACTGGAAACTACATAGATATCCCTCAACCAAAGAATGGATAAAGGAAACGTGGTACATGTATACAATGGAGTAATGCTTAGCTGCAAAAACTATGACATCATGAAATTTGCAGATAAGTGGCTGGAACTAGGAGAAAAATCATCCTTAGTAAGGGAACTCAAACCCTGAAAGAGAAGCATAATATGCGTTCATTTATAACGGACATTAGCTGTTAAGTAAGATAGGTTTGCTACAATCCACAGACCGAGAAAGGCTAATGAACAAAGAAGGCTTAAGATAAGACACATGGCCCTGCCTGGGAAAAGGAAATAGAATAGATTTTGTAGGGGGACTGGGGTGGGTGGGGATGGGAATAGGACAGATCTTGTGGGCTGGGAAGGGATGGAGAATACTTGGAGATAGGAGTGGAATTGGCAGGCATTTTGGAGAACAATGTGTAAAACTAGTGCAGTGGAAACTCTCCAGAATCTATTACAGTGACCCCAGTGAGGACTTTAAGTAATGGGTTAATGGAGCCTGAATTGGCTATTTTCTATAAGCAGGCAAGACTTCCTGCAAAGGGCCTGGAACATCAAACTGGCCAAAAAACTTCAACCCACAATTTGTCCTGCCTACAAAATGCACTGAAGTAATGGTAGAGCAGAACTTGTAGCAATGGCCAACCATCGACTGGTCTAACTTGAGGCCCACGCCATGAGAGGGAGCCCAGGCCTGAACAATTTTCTTAATAGCATTAAAACCCAATTAGGGTTATTTAGAAAGTTGCAAAACAAAAAATGGGGTAGCATATTTGAAAATAAACATAGAAAAGCAGCATATGGTTTTATAAAAATAGTAAGGATGACAGGAAAGACTGAAGTTAGAAAGGGAAAAGGATGCTTTGTTTCAGTCTCCTGTGGCATAGGTTAGGGCGACAATTCTAAGCTCATCTGTAAGCATATTATAGATGAAGTAAAGAAAGTTTGTAATCCATAGAACTCTAATGTACATAGGTACTATGTTCAACCTGCATAATTTCAGATGCAAGATACATTTCCAGAAATATCTTTTCCCAAAACAAAGCAACTGCTAAGAGCCTTCCATTTTTACATCACCTTCTTTTAACAGTTTTAAATATTTTCTTGAAAAGAATGTAAGAAGACAGCCAGATGAGAATAGCTTCAGAAATTCAGTTACTGCTGTGATCTGTCTCTCCATTTTCCTCCCAGCCCATCATAGTTCTTAGTATTATGCTCAAAGAAAAAGACAAAGAAAAAGCAAGTATGAGTGAGATTTAAAAATACATCAAAACAGACTACATTTCTCTGTTAGTACACGTGTGTGTGTGTGTGTGCATGCATGCGTGTGTGCGTGCTTTCGTGTTTGTGTGTTCATGCATGCATGTGTGTGTTTCATTTTGTTTGAGAGCATTTTAAAAATTTGGTTCCTTCCAGTAACCCTGTGGTTGAATTAGGAAAAAACTGAAAGTAGCTGAGGAGGAAAATGACCCCATAGGAAGACCAGCAGTCTCAAATAACCTGGACCCTCAAGGTCTCTCAGACACTGAGCCACCAACCAGGTAGCATACACCAGCTGACAGGAGGCCCCGACACATATACAGCAGAGGACTGCCTGGTCTGGCCCCAGAGGGAGAAGATGCACCTAACCCTTGAGAGACTTGAGGACCCAGGGAGTGAGGAGCTCTGTTATGGTCCAGGCAGGGTGTGGGGACAAGATTCGTGGAAATATGGGAGGACACATGAGATGAGGAACAGTCAGAGGGTAGACCAGGAGTTGGATAAAGTCTGTACTGCCAAAAAAAAAGACTAAATAATAATAATGATGATAATAAATTGGCCTATTTTTGAAACAATGTAAATGACGTGAAGTGGGCAGGGAAAATAACTGAGAAGAGTTGGGAGCAGGGAAAGAATATGACCCAAATGCATTGTATGAAGTCTTTACATTGTTATGTCAAGGTCGTGTTCTTAATCTCTTTCTAGAATTAAGATGAAGGGAGAACAGTTTTAATGAACTCTGTCTTTAGTCACTTTACACAGCTCCATATATTAAGAACCATCAGAAGAGCATATGCAGAGTGGAAGGGATCTGTAAATAGAAGAAAAAAAAAGTTGCTTTTCTCAAGGATCACTTGACTGAAAAATGCTTAAAATGTTCATTTTCAGCATCATGGCCAAGTTCCTTGCTTACGCAGAAGAAATTCCATGCTGGTGGATGTTCTAAACTTGATTGTTTCTTTAAAATCCATGTATGAAGTCTATCCCCTGCCCCAAGGTAATTCTGGATGGCCTTCTGTTTGCAGATAGAGTTGCACAGAAGTAACTAAGAGAGCAGTCATTAGGGAAGGATTCTAATACAGCATGCTTTGTGTCCTTATAGCAAGAAACGTTTAGCAGAGACATTTGCAGAAGGGAATGCTTTATGATGACATATATGGGGACAAGTCAAGGACAGGTGATTTGGGCAAAATTGATTCACAGATACTCAGACCTGAGCTCAGAGCTCTTGCTTCTTGACCTTTGGAAAGGAATCTCTGTTGTTCCAGTCTCCCTAGTGTAGCCATTTACCATTGCAGCCTTAGTCGACTGGTGCCATACCAAATGACAGAACAGCCCGTTTTTGATTTCTTAGGGCTAGTATGTGAGAGGTTATCTAGTTTCTTCATTTCTCTATTTCTATTTCCCATTCGTGTAGGCTTTAGAGTTAACAGTATTTAACTTTTGGGGAAGAGGTAGTTTAAGCAAGATCTCTGTCTTTTGTCTCCTTTAATCTTTCCAAGAGAAAGTTAAATTTTCTCTTGCTCCTTCTACTGTTCTTAGATTGGTAAACTGTGGTTCTAGGTTGTAAACACTTTAAAAGTAAAAGTTATTTTTATTTTGTATCTCTGTAGATTTTTTTTTATAGCATCTGGGAGTGAATGCCTAGAAGAGCCTTGGGCAGCACTGACATACACCAGGCACTGAGCAAATGTGATAGGTCCCCAGAGGAACAGTCTGTAAGCCAAGGATCCCTTACCATGTAAAATTTTCTCAATTTGAGGGGGTGGGGGAATGAAGTTTAAGTGACTTTGATGAAGTTACATTAATTAGTCTTTGGAAGGGCCCCCCAAAACCCACATCCTCTCTTTCCTGGGTGACAAGCCATGAAAAGACACAAAAAAGTCTGAAAGTAGAAACCAGAACCTCATCTTGTCCATGACAACTATACAGAAGAACATGACAAAGCACCTGAGAAGTTCACAGCTTTCCAGCCCAGAAACCTACAATGAGAGAGCATTCCTAGGTAGTCACAGCCAGCACCAGAGTGTCTGTGTCCTAACACACAGCATGGACCTTGGATTGGAAATTACAGGGTGGCACCATGGGTTGGGCACGGTTCTACACAAAATATGTACAGTGGTAAAGAGAGAGAATATGTCTTGTAAAATCCTCTCTGTAGGAATGGAAAGATCCAGAACTAGAAGTAAGCTTGCCCAGACCTTTCCTTTCAAAGAACCTCAGTGTTTAGACTCGTCTTCTCACTTCTTCCGCCTGGCTTCTTCTTATAATGATCCAGAGAAGCCATAGATTAAAGAAAGTCTCATGACTCAAGCTGCAGTGTAAGGTGGACTTGTGCCTCAGTGGCCATTAGTCACATTTGACAATTGGGCCATTTCATTTAAGTACAAAACAAGAAGCCAGAAGCTGGACAGATGGCACTGTGGTTAAGAAGACCCAGGTTTGATTCCTAGCACTCACACGACAGCTCACACCCATCTATAACTCCAGTTCCAGGAGAGCACAAAATGTCTTCTGGCCTCCAAAGGAAGTACACAGACATACATGCAGACAAATCACTCATATGCATAGAATTAATGAAATTTAATTTAATTTGAAAAGAAATCTCAAAGTTTTTATATCCTGGCTTAGATTGTAAAGATAAAGAATCTAAACATGAGGGTTCGCTATAGATGAGGCAAGTAAAGGGAAACATTTTACATTTGATTTGTGCAGCTACTTCCTCTCTTGCAAAACAAAACACACCAAAGTTTTGTTCTTGGAGTTGTCAACTTGAGATTGCCAACTTCCTATTATTCTGCAATGAAATAGTAAGCTGATTTGCTTACTCTGCAGAAGCATAGTTGGCTGCTGTAACAAGAGAGGTCATAAGCTACTGACTTCTATGGTATAAATACTCAAATGACCAGTGAGTACCCTTTGCAAGTTGCTACAGGCATCAGCTCCTAAACGTCAGTAGAGGCCATATCCCGTATAATACTGGCAACAAGAAATGCCTAGAGCAGAGTTCTACATCATCCCATAAGGCTAATGGCTAGTCTGTTTTTAATAAATGCAGGAATGACAAGACACTGTGGATCCCATCATACTTTCCAGACAGACAGAGGTCTCCTTATTTGCTTGGTTAATGGACTGAATTCTGAGTATTGGGGTTGAAGACTGGATGTAGGGTTGCACTGGAAGTAATTTTACTTTTTTCTTTCATGTTTTATTTTCAGACATTTGAAACAGAAAAAAATGTCTTTTTTTAAAACAGAAGCCATACAGAGACACAGAAACTAGCTCTGCCCCAAATAACAACACTGATCTCACCAATTTGCCTAACTCTAATGACTAAGATCTAATTATGATTTACCAACAATGCCTAAGATTGTGCATTGTAAGGAGAATATGGTGAACTGCCTCTCTAACAAGTAGAAGAAATATATTTTACATATCCACAAATTATATTCAGAGTCACAGAATTAGTTACATCTAATGCATATAAAGTGAGTAAATATATAAAGTTCTTATTCATATGCACAGAGAAACTATTTTAATAGTTCTTATTTTGGTTATAATTAAGGTAAGTATAGATTTCTTTGTGGGTACACAGTGATTTTTCTTAGGCCTTGAGTAATTAATTAGACTCTCCCAACCTTACCAGTGTCTGAGTACAATGGACATAGCCAGAAAAAAATTAAGAATGGGACACCAGAGATGTGGAGAAAGACTGCACATATTGTTAAAGATTAAGCAAGCTAGAAAGGACCAGAATGCAAATGTTTAGCATTTGTAATCACTCCTTTACTGGGATACTATTACTGTACTTGAAAATATGTACATCAAATAAAATATACTTTCCTGAAGAGTGAAAAACTTGTGTTCATTCTTTTGCCCTTCCTCTCTTTTTTCTTCCTTCTTTTCTTTTCCTCCTCCCTGTGCTCCTTCCCATATCCCCTTCTTGTATAGAACATGCTCAATGATGTGCTTTTTGGTTTGGGTATCTTTGCATTTAGTCTTCCTTACATAGTCATATGCCATTAGCCTTGTGGGATGACTCTATTTGTGGAGGTATCCATGTAACATCTCTTGCATATATCCTTTACAATATGAGCTCATCAAAGATCTTCCATGTCATTATGAGAATTTGTTTAGGAATCTGTGTCAGGATATATTTAAAGAGAGTATTGGCTGGTTCTTTGAGGGCATAAACTCATGTTGGCAAAGCTTGAACTCTGCAGCTAAACTCATGCATTTAGAACACGGCTAAGTCTTGGTTACCTATAATAGCTCTAGAAAATAATACATTCTTACTCATGTTCCTCCTTTGTAATTTGATAGTAATAATTATGTTGTAAGGTGATCACTGTAAATTTAAAAAATATGAAACTTTTGGTGTTACTATGTAAATGTCTGTTCTAAGCATAGACCATGGAAATAGTTCAACAGTTACAAGTAGCTTTCACAATTCATTATAATCTGTATTGAGACATTTCTAATGTCTAGTACATTTGGCTTACAACTAGGTTAAATATATGATGTTATAATCATCTTGTTGTCTATTTGAAAAATTCCAGCAACCTATTGTTGCATGTTGATTTAAAGTAAAGTTACTGTGGTGAAAGAGACAGAGATCCGAGTGTCCTAGGGAGGTGCTGCTTCTTCGTATGAGACTTACTAGAGTGACTGAACTCAAGCCCTATGTGTCATAGGCACATGCTCTATCACTGAGCCATATGCTCAGCTTACCTAGAGAGATTTGAAAAACCCAATTCTGCCTACCTATTGTCACACTAAGGAGTCAGCATCGTCTAGAATTTCAATGCTTCTAGTTGCTTTCCAATTCTCTCAAGAAAGAACAAATTATGCACTAAATAAAACAAAATTGTATCTAGTGTCTTGCTTATAGTAGAATGGCTCTTCCATTATTCAATTCTTTCCACTATTGCTGATATTTTATATTATAAAAGAATTTTGTAATTAACTCAAGTATCTTCCCCATTTTTATTAGTTCTTTGAAAATGATATACAATTCATTTTGATCAGATTCACCTTCTCCTTCTACTCATTCAAGATCCAGTCTCCCTTCACACATACCCAACTTTGGGTCCTCTTTTTTGTTGACTGTTTATAGGGAATGGGATTTTGATGCTTCACTTATGGCTGATCATTCTATAACCTCTTATTCTCTACATATTGATCAGTTGTGGTTACCTGTATTAATCTGAATCTAGAGAGAGAGAGAGAGAGAGAGAGAGAGAGAGAGAGAGAGAGAGGAAGAGAAGAGAAGAGAAGAGAAGAGAAGAGAAGAGAAGAGAAGAGAAGAGAAGAGAAGAGAAGAGAAGAGAAGAGAAATCCTCTGATGCAGACTGACTTATGCACTAATCTGGGTATAAGTATAACTCACCAGAAGTTGGTTTAATACTATTTAACTGAGTGATAATAGTATGTTCTCCCCTAGGGCTTATGACCTGCCTAGCCACATGTTCTTGTCCAGGTATAGGATTCAACTTGTAAAATGGGCATTAAATCCCATAAAGTGGTTGGTTGTTCCCAAGACATCTATGCCGCTATTACACCAGTAGGAATATCTTGTGAGGCCAGACAATAGAGTTAGTCTTTAAGGGGACAACAAACCCACCTCTAGATACCAAAGAATAACAATAAAAACCCATTGCTAGGAAGTGTTACTTCCATTGAGGTTGTTGTCAAATGAGACTCCATAAACCCAAAATACTGTAGGCTATTGCCATTGTTTTTTATTGGCTTCCAAAGCTGAAGATACCATATACTTGCGTAACAGAACACAGACAAATCAATCTGATGCTCATCTAGAAATTGAATTTTTTCTGACTAGCTTTCATAGTGCTGGAAGGTGTTTTATACAGTACCAGAGGGGGCGGGGAATCACAAATCTTACTTAGCTATGAACCCTGAGAACTACAGTAATAAATCTCAAATTATTTTAGGTATCATTATTTTCTAGTAATTTTACCAAAATATCTATACCAGGTTTCTAACTTAAAATAATTTCTGGATTGTGTGCATGTACATGTGCGTGTGTGTGTGCCTCTCTCTCTCTCTGGGTGTCTCTCTCTCTCTCTCTCTCTCTGTGTGTGTGTGTGTGTGTGTGTGTGTGTGTGTGTGTGTTTAATATGTCCATATTTTGATAGATTGCCTACTTTTTAGGCAAACTGTTTGGGTCTCTGTATTATGTTCATTTGTGCCAACATGAGGATTGATAACTTCTTCTGAGAATACTTAGTTTGTTCAACTCAAGGCCCATCTTATAACCTATGCACTGGATCAGTGTCACTCCTGTGTGGAACTAATGCCCTCCTTTGTTTTCATTGGTTCTGAGAAGTTCTGCTCTATCATTAAATTTTCTGATATAACCATTTCCCCCACCTGGGAGGTTTTATAACTTTGCCTAGGTATTTTTCTTCATTAATATTTTCTCTTCAGCTTCTGGTTTCAAGTATTTAAATCTGAAAAGCAGTCTCCTGCCAAACACAATCTTTTTCTAATTCCATTGTCTGAGAACTCTAAAGGATCATCCCAAATATAACATTCTGGTGTTTGCTGATATCCTCAGTATTCTTGTTTATTTACCAGAGTAGCAGCCTGAACATGAAAAGGATGGAAACCAAAGTCACAACATGACTCCTTGTAATCCTTTCCTTTCTAACCAAACTTCAAATTTACCTAGAGGACAAATGAGAAAAGTGTTAATGGTATCATATGACTCATTCCACCTGGCTTCTTTTCTAAGAATTGTATAAATTTTGTTGGGCCCCAGTGAACTTCAAGAAGCATCATGTTTACATTTTAATAAGTCATTCTTTGTCTAGCTACAGCAATTCATGTTTTTCTCTGCAGAGAAGACATTATCTGTCTGTGATTCTTCCTGAAATGCAAACAGATTCAAGTGAGACACATATACTAGGATCTGTTTCTACAGCGATGCACTGGGTTTCAGCCTGGCTTCCCTTTTTTAAAAGCCATCTCCTTCTATCAAGCAGCTACTTAAGTTTGGCCTTCATTTTTTTTCTTCTTCTTTTCACAGAATGTTGCTTAGAAGTTCTGCTATTTGCACTATTTGTATGGAGCATGGTTCTCCTTCTGATTCCTACTTACCTGACAGATTTGCCCATATTAGTCATGGAGTAATTGTTTTTCATTTTAGGTAGAAATCCCAGAGTTTCTATCTCAGTGAACTTTTTAGTGAACTAAAAAGGGCATGCTTCTTAAAAAGTACTTTCCCAATCTTCCTCATACCCAAATAATCATATTATGCAAGCAGTGTAAAGCATTTAATGATCACTAAACATTGGATCAATTCACTGAAGGAAACAGGGAATTTACCCCTAAGGACTGGTCACTTAAAAAATAGATACACGGCTAGGCTCTGTTTATCTCTGGCACACAGCCTGGAACCTAGAAGAGATAATGTGTGGACAAGCAACACTTCATTAAAAATTGAAAACATATTCCTTGCATCAGCAGTGTGTTCCTTTCGGCTGCTAGCACTCTGTGTGTAATCTCTGTGACAGTGATAGCAAGGAAGAAGATTGGGCTGCATTTTTTAGAGCAAGGGAATTACAGAAGTTTGTTGATGACATTTTCCCCCAAATTATTTATAAGGTAATGATAGTCAGGAATTCAAAGGAGTGTCTGGCAAGCACACTTAATGCTCACATAAGAGGCCAGACTATTTTGCCAGTACTTCATTTGCAGATGCTTGTTGTCTGAATTGGGTTTCAAGGGAGGCTTTCTGTTTGTTGACATTCTTTTTCAGAGATGTAATTTTTCTCTGGACTTTTCTGGGCTAGTGATTTGGAGTTTTATTTGGCATGATCTAATCTGAAATTATCTAGATAAAATATGAACAGAAGAACTTCATACTATGAGCTCCACACCACACATACAAACAATAGCAGGGTCTCAGGGCTGTCTTCTCATCTATCTATTGGGCTATAAACAGTAGCCAGTCAAAAAGAGCACAGCAAACTATTGTAAATTGCAAACAAAAGGAAAATGGCCTCTCTTTTGTTTTTCTCCTTCCTAATACCCAGTAAGCTGAGAAACTCTGGGCAGGGTCTACCTGCTCATAATTACTCACTGGAAAGAAATTGTCTTTCAGTGTGATTTCAGTGTGGTGACCAAGATACTTGCTTTGATTTTCTTCTCATTGTATAGTGTTAATGAAGAGCCTCCAAAAGTGGGGGGGGGGGGTGAAAAAGGAAAAAAATCCAGACTATAAAGCTTCAAAAAAATTGTTTTTTCACAAGACCTAAAACTCAATTTTAGAGTTGATTGCTATGGTATTTCTGACATCATCCACACACCTGAGGAATTCTAGGAATAAATTATAATGTGCAATAGTAATATATACAATGAGATAGATACCAGTTTTAAATTTGAAAGCATGACTCCAGAAATACTGAAAGAGTAAAAATAAGCTTCTGATTAGCTATGCTAAAGCAAGGTTCAAGGTACAGTAGCACTTTGAAAAAGTAAAGCACCAAGCAAACAAGCAAATTTGTTTGGACATTATCTATGTAGTATGTGGTCTCAAGGTCAGAGAGCCAAGCAAGATTTTAGATTAAATAGTCTTCCTTCTATTAGCGTGTTAGCTAATAAACAATAGTATGTCCTCTTGATTAACTTGAGCTCTACTCCAAATATGAGAAATTGTATTTAATTGTGACACCACATAACTGTAATTTATAAAAAGGACAAGTGGACTTTATAGATGAAGTTTACATGAAAAAACTATTTGAGAGAAATTAGTGTTCTGCACCTCACATCAGTCTCAGTGCTTGTTACCATGGCAAAAATCATCAAGGTTCTACGTTCTATTTGAACCTTTGCCTTATTAGGTATATTGAAAAGCTGGATTCTAATCTTATGCTTTGGCATATTTTAGTCCTATTCAATGGCTTTGCCATTGTATCCATCAAGGTCCAGTCGGATGAGATAATTGACACCTATTATTTTAGTTGGATAATTGTGTATAAACAGTTTTCCCTTGGTACCTAGAAAACTGCCAAATCAAGAAGGAAATGCGAAGGCTTTAAACAGCTTGTATGTACAGAAAACAAATCTTGCCAAGAGGGTTTTAAAATGATGATGTTAGAACCTGAGAAGACCAGAGAATCGGGAGGATGATTTTGGAGACAACTTTTAATAGCTGCTGCTAACATTGCCAGCAACCAGAAGGGACATTTATACACAAGGACCTCAGACTGTGAGAGGAGTCTCCCAGCAGCCATGCTGACAACTCTGGGTGTTTGCAATGAGAAGAGTTGGGCCTGGGGCAGGATTTGAAACACACAATGTGAAATACTTTGTAACTAGAAAAAATGTTTTGTTGCTGGTGTGGAGATACTGCTAAGGTAACAATGAGAGAAAAAATGAGGACCATATATAAAGTACAAGGTGGGGGGCTCCATTCTTCCTTCCAATTTTTTTCTTTTGGACTTCTGCTGGTACCTCACCTAAGTGATGCCTAAGAGAGTCAACTAGCAGTTTAATTATTTCCAGTCCCAGCATCCATAAGCTGAATTTCACTACATGGATATAGTGATATGCTGTCCATGAAATTTAGTGCGATGCTCACTAAAATGTTTCCCTATATCCACAATTCAGCGAATTTTTAGACATAGTTATCTCTGGCACCTCTAACAGAATGATTCAACCTGTACTTTCACATAATTGTTTTTTTTTTCTGATGTGTTGGAATAATTCAACGCAATGAATTTGAAGCTACAGGATGAAATATAAAAACATCACAGGTTTGTTACAAGAAAGAAGTTCTAAGTTGTTCTTGAACATTCAGTCCATTGGATATTCCATTGATTTCCATTGCTAAGCATGCTAACAATCACTGGAACCACAGTCACTGAGGATCTGCAGACTTATAATTTACTGAAACTCTAGTCTCAAATTTAGGAGAAATCCACAATGGTTGAACATGGGTCATGCTTTAAATTTTATGACTGCCTGGACAATGTGAACCTATCTACATTACTGAATTGTGAACATCTGCCTTGTCGTTACAAGATGGGTTTAATATGCCAGTAGGCAAGCATATTAAAAAGACAATCTTATAACTTTAGATAAAGCAATAGTACAGGAAATTCTAAAATGATTCCATAATTTCTATGTTCCCATTTTTGACTCAGTAAAATGATTCTTTTTTTAAGCATAATAAAGCTAAATCTCAGTTATTTGGTGATCATTTGAATGAAAATTCAGCATTCTTCCTGATTTTTAGGACCCTAGACCACAACAGGAATTGGTGTTCCACAGATTTGGAGGTGCCAAGAAATCTGAAATTCAGCTCAGGTTTTCCTCTGCCTTACAGACAGTTGACTTTGTGGTGTATATACACATTATATAGTAAAGTTGTTCTCTGAAGGAACAAATCCTATTCCTGAGGGGTTTACTTTAATGTCTTAATTATCAACCAAATCCTCACTTTTAAAATGATCATGAAGGTATTGTACTTTTGCAGGACTCTTTAGGAAAACAAATAGCAGGTGATAAATATACTAAAGAGAATTCTTGCTGATGTTTTAGTAATTTCAATAATTAGACTTACCATTTTTCTGTAGACTATTGAACTGTCATTTGATAAGTTTTTATATACTACTGCTAAAAATCTGCAGATCATATATGTGTTATGTAAATCACCATAATGTCATTTAGAGCTACCAAACATTCCAAATATTTGAAGCTGATGTAATTCAGGATACATAGTCTTATATGTAAGACAACAGTATACAATAGTCTTATATCCACATACACTAAATCAGAAATCATTAACATGCATTGCCAGATGAACTACAAGGACATTTTTTAAAAATATTTGGAACATGTAAGTTTGCAGAATTAAGAACAAAAGACTGTAGACATCTATACCATTGACATGGGCATAAATAAAATAACTGCCTGTCTAAAATAAATCAGTATTTCCAATTATCTAACATCTAATTATGATATCAAAGAAAGCTTTATAAGTGTGATTTTAAATAGAAAATTCTTCAATATGTTTGTATATGAACAGAAAGAAATTAGTTGAGAGTTAAAGGCACAAAAAGGAGCACATTCTGTAAGAACTGGGAAATCCGAAGGGAAGGTGGATTTATCCCCTACTTCTTCCTTTAGCCAGTATTTACTGTGAACATTACTGATGGCATAACTCTATCATGGTTGAACAATGCAAATTTGAAAACATAAGACCCAACTTCTCTTGTCTTGGAGTCTTTAATGTAGCCAATGGAATGCAGTAAGCTTTTTTAAAAATGCTTGTAGAAGTCTATAGAAATACAATGGAATAGATAGGAAGAAGTGATTGCTTCTTTTGAGAAAGAGAGAAGCCAAATAATTCATTAAGATTAGATTTCAAAAATAGTTCATTATTCTATGTAGAGATTAAAGCATAAGAAGAGAGGAAAGGGAACTGCACAGTGTTATCAGAAATGATGTCAATGACATAGAGTGGAATATTCTATTTAGTATCTATGCAAAAGGAAACAAATAGAAATTTCTTCTGTGCCATGACATATTACAGTAGCCACTGGGCATACACTTGCTATCATTTTTTTTTTAATGAAATGTTTATTTCGTTTAAAATGATGTTCACTCAAAATTACTATAACATATTGCATGCTTGTTTTTATTAAATTATATTTTAACTATTTAGAGAATCCCAATGCAAGATGTTTTTGTTTTTTATTATTATTAATCATTCCATTCATTTATATCTCAAATGATATCCCAGTTCCTGGTTACCCCTCCAACACTGCACCATCCCACATCCGCCCTCCCGTTCCCTTTTGCCTGTATGAGAGTGTGCTCCCACCCACCCACACTCTCCTGCTCTACTGACCAAGCATTTCCCTACTTTGGGGTATCAAACTTCCCGCAGCCAAGGGCCTCCCCTCGTGTTACTGTTTGGAAAGGCCAACCTCTGCTACATATGTATCTGGAGCTAAAGATCCCTTTGGGTGTACTCCTTGGTTGGTGGTCTAGTCTCTGGGAGAACTGGGTGGTCAGGTCAGCCTATGTTGTTCTTCCAATGGGGTTGCAATCTTCTTCTGCTCCTCCAGTCCTTCTGCCAGCTTCAGATCACACCAGGTTATCTGAGTTCAGCTTCATGGTTGTCTCGAATCACTCGGAATTTCTATTAACTAGAAGTTTGTGCTTGCAAACTTTTCCAAAAAACTAGCTTTAGATTCTTGGCTTGTTCACACCCAAAGGCAACTACGGCTTTGCTGTATTTCCCAGGGCAATAACTGATATAGTAGGTTATGCCAAGGACAAGAAGTAGGCAAGATTGAAGTCTCTGTACTATATTCTAATTTTTTGAAGAATCAGGATCAAGGTATACTTGATTAGAAAGAAAAATAATCTTTTTGGCTTATTCACTTAGATATCTTTGGAGGAAAGTGCACTAGCAAGTGTCTTCTCCAGAAATTTCTGTCTCAAAGTTTGCTTCAGTGGAATTCAATCCAAGAACACTGCTTAAATATGATGTTAAAAAAAATATTCAGTGATAATACCTCCAGCAGTACTCTTATTTTTCAGGATTATTTTAGCTATCTTGTTGTTGTTGTTGTGTTGTTTTGTTTTGGTTTGGTTTCCATACATAATAAATAATTGTCCTTTCAATGTCTATTTAGAATTCTAATGGAATTAAGATAGGGATTGCATTGAATCTGTAGATTCAATTGCTTTTGGAAAAATAGCCATTTTTACTATATTAATCCAACTAATTCATGACCTTGGGAGATCTATCTTCTGATACCTTCTTTTATTTTTTTTCTTCAAAGACATGAAGCTCTTGTAATATAATAGGTCTTTTCCTTGCCTGGTTAGAATTACACCAAGTTACTTTGTATTATTTGTTGCTATTATGAAGAGTTTTGTTTCCCTGATTTCTTTCTCAGCCTGTTTATCATTTGTATAATAGAAAGCTACTGGTTTTTGTTGGGTTTTTTTTTTTTTTTTTTTGGTTAATTTTGTATTGAGAAATTTGCCAAATTTGTTTATCAGCTAGAGGAGTTCTCTGGTAGAATATTGGGGTACACATATATAGTCATATATTTTATAAATACCAATAGTTTTATTTCTTCCTTTCCAATTTGAAAGGTTTGATCTTTTTTAGCTGTCTTATTGCTCTAGCTAGAACTTCAAGTACCATGTCGAAGAGATAGAAAGAGAGCAGACAGCCTTATATTGCCCATGATTTTAATGCAATTACTTTATGTTTCTCTCCATTTAATTTGAAGTTGGCTATTAACTTGCTGTATACTGACTTACTATGTTTAGGTATGTTCCCTGTATTTATGATCTTTCCAAGATTATTACCATAAAGCTATGTTGGATTTTGTCAAAGGCCTTTTCTGCATCTAATGAAATGATTATATGGATATTGTATTTCAGTTTGTTTATATGGTGGATTATGTATTTCAATTTAAGTATGTTGAAGAAGGACTGTATCTCTGGGATGAAGCCTACTTGATCATGATAGATGATATTTTTTATATGTTCTTAGATTCAGCTTATATTTTGTTGATAATCTTTACAGTTATGTCTATAAGCAATATTGGTCTTTAATTATTTGCTTTCTTTGTTGAGTCTTTATTAGGTTTAGGTACTTTTTAACTTCACAAAATAAATTTGGCAAAGTTCCTTCTGTTTCATATTCTAAAAAATTTTGAAGAGCACATGCATTAAGACTGGTTTGAATATCTGGTAGCATTCTTAGCTAAAACCATCTGGCCCTGCATCTTTTTTTGGAGAAGGGGGTTGGGAGACTTTTAGTAACTGCTTCCATGTCCTTAAAGTTGATAGGTCAATATAAACTCTTTATCAACTCATATTTAACTTTGGTAAATGGTACCTATTAAGAAAATTACCCATTTGTTTTAGATTGTGTTTGGTAGAGTATTGGTTTTTGTAGCTTATCCTTGTAACTCTCTGAATTTCCTTGGTGTCTATTTTTATGTCCACCTTTTTGTTTCTGTTTTATTAATTTCGATAGTCTCTCTGTGTGTTTTAGTGAGCTTGGATAAGAAATTGTGTTTGAATGAAATGTTCTGTAAATATTTGTTAAAGTCATTTCTCTGTTCAGTTTTTCTCTGAATGACCTCTCCATTGGGGAGGGTAGGGTATCAAATCTTTCTGTCCTGCTATGTGAATGTCTATATGTGAATCAAGCTGAGGTAGTGTTTCTTTTATACTTAATACATTTATTTATTATAAATCCAAATTTTATTCCCTTCCCTGTCCACCCTCGGATGATTCCACATCTCATGCCTCCTCCCTGCCTCCTATCCTCATCCCCCACCCCTCATCCCACCAGATCTTTAGACTTTCTGTGGCCTCCAGTCTTTTGAGGGAAATATTCATTAAAGTCATTTGGTTTATAGCAGCAGTTAGCTCCATCATTTCTCTGTTTAGTCTTTGTTTAGTTCTTTGTTTAGTGCGTCTTCTATAAACTTGGATCCCCTTCGTTATGAGGCATAGAAGTTAAAAAATGATGACTATGCATCCTTTGTTGACTATGTAGTATTCTTTTCTGTCTCTTTTTATTAATTTAGGATTGAAGTCTATTTTGTTAGATATTAAACCAGGTATATCAGCTATCTTCCTAGGTCCATTTGCCTAGAATATCTTTTTTTCAACTCTCTACCTTAAGGTAATGTTAATCTTTGATGTTGAGATGCATGTGGCCACACCTCCTAACAATAGCACTTCCTATGGGCCAAGCATATTCAAACCATCACATTGTTGTTGATGTTATTGTTGTTGTTGTTGTTGGTGGTGGTGGTGGTGGTGGTGGTGGTGGTGGTAGTGGTTGTGGAGGGGTATGCTTCCCTCTTTTTGGTTTTGCTGTTGTGAGACTATTATTTCCTGAGTTTTTACGTGTATGGTAAACCTTGGTTAACATTTTTTTTTCCTTTTAGCACCTTCTGTAGACAGATAGTGTTCCAACTTAACTTTGTCATGGAATACTTGTTTTGCTGGGTATATTAACCTGGGATTGCACCTAATGTCTCTTAGAGTCTGCAGAACACTTGTCTAAGCCCTTCTGGATTTTAACATCTCCATTGACAACTTATATATTAGGTTCTGTTTTATGTGTTTCTTGGTCCTTATCCCTTGCAGACTTTAATGTTCTTTTATCTTCTGAATGTTTAGCATTTTGAGTATTATTTGGTGAGGGGATTTTCTTTTCTGGTCCAATCTATTTGGTGTTGTATATGCTTCTTTAACCATTATACCATCTTCTTTAGGTTAGAAAACCTTTGTTCAATGATTTCCTTGAATATTTTTGGGAACTTTGTGATGCTATTCTTCTCCTTCCTCTATTTCTATAGTTCTTAGGTTTGCTCTTTTCATAATATCTGAGATTTTCTGTGTGTTTCACATCAGAAATTTTTTAGATCATTTTCTTTGGCTTATGTATTTATTTCTTCTATCATGTCTTCAATGTCAAAGGTTCTTCCTTCTATCTCTCCTCTTGTTTGGTTGATGTAGCTTGCCTTTGTAGTTCCTGTTTACTTACTGAGATTTTTTATTTCCAGAATTTCCTCAATTTCTGTTTCTTTATTGCTTCTATTTTTATTTTCAAATTATTGACATTTTTGTTTCTTTAACTGTATGTGTTGGCTTGCCTTTTTTGGCTTTCATAGACTTATTCATTGCTTCAATTTTTTTTCTCTTTTCCTCAACTTTTTAAAAATGGATTTAGTCATTTCCTCTTTAACAACCTTTATCGTCTCCATAAAATTAGTTTTAAGATCATTTTCTTCTATTTCAGCTGTGATGGAATATTTAGTGTTTGTTGTAGTAGGATAGCTGATGTCTGGTGGTGACATATTGACTTGTCAGTATTGACAGCAGGCCTTCCTCTGTGTTATGTATTTATTTCTTCTATTATAGCTTTAATGTCTGAGGTTCTTCGTTCCATCTTTTCTCTTATATTTGTTTACAGCAGACCCAATTCTCAGGGTTGCCCCTAAAGCTGCAACAGAACACCAGTTACAGCATCCACTTCACTCTCTCCATGTCTCCTGTGGATTGGAAAAGTAACCTTTTTTCACGAGATATAATTGCCACCTCAGAGGTTTATTGCTGAATAAGTTTACCCTTTCCAGTTCTTTCTGAACTCTGGCTGGCTGGTTCAACTCAGCTGTGCTGGATCAAAACTCCTTTCCAAGTATATTCAAACTGGTTTCTCTCAGCTTCTCACTGAAATGCTTTGTTTGAAAAATTGCCTCTGAACTTCAGGAACTGAACTCAACTGAATTCAACTGAACTGCACTGAACTCCACTGACTAAACTCCACTGCAGTGTCTGAACTCAACTGAACTATACTCCTGAACTTTCCTATCTGTACTGCTGTTAAGAAGCCTCTCTTTCCTGATAGTTGTGAGAGTTGGGTATACTCTATTTCTGATTCATTCTGTCAATTTTTTCTCTGTTTTGTCACTTTGTCTGCCCCTCAAGTTCTAGTTTGAGCTTGAAGATATGTACTAAGGGAGTGTCTATATACCAGCTAGAGGGACTGAAGGTATATGGAGTGTCTCCTTTCTATCAAGATCACATAGACCTAGAAGGTCTTTGCACATGATCCTTTGCCAGAGCAGCCCTTTGGCTGGATTAAAATGCTTCTATAGTAGATACCATAGACTACCCACTCTCCTGTTCAGCTCTTCTACCCTCATTGTTATGACCTACCCTCCAACTCAGGTGCATATCCATGCTCAACCGTGAGACATGCCTGCTTGAAGACCAACCTCCAGCACAGGCAGGCATTTCCCATGAACATGCCAGCTGAGCAGACAAATAAAATGGAATACTCAGCCAACACACTCCCTTTGGTTTTAATGGTGGCTGGGAAGGTACTGATACCAAACAAGGAAAGCAGTCAGGAAGAAAAGTGAACAGAAGAGTCTAAAGGACAAACTAGAACATATGTAAATACATTACAGTTCACAAGACAAAATGTATCTATCTCTTACTACTAACCTCAGAATACAGATGGCCCACAGATAAAGCTGCTGCAGACTGCTGTAAAAGCTTGCACATGCCTGGCTTGAGACTCACAGAAACCGGAGTCAATCTAAGTAAGCACTTTACAAAAATGAGATCAAGCAGCAGTACCAACGACAACCCTTCAACAACCTAGAATACAGAGGTCAGCAAACTTATTTTACAAATAAGCACAAAGAAAAAAAAAAAAAAAAAAAAGCAATGTAGTAAAACATTGTAGATTTTGCAGGACATGTGATTTCCTTGAAAGTCACTCAAATCACTCAATGTATGAAGAAAATGGATAAACAAATGTGGTTGTGTTTCAGTACAGCTATTTACAAGAGCAGGCAGTGAGCTGGATCACAGCTTGGCAATTATACTTTCAAATATAATGACTACTATTTCATATTCATAGACCAAATCCTGCATAAAATTTTCCTGTGGCTCACTGTAAACTTGAATTACACAAACAAGAGAATCCTAGAAAATACAGCTTCACATTAGATATATATTGATGTAGTAAAACAACGGCTCATGTGTATATATTGACTGTGATCATCATGTTTCACTCGGAACATGCAGCAACAACATCAACAACTCACAAACCACTGCAAAACTTCTCCTGTAGCAGCTATGTAGTGTCTATGCAGGCTTTTAGCCAAAAGAGTATGAGTAAATGATCATGGGAGGACATGAATTCAATCAGAGCTGAGGAAATTTTACAAGGATTATGAAAAGGATTATCAACTAAAGGGCTCAGTATCTCTCCCAGCACAGTTAGCCCTAGAATAATAATTCTAGAAGTAAATTTAAAGTAATGTTCTTAATTCACAAATAATTTACAAGAATGTTTTGTCATATTCTTTCCAATATAATGTTTATATGTCAGTGTTTTTTTTAATAATTGAGTGGTAAAATCTTTTTATTAGATAAAACCATTTGTATTTATTTATTTATTTATTCATTCATTCACTTTACATTTCAACGGCAGCCCCCTCCTTCCAGTCCCCCCCACATACAGCCCCTCCCTCATTCCACCTCCCTTTTTCCTCTGAGAATAGGAACCCCCAGGTATCACCCCACCCAGTCACATCAAGTCACTGCAGGACTAGGCATATTCTCTCCCACTGAGGCCAAACAAGGCGGCAGCTAAGTTAGAGAAACAGAATCCACAGGTAAGCACAGATCCAGGGGACAGAACCTTCTCCAGTTGTCCAGTTCTTGGGAGAACCACTTGAAGACTGAGATACACATCTGCTACAAATATACTGGGGCCTAGGTTCATCCCATAAATGCTCTTTGGTTGGTGGTTCAATCTTTGGGAGCTCCCAAAAGTCCATGTTAATTGACTCTTTTGGTCTCCTTGTAGTGACAATTACAAGGAAGTTAGAATTAATCAGAAGTGACAATAAGTAAAACTTAAAAGAACTTATTTGGAAATAGAAAGAAAGAAAAGATATAAAAGTTAAATATCTCCATTTGATATAGTGGTTGGTAATATGATAAAAAATGGCTGGCTACTAAAGACCACATCATCTTAACATAACTTAAACAATTTTTCTTAACATACCTTAAACATTAGTATACAGATTTCATAAACATTCTTCCAGTGTACCTTGTACACTGACTCCATGAAGGCAAGTAAGTGAAGCAGGCTTTTACAAAACCTTGAAGTATGGATTCAGGGACAGGTAACTCAAAGACTAAATAAGGAAGTTATCTTGGATTTCCCTACTACTAGCTTTATCTGTCATTGTGAAATCTCAGGCCATCTTGATATCTTGGAGATGAAGAAAGAGATCATTCCTGTACCTTATTTCCATTGAAAACCTAAAGGGATGGTATTTAACAAATGTCATTTCCCTGATTTCTTTCTCAGCCTGTTTATCCTTTGAGTAGAGGAAGGGTACTGATTTGTTTGAGTTGATTTTATATCCAGCCACTTTGCTGAAGTTGTTTATCAGGTTTAAGAGTTCTCTGGTGGAAGTTTTAGGGTCAATTAAGTATACTGTCATATCATCTGCAAATAGTGGAATTTTGACTTCTTTCTCTCCTATCTGTATCCCTTTGACTTCCTTTTGTTGTCTAATTGCTCTAGCTAGGACTTCTAGTACTATATTGAATAGGTAGGGTAAAAGTGGGCAGACTTGTCTAGTCCCTGATCTTAGTGGGATTGCTTCAAGTTTCTCTCCATTGAGTTTGATGTTGGCTACTTGCTTGCTGTATATTGCTTTTACTATGTTTAGGTATGGGCCTTGAATTCCTGATCTTTCCAAGACTTTTAACATGAAGGGATGTTGGATTTTGTCAAATGCTTTCTCAGCATCTAGCGAGATGATCATGTGGTTTTTTTTTCTTTAAGTTTGTTTATATAGTGAATTACATTGATGGACTTCCATATATTGAGCGAACCCTGCATTCCTGGGATAAAGCTTGATAATACTTGATCATGATGGATGATTATTTTGATGTGTTCTTGGATTCAGTTTGCCAAAATTTCATTGAGTATTTTTGCATTGATATTCATAAGAGAGATTGGTCTGAAGTTCTCTTTCTTTGCTGGGTCTTTGTGAGGTTTAGGTATGAGTGTGATTGTAGCTTCATAGAACAAATTGGGCATTGTTCCTTCTGTTTCTATTCTCTGGAATTGTTTGAAGAGAATTGGTATTAGGTCTTCCTTGAAGGTCTGATAGCATTCTGCACTAAAACTATCTGGTCCCGGACTTTTTTTGGTGGGGAGACTTTTAATGAGTACTTCTATTTCTTTAGGGGTTATGGGATGGTTTAGATGGTTTATCTACTCCTGATTTAATTTTTATTTACTCCTGATTTAATTTCCTAGTATCTGTCTAGAAAATTGTCCATTTCATCCAGATTTTCAAATTTTGTTGAGTATAGGCCTTTGTAGTAGGATCTGATGATTTTTTAAAAATTTTCTCAGTTTCTGTTGTTATATCTCTCTTCTCAGTTCTGATTTTATTAATTTGAATATTGTCTCTGTGCCCTTTGCACACTGATAAGTGGATTTTAGCCCAAAAGCTTGAAATACCCAAGATTCAACTCACAGACCACAAGACGAAGCCCATGAAGAAGGAAGACCAAGTGTAGGTGCCTTGGTCCTAGTTAGAAGGAGTAACAACATACTCAAGGGAGCAAATATGGAGGCAAAGTGTGGGACAGAAACTGAAGGAGGGGCCATCTAGAGACCATTCCACCTGGGTATCCATCCCATGTGCAGTCACCAAAGGTAGACACTGATGTGGATGTCAGGAAGTACATGCTGACAAGAGCTTGATATAGCTGTTCTCCTTAAAAGTTTTCCAGAGTCTGAGATATTCAGAGACAGATGCTCACAGCTAATCATTGATCTGATCAAGGGGTTCCCAATGAAGGAGTGAGAGAGAAGACTGAAGGAGCTGAAAGTGTTTGTGGTCTCATGACTCTAGCTGTTTATGTAGGGGAGGATGGCCTTGTCAGACATAGGTGGGAGAGAAGATCCTTGGTCCCATGAAGGCTGGACATTGAGGGGGGGGCGGAATTCAAGGGTGGGGATGTAGGAGTGGGGGGGGCTAGGTAGGGGCACATCCTTATAGAAGCAGGAGGAGGGGGATGGGATGGAGGTTCCTCGGTTGGGGGGGGGTGGTGAATGGGGTAAGGGGATAAAATCTGAAATGTAAATATCCAATAAAAAAAAGTCTACCATCCATTATCCTCTGCTACTTCTATGTGCAGTGAGCACATTAACAACATTGTGGAAGAAAACCTTTTTTTTCCTTTTTATTTTCAGATATAGTTACAGTACACATGCACATCTTCTCATGAAATAGTACCAAAGACCTGAAAATCCTATCCTCACATCCTTTAAACACCTAGCAGATGTGCAAAGCAATTTGTTTAATTAACAGGACATTGCTATTTCAAATGTCAGTGGGTAGCATTCCAGTGATCAAGGCTAAAACAAGAATTTCTTTCTTCCTACTGCTAATGGCTAAACCTGGCACTGAGCCTTTGGCTGTTGCTCCCCAACATGGGTATCCTTTTAGAAAATGCGCCTGTCACAGCTTGCCTCAAACTGATATAGTGTTAAGATGCAGAGAAAAGAAATGAGTTTGGGAAACACAACTGGACTCTATTAGCATTATACCCATTAGTGTGCACGGAGGAGTCAGCTAGAAGGGCAAGCAGGCTTTGCCTGGACAAAAAGCCCATTTGTTCACTATGGTAACATACTAGGTTTCACAGTTTGAAAATGAAATACCCTAACACTTAATATTTAAGCATTAGACACATTTCTCTTTTCTTAGTAACTTCTCTCTCTCTCTCTCTCTCTCTCTCTCTCTCTCTCTCTCTCTCTCTCTCTCTCTTTCTCTACTTTGTTCTGAAATAATCCATAGAAATCAAAGATAACAAAATACCTACCCTTGCAAGACTATATTCTAAGTTAAAATAATTGTCTATAACTTGAAAGGATAATACAGTTGAGATCCACTTATACTCATGGCTGGAGGACATATACACAAGAAATGTCCATTGTCTTATAGTCTCTTTCTTTCACAATTGTGGTTTTAACACTAGCATGGGCATTGCTTGCTAGCCATGACAGGCTTACAGTCAACTCAAAGCATTTATTAAAAAAATAAAAATAACTGACAGCCTGAATAGCATCGGTACCAAACCAAGAATTTTGGTAAAACAAAGACTATGAAAGCTTCCCTTTAGAAAAGCCAATTTTCTCAAGGAAGCTATGTAATATTTCCTAAATAAATTATTGGTATGATGACTGTGAAATTAAAATTAAATTGAATCTAACAGTTACTAATCAGGTAAAACTAATATCTTCTCATAAAACTGGAATAATATGCAATTCTTCAGGGTATCAAATGTCAGCAAGAAATGGATAAATAGCCTCAGAAGGAATATTAACTTTAAGAAAATGTTTTTCAGGTGTTTTTAAAGGTTAGAAAATTGGTCCTTGTCAGATCAGAATGAACAGGAAAAGCTGAAATATGGACACCACCCAAAACCATTATAATATGTGTCTCTGGCATTGTTCCATTGACATACTGTAAAATTACATTAGGCATTTATTGAAGTACTAGCATTAAACTAGATTCTAGAAATAGAAATACAAATTACATTTATTTATTGCCTGGAAGTGAACTCAAAATTTAATGGAGGAAATAGAAAGCATTAAATATTAGATATAATGTTGAGATCCCCATTTGGTTAGGATTGCTTGGTAAAGGAGTTCAAAAAACTCCACATTCTTTATGATGTCTGTACATTCGCAAACATCGAAAGCAATGACCCTGGAAATATAAACAAAGACTTGCTTAAGTTTGACAAAAGTGTATAAAGTGTCAATGTGTCTGCCATAGTGAAAGATGCTCAGCCTCAAAGAAAAGAAAAAGAAAATTTCAACAGCATGATCCATAGCAATGTGAAAGTGTGTCTTATCTCTAGAAAACCATTTGTCAAAATCATTAAAAGGTATAATTAGGAATGAGGCAGTAAAACAAGGACTACAATAGCAATATAAAATCTGTTAAGAAATTGTTTCTTTAATAGATTTTTTAGATAAATAAGATCTAAATTCTGTGCTTTTAGGATTGACAACCACATCTTGTTGTTTTCCTGAGCTATAATGTTTTATTTTTATTGCATAATAAAGCAACTATGACACTTAATTTTGTAGGTATATACTAAAAATTCCATACTAATAGTACTTAGAGATACAGTTCATAATACTGCATACATTTAAAACAGCAAAATCTCCTTATTCTGAAAATAAGGATGAGGAGTGAGAACTATGCTTGCCTGTAGGTGTAAGAATATATATTTCAACTGCAATTAGGAATTATAATGGTTTAATAAAGTGGTATTAGAAGATTCTTCTCTAAGATCTATGACTTCACTTTCCCCATGTACTTAGCTAAGTTCACAGTACTAAGGATTCCTCTACTGTTAAGTAAGCCTTTAGTCCAGGTAGACAGCGAATAAGTGCCACTATTGTTACTTTAGGTATATCTTGCTATGCTGTCCATTGTTGTGGTTCAAAGGCATCAGAGCTGAGAAGGACTAATGATTGCTCCCCTCATTTAACCACTTTCATATCACCTTGGGGTCATATAAAAATAATCCTCAGGGAAAACATTTTCAGGTTAGTTCCAACTCAATTCTCCTAGCCTTCTGTTCAAGGTTTGGAGTATCTTCAGCGATAGACATTTATCTTTGATTTCAGGAGGCATTCAAGGGCATAAGCAACAGCTTATATTGTTTTGGTCATCTCTTGGCCTCTCCTGGCCTACAAGTTAAAAGAAACTATTTCATTCTCATACCTAGCACCACTGTTTTTGTTGTTTTGTTTCATTTTTATTAAGTTGTCTATGACTTTTGAGGGGAGCATTATAACTCCAAGTAGTATAACTTCATTAAATATATGTTTCTTTATATTACATATAAATAATAATATAAATATAAATATATAAATAGCATATTGTATTGTTTATATTCATCATTATATACATGATTTTAGATAAATAAATTACAAAAAAACTACTGTTAAAACACAGCTAACAACTGAGAGAAATATGACCAGACCCAATTCATAAACCTTCCAAGCAATTCCTGTGTCTAAGACTCGGGGAGCAGTAAGGAAGAGAGGGCTGAAAGACTATAAGATCCAGAGAACCAGAATGACTTCTATGAGATTGTTTCCTTTTCTGTCAACAAGGAAAGTACAGCCATAATATCTCAACAACATAAATACCTAATGAAGACATGAATAAGGCCAGTACCAACTGATATAACAATGTGCATGGAGGACATATCAACAACCCTTAACTGCTACATGAAGAGTTATAAGCTATTAGGAACTGTTGAGATAGAGAGAATTATTGTTTCCTATGGATGTGTTCCAAATGGTTATACAATATCAATGAGTCTGTTCTAGAAACATATATGCAGGCAACAGTGAAGGGACTCAACAAAGTTGTATATGCTTATTTGTTTATATGTGTATGTAAAAGGAGTAGGGCCATAAATTAGAAAGAAAGTAGTGATAGAGCAATCAGGGAAAGAAGAGAAAGGAAGAAAAAAAGGAATAAATGATGTAATTATATTTTAATTAAAAATTAATATTTTGAAATTTAATTTAAAATGGCAAAAATTTAAATTTTTAAGTGTAATATTGTATTCTCTTTAAAACTGTAAAGACAATTTGTTTGGAACTATCTTAAACTATGATAACTAGTCAAATTGGAAAACTTAAAGAAGAGTGCAAATGTAAGAATCAGACTCAGCACAAAGAGAAATAGATGCTTGACACTTTGCAACTGTGGAGTACCGATTGCCCTTCAACAAAGGGAAAGCTAAGAATGATATCAAGGAATCAATATCCACTGTTTGACACCGTCCAGATTCTGGTGATCGCTGACTTCTGGTTAGATTCTGCCACTGAGGCAGGTAAACATTAGGATGTAAGAGTCAGGGAGAAGGTTTTGTTTTGTTTTGCTTTGCTTTGCTTTGCTTTGCTTTGCTTTGCTTTGCTTTGCTTTGCTTTGCTTTGCTTTGCTTTGCTTTGCTTTGCTTTGCTTTGCTTTGCTTTGCTTTGCTTTGCTTTGCTTGTTTTGTTTTTTAACGTTCTGAGCCTTTCTTCAGCAGCACCTTTCAGGATTTCCGTTACTCAGGGACAAGGTCTCCCTCCTTATAGGTCGTAGTTACTGTGTGGTATATGGTCCATGGTTCTAAATTCTTGGAGTATCTATGAAATTGGCCTCAAACCATTTGCAAATGATTCTCACTATGTACTAGAACCCTTCTGTCACTCCAAGAAACTCAGAGAAATGATGCCCTTGTCTTCTTCTAATGTTACTTCTCATTTTTACTCCAGCTATAGGGATACTGGCTCTTCCTACCTTAATCACAAGATGATATCATATTCTATTTTGGCTCTTTCAGTTTTACAACATATATATAATTATGGTGTGATGCTAAGTCATTGCTGACCTAACCATCATTTCTCTTTTAAAGACTAGACTGAATTATAGTAAATGTAGAAAAAGATTTGGTACGATTGTCCTCTATGTGGGGGGTTGCTGCTGTGGAAGTTTAGTGGAAGCTTAAAGTACAAGCATGTCTTAAGCCCCACTGGAAACTGACATAATGGTGATGTACAGCAAGGACCAGAAGCATGATCTTTTAGGTCGACAGGAGTACTTAATTACATATAGAGAGTAGTCATGTGGGAAAACATGTAGATATTGTACTTATTTGTTGCTATAGTGATGGTGATGTTACTTACCAGGTAGTGAACTATTATTTCTTGTTATTATTCAAAAGTGTTCTAAAATTATGGGTGTATATATGCCTCAGGGTTCAAAATTCCAACACGAAATAGGGAATTCTTATTAGGAATGTGTCATGATCAACAAGAAGGTGATTTTCTCAGGGCATCTACGTACACACACACACACATGCACACACACAGATGCAAACACACACGTGTGTGTTTGTGTGTGTGAGTCTATGTGTGCATGAGTGTGTGTATGAAGTGTATAATAAAATAATATATTATATGTGTATGTTTATATAGATACATATAATACTATATATTATTATTTTATATACTAATTAATAAAAAGCCTTTTCTTTAACTTCAATACATGGTGAATATGGCTAGAACATAGCATTAAAATAATCTAGCTTTTTTATATTATGTAATATAACATGTTATATTACAATGAAAGTTGAGAACATACCATCTATAAACATGTTATTTGAACATAAAGATATCGACAGGAAAGAATATTGTCCTTGAGACTTGATATAAAAATGTTTGGGAGTTTCAAGAATAATCTGAAACATGTGCTTTCCTGGCCAATAAAGGGAATAGTCTTCCGTTACTTGGTGTCATTATCACAGCCTCTCCTTACAACCTATCTTATTACAGCACTTGCCTTACAAAAGGATCAACAATCAAATTGTGTTTTTCCAGTGAAACAATGACCCCCCCAAAAGGGATTTATTAAAACTTTAAAATATTTGCAAGATTTCACTATGTTGCATCAATTAGCATCTAGAGACTACATAAGGACTGAGTAAAAAATTACTAGGCCAATGAGAATGGAATATAGCATTGTTCTCAAGATGAATATTTTACTCTGGGTATATGTATTTAATTCATTCCTCCTTCTTTTCACAGGCTTTCCCAGGGATATTAATCAAACATGGCATATCAAGTTGCAATAAGACTAGGCACTTTCCTTCACATTAAGACTGGACACGGCAACCTCAGAGGGGGAAAGGGTATGGAAAGCAGGTGAAAGCGTCAGGGATGGCTCCTGCTGCCATTGTTAGGAGTCTCACCAAACAACGCTATACAACCATAACATATATGCAGAGGACCTAGGTCAGACCCAAGCAGGCTCCTGATTGTTGTTTCAGGCTCTATGGCCTCTATGAGCCCAGGTGAGTTGATTCTGTGAGTTTTCTTTCTGTGAGTGTGGTGTACTTGACCCCACTCAGCCAAGGATTATTGATTCAACCGATTCAATTAAGTTGTTCTCTAATACATACATACAGAGAGAGAGAGAGAGAGAGAGAGAGAGAGAGAGAGAGAGAGAGAGAGAGAGAGAGAGAGAGAGAGAGAGAGAGAGAGAGAGACAGAGAGAGAGACAGAGAGAGAGACAGAGAGAGAGAGAGAGAGAGAGAGAGAGGGGGACAGAGACAGACAGAGACTGAGAGACAAGGAGACAGAGACAAAGAGGCACACACAGATGAAGACACACTCAAACACACACACATGCACACGCAAACACAAGAGAAGGTAGGATTTTTTTTCTTGCTGTATTACATTTGCTTCATTTATTTTCCAGATTCTGCCACTGTTCATCATTTGGATAATCGCCGCTCCTATTCTTCAGGACATTAAAATGCTTGCTTTACTCCAGCATTATTTTGCTTCTATTTGTCGTCCTGTGTTTGAAAGTTTTTCCATGTATTTTTGTGTTTTCAATGTAAATCTATCTCCTTGTTTTATAGAAGATGAAGACTGTGACAATTCTGGGTCTTTTTACAATACCAGCAAGAGGTGCTTATTGGGAGAATCATGGCATGGTCTTTATTGGAGTAATCATCAGCTTTGTGATTAGAATATAGGCCCACATCATAAAGGAACCCATACCTGGATCCTGAGCAAAGCCCATAACTGGGGAAGTCACAAACCCTGAAGACGGAGCTTATTGGTATTTTGCTAAATGAACATGGTGTCAAAAAGCCCTACAATTATTTCTCCTTAAATGCATAGTTTAATGGTACTTTCAGCATGGGCCAGAGAAGTTTCTGTTTGCAGTGGGTAATGGTTGATGCATAAACCCATAACCATCCAACATGCTGAGAACAAGTCTTCATCTTCAACTAGATAAGGAATTTTACCTCACAACCTATAAAGAGGTGCTTAGGCAACAAATAAGTTCAGCTTTCATGACCTCATTCAAAGAAAGTATGTAAAAGTGGAGGCGAAAAGTACCTTAATTCTTTCTGAGACACAATTGGTTCAAATTTCCTGGTTTTCTTTCCCCATCGTTTCTCAAAGACATAGTCTTCCAGCAGAGTTTCTGATCTTCTGGATCTTACAGTCTTTCTGACATCTTCTCCATGTTTCCAGAGCCTTAGAAACTCTGTTGTAGGTATCCATTGAGGCTATACACCTTGGTCAGTTTTCTTTCCATTTTAACTATTTGTGGGTTTCTCTAATTGCCTCCATCTGCCAGGAAGAGAAACTTCCTTGATGATAAGTGAGAGCTACACAAACTATAGGTAATCCAATAAGTGTTAGAACGCAGTTACAAATGATGGTGGTCTAGTAAAGTGAAAGTAGGAGCTATTCTTGTCAGATATATGACCTCACTAGCCACATGGAGTTTTAGCTATGTTTATCATGGAAGTCATGATTTTCCTCCTGATAAATGGGCCTTAAGTCTAATTAGATAGTTTTTGTTTTCTACCAAGACAGAAGTGCCTCTCCGGTACATTTAATGATCCTTGTCATGCTGGTCATAGTGCATAGGTATCACAGCTACGTAATATTATTGTTTCTCTTCCTCGGCAGCTTGCATAGCATGTACTAGTACAGTGAAAGCTAGACCGCATGAAGGTAGTTTCAGTTCAAATCTTCCGAGTGCTTTGTCAAAGCTATGTACTGTCTTCAACAATAGGATCTTACAAGCTACCTCTGAGATGCAGTAAAGGGTAGCAGCAATAGTACTGCTTGGTGATGTGCTGACAAGCAAACAACTCAACTACAGTCTTTACTAGTCTTTAGTTTTTTGGGGGGAATATTGTCATACAAAGTGGTATAAAGATACTTATACATATATGCGTGTACACACACACAAACACATATATATTATTTAATCTTATATAAGTATAAAACAATATGATTCCTTGAGGGTTATAAAGACATTCTTAGTGTTATTTGTTCCTCTTACCTTCCTCTTCTTTATTGACCTCTCACTTCCACAATTAAATACCCTCCAATTTTTCTCATTTTCCCCTTCCTATAACAGGTATGCTGATGCTTCTGTGTATTGTAAGAAATGAAGTAGACAGTCTGAGTTACTGAAAGAAGGGTGGAGTAACTAGGCACTGGAAGCCTGGGCTGGTTGGAAAGACATATGGAATAAATGTAGTGTTGTTGAGAATTCTTCATAGGGCAAATCTATATATAAGAAATATAAAAAGTTATATGTTCTATTCATAATAAATATGCAAGGCTAACTGCAAAGTGCTTTGATTGTGATTCACCAGAGAGAGGTGGCCAGGATGTATCTTAAAACCAATCCTACAATTAAAAGTCAAAATATATCAGGCTTTCCAATAAGTAAACCTAGTGGTCTTTTCAGTTCATATCATCGATTGGTATTTTGGCCAATCATTTGTAAAGGAAAGTATGGAAAACCCTATGCTTTTATGAAAAAAAAAAACACACACACACACACAAAACAAAACAAACAAAGAAAAAAACCTGCAGAAGCTTCTTGATGACTGCGGATAAAAGTGACTGGAAGTGAGGTAACTCGAGAGACAGATTCCTAAGGTCCAAAAAAAATGACTAAGATAAAATAAGTTTGAAATACGACTGGAGCAGTTTCATCTAGCTCTGATGTATTAAGTAACTTGAAATGAGGCTAACCACAAGATTTTCATATGATTTTACACCAATTGTCATAAACTGTCATAGATAGTGTCAGATTTGTTCTCGGAACTTCTGGTCCTGATATATTGAAAAAAATGTCCCTGGGGCAGATTAGAAACCTTTGTCTAAGAAAGTTCAACCAGGGTCAGAATGAAAAGAAGTAACCTGTGCTAAGACAGGCTATCCTTGCAGAGGACATACATACATACATAGCAAATTCCTATGTCCTATGTCGTGTGTGTGTGTGTGTGTGTGTGTGTGTGTGTGTGTGTGTGTGTGTGTGTTTGTGTGCCTCTGTTTTTTGGAATATCACCAGCAAGTTTCTAAGCTAAATTTACAATTTCACTTTGTGCTCTCTGAATTTTTTTCTCTTCAGTTTTATTTTTCAGAACACATTACACTCATAGGAAATTGAACAGAAGATACAGAGATCTTAAAGAATCAGTTTGTGTCCATTTTAGGATTAAAAACTATTTTATAGGAAAAACAAACTAGGTTTGTTCCTGTTTATGATAAAACCTGTGTTTCTCAAGAATTGAGCTATTCCTTACCTATACCCCTCACTAAAAATACTTCTGTACTTCGTATTACAGGAATGGCAATCATATTTCTGTTTTAAAAAGTTGTTTATAACCATCTTACAACCCTACCTTTGTTTCAAAAGGGTTGCTATGGCTACCTTGTTATGACTACCTGTTGTTACAATCACCTTACCTCTTGTCTCTGTTTATGACTAACTTGTTATGCTTACTTTCTGCTCCTGTAACCCTGACTATTTTACCAGCCACATACCTCATTTTGACCCCCCTTACTCCTATAAAGTCCTTGTCAACCTCACATCTAATGCTGACCTCTCAAACCCCACTTTATGTGGAGGCAGCTTGTGAATATCATTTAAAAAGCTTGTTTTAATTAATTAATTTGGCCATGATGATTTGGGTCAGTAGGGTGATTTTTCTCTTCCCATTTTTGGGAACAACAGTCTTCCATCTATGCCAGGATTCCCCCTGATAAAGAGCCTCCTCATTCTCATAAGCTTCCCACTAAGGTGCTACATTTGTCTCAATTGATGAACCTATATGAATACATCATAATCACCATAAACCTACAGCTTACTTGATGGTTCACTTAAATTTATTTAGCAACCATAAGATCATAACAGAGATATCAATGCAATATGTGTGTGTGTAACTATATATAAGTGAATGTGTGTGTGTATACATATATGTGTGTATGTTTGAATGTGTGTGTGTGTGTGTGTGTGTGTGTGTGTGTGTGTGTATACATATAAGTAGACTCTACCTGGGCAGACTCTACTTAAGTCCAGTATGGCCACCTGCCTTCCCCCAACATCTACTCCACTCACTCAGAGCATTCAGGCTGACTTAATTAAAACATTAGCACCAAAGATACCCAGAATGACTCCCTGAATTCTGTTGAGAATGGTGAGCATTTCCTTATTAGAGGCATTTACATTTGATCTCTGCTCCATTCTGTGCAGCACAGCTAGAACTGTGTAATATGTCAGCCAGCATGTATGACTTCCTTAGAGGAATGGCCTATACGATGTTCAGCTGATTATAAAAGAAAAAGAAGAGACTCTGACTAACTATTGAGTTATTAGAATCTGCATACTGTTATTACAGCACTGTGCCCAGGGCTCATCAAAGACAAATGAAGTTTGAAGAGTAGAGTTTTATGTTAAACTTAATAGACATACCCCTTCTTCCCTAAAAAGAAAAGATGGCAAGGGAGTGAAAAAACATCAAAGCAATTTTCCTATAAATCTACACAAAAATCAATTTGAGCCAACTTTTGTGCTTTTATTACTTATGGTGCTTTTATTTATTTTGTGGATGGAGGGAAGATGAAACAGAACATAATTCAATGCCTTTCAAATTGCTTTGGAGAAATATAATAAATCTAATATATATGGAAAAGTTTATAGGATTCACCCTCTTTTATTCAGAAAACATACACAACTCTGAGATCCTTCTCTGATGCTAATTGTTTCATTTTTTCCAAAGTTTTTCATATATATTTCACAAGATTTTCCAGATGCTTACTAGTTTATAGTTCTGAAGATTGACAAAGTTTGATATTTCGGGTCACAAGATCCCATTGTCTTTTCTAAACTGCTATTCTTAAAATTTCTACTTTGAACTTTACAATCACAAACTCTCATTTCAGTTCAAATGGCTAGGAATTTTGATGGGACATAGGAAGTGTAGAGCATCTGTTAATATTTTAACATCAGCCTCAGGACATATCCATTGTGTGTGAAATTGTATTTTTATGACATTTCTCTAGTTTTGCTCAAATTGGCTCTGTTGAAAATCATCTAGAACCCAGTTTTTATCCAGTAACTGCCTCTCAAGATGCCTCATTCTTGTAACTGTTAAAGATTTGTTGGTTCAGCTTTTCAGGAAAGACTATCTGAATGTACAATAGGGTTATAGGACTATGTTTTGGACTATATCAAAATTAAACAAATTCAAAATAGCCCACTTCTATCAGTATTTATGTTACCATTGTGAAAACCAATATTCCTAGGAAAAGTTCAAAGTTAGTACTTCCCGAAACAGGAGGTGCTAGTTATGGTCGCCTAGAACTGCCTCAAAGATTAAATCAATATGGCCAAGGGTGCTAAGGACACTCTTGGAGCCTAGATAAATTCCTCTAAACCATCTTGAACAGTGATAGCAATTCTTTTCCCATTAAACACTAGGGTCATCACTACATAAATAGTTCACCATATATAAAAATAAACACCAGACGCATATAATTAACACCTAAAACTATCTGGCCCCTTTATCTGCTGTACCTAAGAGGATGCTTTTTAAACTGGCTGGAAGAAACATAGGTCATAAGCAGATAATTCCCAAGGTTTTTTTTTCATTTACCTAAATTGAAACTGCCTTACAGAGTACGAAGTGGGAATTAATGGGCATGGATGAGAACATAGTAAAACCCCAGTGCTTTATATCGGGTACAAAATCATTAGCACAGCAAGGAAAACTTTAAATAGATGTTAAGGAATTGAAAAACATTTACCCCTTTGAAAGTCAACGTCCTTTAAATGTGCAGAACCAAGTTGGCAGACATTCAGTGGTGCTAATGGTATTAAAACTATCCCAAATTTAGAAGACTACTGCAGATGTGGCCACCAGGCTCCTTCTCTGTGGACTAAACCAATGCTTCTTTACTCTGGCTACGCATTAGCATTACCTAGGGAGCCCGTGACATAATTGATCTCTGCTGGAGAAAGAATGTATTTTTAAAGCTCACCAATTAATGCTGATATACAAAGATGGAGAAAAGAACATAGGACTAAGTTACCACATTTAAAATACATGCGAAGGCTCCCATCTGCTCAACCACACAAAACACCATCTTTTCAAATGAAAAGCTTTTGCAAGATGCATAGGAAGAAAATGGTTACACTAGGTAATACAACTTATTAGGTGGTAAGAGAACTTGTCTTTTACATAACCTCCAAGCCTAGAGAGTGTTATAAAATAAGCCAGGTATGCCAGAAAAACACACCATTTTAGTTATGTCTTCAGTTTCCATCAAGACAAGTATCCTCTGGGAAAGAAACAAAACCACAGTCTTTTAGTATTAAAAGCCATCTTAGGTTGAAGTAATATACAATGATCTTCAAATAGAGTAGCTACAGGAAGGGTTCCCAGGACACCTCCCTGTTTCCTTCATATTTCCAGTCATGCCCTTTCACACTGTGACATTATTTATTGTTATTAATTTGAAGTTAATTTCTCATCTTTTTGCCCCACTTGTTAAAGTTCCTCCTTTAATATAATGAAAATGGCGAAAAGGAATATCCTCCTTTGTTTTGGATTTTGTTTTCTGTTCTACTTCATGTTTTCGTGCAAGAATGAAAGCATGGCCTAAGAAGTCCCAGGTCAGGACTGCCTGCTATTGAACTTGGTCTTTAGTATAAGGAGAGGAAAGTACTGAAGCCAAAGAATTGCCACAGTTACAAGAACAGAAAATTTGATGTTTGTTGATCTACCTTAATAGTTAAAATTTTCTTCTAGAAGTAAGAAGATTTGAAAGAGTTTGTATAAACTATTTTTGTAAGAAGTAAAATCTGTAAATTTGGACTCAAAAATTAAGTAACTATTAAAATTGTAATGGCTGTAATTAGTTTGATGATAAACAGAAAGGAGGATAAAGGAAACCCCATTTCTATATTTTTATCTGTATAATTTTACTTGCTACAATTCTCAATATACCATAGCAATCATCTTTTCATAAAAATAATATTCCTAGCCAGATAATAAATTAAAATTTTAATAAGCTAGAAATGTGGTGTGTGTATGAGAGTGTGTGAGTGTGTGTCTGTGGTGTGTGTGTGTGTCTCTGTGTGTGTGTGTGTGTGTGTGTGTGTGTGTGTGCTTTGAGGTAAGGTGCAGAAAAAGGAGATGATAGAAAATTGTCCCTTTTGATGTTTGACTGAAAGATTACTTAGTGAGACAAGTCCACAGTAGAAATACAAACTCTTATGTATTTGCTTATTCAGAATCACCCCCGGGTGCAGACTCAAACAGGAAGAATTAATAAAATGATGCAAAATAAAAACACCAACAATCAAGACGAGTTCAATTAAACCACACACATATTTTTAAGTATCTCTCATTTCCATCCTAAAAAATGAGTCTAAAAGTCCATTTACTTAACCAGCACAAATAAGTTGTTGCTGTGTTGTTGTTGTTGCATATATTTTGTTACTCATTCTGTGTGTGTGTCTTTTGCCTATAGCCACATTTTTCCAGCAGTAAAATATAAATTCAGAGATAATACTTTCTCCTCACTCTCCTTGATCCCTGGACATGCAATTTGACCCCTGACTGTACAAAGCTAAAAAAAAATTATATGTCATTATGGACCTATGTGAATGAATTTTGTACAAACATGCATAAATATGTGCGTGGGTAGCAATATAAACAATATATACACATTTTATATCTTCCACATACTACATTTAACGGCCTGAGTTTATGAATCTTTGAGAATAATTTTCCCTGTCATGAAGTTGTTTAACCACTCACTTATCTGTGGCTCCCTACTATTGTGAAACTAGAGACATGGCACTTTAGAGATGTGTTATCAGCTAGGAGAACATATTGGTATTCCAAAGGAGCCTAGTACAGCTCCCTGCACTGCATTGGGCAATACACAGCAACCTCTGACTGTTGCTCCAGGATGATCCAAAGCTTCTGATCTCTATTGGTACCTGTACTCACATGCATATACCACACACAAACACACACACACACACACACACACACGCACATACACACATGCTCACACACACAAGATTTTTAAAAATCTTCTTAAAAAGGTAAAACTAGGCACTGACTGTGCAACTTAATGATAGAACACATGCTTAGCATGTACAAGGTCTTGAATTCAAGCTCACCAACAAAATCTAAACATATTTCACCATCTACAAGAGGCTTATGAATGTATCAGATGTCTGTTTTTCAACAATGGCTTGAATGAAGAATAAACTGTGTTCACGCTGAGGCTGTGCCTTTTTGTACCAAACCATCTCTCTCATTGAGAGAATCTGATCCTCATGAAAGTGGACATTGTACATACAGTCTTTTATTCTTTACAAATTAACTAATGCAAATCTTTGTGTTAATCTACCTCTAAAAACGTTTCTCTGATGGGGTTTACAGATGCACTAGTCTGTGGATATAATGTTAAGTCATTAAGAGTAGGTTTCATACTATGTCCATTTATCAGAGTAATACATGTATCTTCCTCCAGTGACCATAACCTGTCAGGCCACAGGTTCTTGGCCTCAGTAATAGTGCCAGGCAAGGGCTTCAAATAGTAGAATGAGCCATAAATCCAATTAGAAGGTGGTTAGTTACTCCCATGACATTCATTCTACTGTTTGTCAGCTTGGTTATCATTGTAGTTTGCAGGGTTCACAGCTGGATAGCACTGGTGACTCATCTTCTCTTATAGTAGCATGCATAACACCTTTTAGTACCATGAAAGCTAGACCATAGAAATGAACCTTCCAGGTGATTACGAGGTTGCTTTCTCCATGCTATATGATTCAAGTAAGAGGTGTCTTCCACATCAGGGTCTTACTGCCAAGTTCTGGAGAGTAACCAAGAGTATTGGAAATAGTCTGTAATGTTTGGGAATCTGTGAGACCTTACCCACCAACCACTCGAAAGGAAATAACTCATTCCTGGCAATGGACTGTTAATTTGCTATCCTGTTGTATCTACTGGGGGCATTGTTATACAATTATAGGATAATGTCATTTTTAACTCTTTATATGTTGTATATACATAATTTAGGAAGGCTTCTCCAATAGTATTTTTCTATTTGTTTTTACTTTTAGATATTTTTCATCTTTCCTAGCAACCCTCCCATACCCCTACTGATGAAGTCTTTCTCTTATTATCATTCCACTAAAATCCCAAATTCCGTCTCTTTGTTTTTGAAATCCTCCCTCAAGGTCCCTTATTAATTTCTTAATCTCTATAGATATTCCAAGTGAAACAAGAAGAATCAAGATATATATAGAGAGAGATAGAGATAGGGATAGAGATAGAGATAGAGATAGAGATAGAGATAGAGATAGAGATAGAGATAGAGATAGAGATATCACATATTTGTCTCTCTGAATCTGTTTCTCCTAACTTAGGATGATTGTATTCAGCTGTATCCACTAAAAATGTTATTGTATTTTTCTTAACTTCTGGACAATAGCACATTGTGTAAATGTCACTATCCAATCATCAGGTTATTTCCATTTCTTATTTATTGTGAATCCAGCAGCAATAAACATGTGTAAGCAACTATCTCTGTCAATATATGTGAAATCCACTGTGTTTATGCCTAATAATGGTATAGCTGTATCATATGCTGTATCTACTTCTAGATTTTTTAGTAACATCCATACTGATTTCTGCAGTGCCAACAACAGTTTGCACTGCCACCATATGTGAATACATAGATAAAGCATTCCGTTTTCCTCAGCCTTAAATAGAATATCTATATCATGCCTCCCCCCCATCAAGATTCAGTGATTATTGTGGAAGAGGAGACAGAAAGATGGTGGTAGATAAGTACAAGGAACCAATATTTTCTAAAAATAAAATGGCAATTGCTCGTGTGAATTCACAGCAGTTGATAGAACATGAACAAAACTAGGAGGACTCAGGTCAGACAAAATTCTAGCTTGGAGAGTGGAAGAGGATATGAAATCTCACTACTAGCTATGAAGCTATTGGATATTGATAACTACTAGGAGGAAGAGAGTAAGTTTTCTTTAGGAATGTGATCCCTGATAGGTTTTCTCCCTACCAGTTCCCAGCATGCATACAAGAGTATATGCAAAGCACAAACAGTACTTGATAGGTTAAAAACAAAGAGGACTGTTAAAAACAAGATTTGAGTGGATAGAGAAAGGAGATACGTATCTGGTGGGAGTTGGAGAGCAGGAAACTATTATCAAAGTATATTTTCCATAAATCTCAAAGAACCAAAAGAAAAATATGAAAAATAAATTTAAAAATGAAAAAAAGGTTGCAAAGAAATAATAACTGCCAAGTGCACTCCTTCCAGAGGTTCTGTGAGTTACTTTCCTCTCAGCAGCTTCAAGGCTAACATCCTGCTAAGTGACTGACTGGGTCAGAGCTAAACCTGCTTCCAAGGAAGCATGACTCTTCCTTCTCCACAGGAGTATCACATGCCCTGCATTCACTGACAAGATGGATTTGTCTAGATCAAGTGCTTCTACACACAAAGAGTTGTGGACAAAAGCCCCAGACCTTCCTATACTGCCTCATTACTACCACACTAATATCTTCCGTTCTGAAGAAACAAACCCCCAAAAGATGAAATGAAACTCTTCTTTGGAGGTCACAAACATCACCTGGCTTGAGTCAACTGTACCCCTTTAGAACTAATTCTTCTCTCTTTGGAATTTGATAATAAAGGCCATGGGAGTGTTTCTTTTGAATATAAACTCAGGTTTTTTTAAATAAATCTTTTTTTAATTTCAAAAATAGTAATGTATTAGAAATTGGTCACATATGGATAAACCTCAGGCATGATTCTATAAATCATTTAATATGTCGGATCTAACTTAACTGATTGGTAAATAATTGAAAATATTTGAAAAAGAGAAGCACAAGAATTTAATCTCTATAACAATGCAGAGGTTTCTTTAGATGCTTTCCATGTAAGGCGGTTGCTCATAGCTAAGAAAGAATTTAAAAATCGTGCCTTATTAATCTGCCTCTTATTTACATCAAAAGGCAATTCTGGTGTTGCAGACTTTCTGGTCTAAGAAGACTAGACCTTCAGGTTCTGTTGTGCCTGGAATTAGTTTATTGTACCTGTTGGGACAGGACTGGAATAAATTGGCAATGAAGTTTTCATACATTCTTGGTTTCTTTGCCTCCCATATGTGGTGGCATACAGTTTGATTGGGTACTTTAACAATAGTCACTAATGTTAATAATGGATAAAATGCAGAAGGACTGCAGGAGAGATTTGGGGAGTTTGCCCTATACATAGGGGCCAGTCTTTATATCATCCCATCACATCTTTCTGCCCCTCTTCAAATTTGGAAGAAGAGGAAAACATTGTAAGATGCCATTTCTTGAACTCACCAGTACTCTAAGAGCACTTGGGTTGTGTTTATGCCAAGAGAATTATTTAACAAGGTCTTGTAAATCTTTAGAATTTGGGATACCAAAGGACAGCACCATGCTCACTTTTGACCCTAAACAAAATATTCAAATATAACTAAAGGGCATTTGTTTTCATGTTATGAAGTGGATTCTATTAATTAAAAAAAATAACTTGCCCATACAAATGTTCCCAATTTTTTCACTTTTAAAATAAAAAATTGTTTGGTTTAGCAAAGAAAGTATGACAAATGACAAAATAAAGTCTACAGAAAATCTGAAGTAGACTTAGTGCCCAGACTTCACATGTCCTCCTCCAGGGTGTAGCCTGATAACTATCATCTTATCCCTCATCAAGGAAACTTCTCTTTTCAATAGCTAGAACCCATTACAGAAAACCACAGTCAAAATGTGGAGTTGTGAAGCCCACTTCCTAATGGAAGTACCTACAAAGTAGGTACCTAAGACTAGTCTTAGTACCTAAGACTCAGGGAGCATTTCTGAAGAAGGGACAGACAGATTCTAAGAGCTGGAGGAGCAGGGAATTTGCTATGATATTGTGTTTCCTGGGAATGTAAAAGCTATAGCTATAAAATCTCACCACATGACTATCCAAATGTGAGATGAGGACACCAATGAACATGCCAAGGTGAACTGCGAAACAGCTAAGAGCCCTCTCAAGTCAACACAAAGACCTGCAGGCAACTGATGGATGTTGGGAGTACAAGAAATAATCTTTGTCAAGGAAGAATACATAATCCTAAATATAACCTACTCAGTTTTGTATAATGGTACGTGTGTGTGTGTGTGTGTGTGTGTGTGTGTGTGTGTGTGTGTGTGTATGGGTTGGACAATAAACAATTTGTGAAAAATGGTGCTATGAGTTGAAGAGAGCACGAAGAAAAATTTTAAAAGAGAGAAAAAAGGTAAAGTATAAATTTTGTATTTAAAGAAAATCTAGAGTATATAAATCTATTAAATAAGTTTCTTATTTTTCTGGCTCTAATAGGTAGTCACTATAAGGTCATATTCAGAAAGAATAGAAACGGTAGCATAACAGAATACATTTTTGTATTTTCTCATAGTGTCTAAGAGGCCTATGTTACTGATTCTGAGTAAAGTATAAAAGCACTCTGAAAATAATGTACTATGTAGGAGATAAGGACAAAAATATTGCTGGAAATCATTATCTATTATCCAGAAAATTACCCACATGAAAGGTAACTTAATTATATGAAATTATATGATTTTGAGATTATTTTTTAAAAGATTTAATTAAGTGTAGTCATATTCTGGGTGATGGATGTGTACAACAAGGAAGAAGTACACAACCATGCCCTACACGCTACTATTTTAGCCAATGACCTACAGCATACACCACCATGATCTTCTAAGCTTGCAAAGCAGCTTAAAAGTGAACTAAAATTCCAACTACCTAGTAGCTACATCATCATGACTTTATCACATAGAGCAGTGCTGTGTGTTTGTGAAATAAATAGACCTATAGTGCTGCCTTTGGTACAATGTGAGTATGTAATGATCTTAATAACAAGAAACTGTGACTGGTTCATTTTCTTTTTATCAATCTTTATATACTTAACTTTTTGAAAGTTTTATGTAAAATAATGCACCATGTTGCCACAGTAGCAGCTTCATGCCATGTGTGTTTGCTACATTTCATGGCAACATTAAAAAAACATATGTGCAGTGGTTGACCTTGGTCATCTAGATCTGTAGAAACACAGTTAATGGGTGTTGTTTGTATAAAGATGAACTTGACCTAAGTACAGATTTCTCAGGCCTCTGCACCTAGTGTTAAACAATTAAATGATTGTATTATCTTGAGTGAAGTAAAAAAAAAAAAAAGAATTCATTATATCTTCCACAATTTTTGTTGTGGGTGTCTGTGTTTTGTTTGCATGTATGTGGAATTGAAAGAGGAATATCAAGTTCATATGTGCCTATGTTTTATGCATGTATGTGGAGTTCAAAGGGGAATATCAACTGTTCCTCAGTTATTTTATTTGAGACGAACTTTCTCACTATATTTACAACTCACCCATTTGGTTCTGCTGGCTGTCCTGTGAGCTTCAGCACCCTTCCTATCTTCCTTCCCATAGCATTAAATGTCCCAGGACTCACTGCCAAGTGTACTACTTTCCAAGTGGGAATTCTGAATAACTAAACTCAGGTATTCATATTTGCCTGGTATGTGCATTAACATAGACATAATTGTTTGACTTTCCATGGGTACAGTTTGCCTATAATTATCTATTGTTTTGTGTCCTTAACTGAGAGTTTATAGGGGACTTCACAATTCTCTGCTATTCTCTCACGTTGGTTCTAATATTTGTAGCATTGTACAGACTAGAAGAGACCAAACTCTTGACTCTTTATTTCTGCTTTCTGTCTCTTCAACCCCTTGCTCCAACACAATGTGATCTTGTTTTCTATTCCCAAGGCCAGAGAATCTTTGCAAACATCTCAGTTTTTGTACTTATTCTGGGCCATATGCTAGCCTGGGAGAGAATTAAATTTAGTCTAAAGAAGTAAATATACAAATAAAAAAATAAGAGGAGGGAATAAATTAAGGACATTCCCAGACAAATACAGTGGGCTCCTTCCTCTCCTTTCCCAACTGGTTGAAATAAGGTTCAGAAATAACATCCATTTACATTCTTCAGCTAGTTACTTCTCAGTACCCTGCTGCCAAGGACCACTCACTAACTGTTATTCTATGTTAGTTGGCTATGTATGGGGAGAGGATGCTGAGATTGAAGCTGAGTTTCTTAATTAGCTACAGTTGATCTAGAACATTTCATTAATTACTTGAAATACTGACATGTAAAGCAATGATCAGACATAATCACAAATGATATCTATGCTATACAGTGTGTTCTATAAAAGATAACCTATCAGTGACACTATCAATGTCAGTTGGCATCTTTCCTGAGCCTACCTAACAGTGAGTGTTTAAGATGGTGTTCTGAATGGTAAACAGAATAATCTATCATAGCAGTGCTTTTGGTTTTTCATTTTTGAATGAGTGAGTTTTTTTAAGTGTAAGGAAGATGAGGAGAAAGAGAAAGGAGAGACAGAAGAGAGGGAAAGAAAAGAGAGAGAAGGGAAGAATATGAGGAAGAAGAAAAAAGAGGAGAAGGGGAGGAGGAAGAGAAAGAAGGAGAAAGAGGAGAACAGAAGGGGAGGGAGAAGTCATGATGAATAGAAACAGTAGATGGATATACACCTTCATCAAGTCATGTTCTTACAACATCCACAAGAAACAACTGAGAGAGAAAACTAAACATGATATCATTAAACTGGGGGCTGAGAACATCCAGCAGATTTTTACTGGAAAATTCCAGTTAGGCTATCAGCTGGAGTTCTTGATCAAGAGAGTCCTGAATAGAGAAGAGTGTTCCCTCAAGCCAGGCTTCCAAGTTAAATAATAAATAGCAGCAGAATCCCACCAGGTGCTTACAGTCATTTAGCAGAAATTGCATGATCAAGCTGAGGGAGTCAGCTGGAGGCCCAGATTGAGAGGATTCTTTCTGCCTCTCATTGGTGAGTGTCCCACAGCTGAGTTCCAGGCTTCTTATACATGTATTTTTATAACATGGGACAAACAATAGTAACCACTATTGAAAGCTGATTACCTTTCAGCTGTTCCCAACAACACAATGATTTTTACTTTGGAGCTGTTTTTCTTTCCTATTTCCTGACTGTCCTGAGCTAGGAGGTCCTTGCCCCATGCAGACAAGGGTTCTTAGGTGATATTTTTGAGACAAACTTGTTTGGTTCAGAAGTGGGAGGAGTAATTCTAATTGCAGACTAGTACATTAGTGAGCTCACACAGCACCTGATAATTTACAAATATAATGTACATTGTATATGATCTCCCAATCAGTTTCTTTGCATCATTGATGTTCTATCAAGTATTATATGAGCAAGGTCTCTTACAAAAACATTTACACGTAGCAGCCATGCAAATAACTGAGAGAGTTACGGTATGAGAAAGATTTAATAAGTCTATCAACTAGCAGTAAAAGAAAGCATTAGTAACAAATATTTCACATCTCATTGATGAAGAAGCTATGAAATGACTGTCTTTCATTATAGTCTCTCTACTCATCAGTGCTCATTATAAACTCCTTCTTGAGAAAGAAAGAAAGACCCAGTGACTTTTACCAACTTAGATGCTTACTAATGAAAGAAAAATCAGTACTGGCAACATGCCATCAAGGCTTTCCCTGTGTATCGCTTAAGTGTTTAGTAAAAACAAATTTGTGAACACTCCTCCTTCCATCTGTTCACCTTCAAAGTCTTGTTTTGGATTTCCCATTCACTGAGACCAGATCGTATCCATTAAGAGACTCTGCTGTTTCTCCTCCAAACTACATCCACAATACAGCCATGTATAACTACTCAACCAGACCACTGTAATCCACTCAGCAGCATCTCTCACCTTCGTTATGCAATGAGTTATTTGCCAACATCTTTGTCTTCTCAGCATTTTGTCAGATATTTGAAGCAACTGGTAAGTTAGATAGAGCCTCCAGTGCCAATTTTGGGCGAGGAAGTTGAAAGACTCAGAAAAAAATCCTTCATCACTATGTTCTTCCCTGCAGAGTATAGTGTTCAATTTACTATCTAGCTAAATGTACCTTTACTAACTCTGGTGTCCCCATGCCCCACCCCTGCTGCTCTTTGAAGACATAGACAAGCACTTATTCAGTGTGGTTTCCCCTACAGAAAAAAATCTCCACTATAAGGTGAACATGAGTCACACTCAATTACTTTGAACTCTCACTTAATGTTATCTGCCCCATAGGGTTCATTCTGGACATCCAACTACTGCATACTTTTCTTTTTTGTTGTATTTGTAATTTTCTCTCTTTATTGTTCCCCGTAACACTTAACAACTGTAGATTATTGCCTCTTTCTGTACATATAATATATTTCTCACAGACTTTCAGACAGGTTGAACTCCTGGTCCATAGTTCTTGAGGTGCCTGGAAAAGCCTCTTTAACATATTGAGCTGCCTACAGGTTGTGTAGTCTGTCCCATGCTTTCATCTTTCATTAACTACTCCCCATGCTGCCATGTGTTTCAGTCATTTCTCCTTCTGAAAGTAACCATGACATTAATTGGTTCACTAAGTTGGACTTTGGTCTTTTCCTTATTTTTTTTCTGTCAACAGTTCCCTATCTGAAGTAGAAGACATTTTTTCATATCTCATAAGGAAGAATGTCACACAACTACTCTGCACCAAATTGTATTATTTAATGCATTCACAAACATGCATGGCAGGGCCTGAGGGTGTACATTACAACTGAACCACTTGCAAGCATGTTTTTAGGCTCTGAGTTCTATTTTCAACAGTTAGAAAATGGAAGTAAATAAGTCAGCAGAGATACTACTCTATTTTTAAAATTATTTTGACTAATTTACTTTGATACAATTCATTTCATTAATCAATTCTTTCTGATAATTAATACATAGGCTTCCCTATCATAACAGATCTGTGATATAGATCTTCTAATTTAAAAAGAAAAATTGTGTGCTCACTTTGGTAGCACATATACTAAAATTGGAATGATACAGAGAATATTATCATAGCCCCTGTGCAAGGATGACACACAAATTTGTGAGGCATTGCATATTTTTAAAAGCAAGAAATTATTCTTCCTTCAGCAAACTCAAAAGAAAATAGCCACACAAACATAATTATGCCTCTAACAACAAAAATAACAGGAAACAACAGTCACAAGTTTGTGATATCTCTTAACACCAATGGAATCAATTCCCAATAAGAAGACATAGACTAACAGACTAGATACATAAACGGAACCCAGCATTTTGCTGCATAGAGGAAATGTATCTCAGTGAAAAAGACAGATGCTACCTTAGAGTTAAAAGACTAGAAAACAATTTTCCAAGCAAATGGTCCCAAGAAACAAGCTGGAGTAGCTATTTTATTATTGAATAAAATTGACTTTCAACCAAAAGTTATCAAAAAAGATGAGGAAGGACAATTCATACTTATCAAAGGAAAAAATCTACTAAGATGAATTCTCAATTGTGAACATCTATGGCCCAAATGTTGGGGCACCGACATTCATAAAAGAAACTTTACTCAAGTTCAAATCTCAAACAATAATAGTGCAAGACTTCAACACCCCACTCTCTGCAATGGAAAGATCATGGAAACAGAAACCAAACAAAAACACAGTGGAACTTACAGAAGTTATGAAATGGATTTAACAGATATCAATAGAACATTTCATCCTAAAACAAAAAAATATAACTTCTTCTCAGGATCTCATGGCACCTTCTCCAAAACTGACCATAAAATTGGACTCAAAATAAGCCTCAACAGATACAAGGAGATTGAAATAATCCCATGCATCCTATCAGATCACCACAGACTAAGGCTGGTCTTCAATAGCAACAAAAACAACTGAAAGCACACATACACATGGAAGCTGAACAACTCTCTACTCAATGATGATTTTGTCAGGGAAAAAATAAGAAAGAAATTAAAGAATTTTTAGAATTTAATGAAAATGAAGGCACAACATAACCCAAACCTGTAGGACACAATGAAAGCAGTTTCTAAAACAAAACTGGAAAGGGTGTACACTAGCATCTTAACTACACATCTGAGAGCTCTAGAACAAAATGTAGCAAATACACCCAAGAGGAGTAGGCAACAGGAAATAATCACATTTGTGGCTGAAATCAACCAAGTAGAAACAAAGAGAACTAGACAAAGTATCAACAAAATCAGGAGCTGGTTCTTTGAGAAAATCAACAAGATAGATAAACCCTTAGCCAGACTAACCATAGGGCACAGAGAAAGTGTCCAACTTTAAAAAAGCAGACCTGATAAGAGAAACATAACAACAGAAGCCAAAGGAATTAAAAAAAAAATCATCAGATCCTACTACAAAAGCATATACTAAACAAAACTGGAAAATCTGGATAAAAATGGGTAATTTTCTAGACAGATATCAGGTACCAAAGTTAAATCAGGTTCAGATAAACCATTTAACAGTCCCATAATCCCCAATGAAATAGCAGTCATTAAAAGTCTCCCAACCAAAAAGGACCAAACGGTTTTAGTGCAGAATTCTGTCAGACTTTCAAAGAAGACCTAATACCGATTCTTTTTCAAACTATTCCTCAAAATAGAAACAGAATGAACACTACCTAATTTATGTTATGAAGCCATAGTTATACCAATACCAAAATCACACAAAGACCCAATAAATAAAGAGAACTTCAGACCAATCTCCTTTATGAATACCTATGGAAAAATACTCAATAAAATTCTTGCAAACCAAATCCAAGAACACATCAAAACGATCATTCACCATGATCAAGTAAGCTTCATCTCAGGAATTCAGGGATAGTTCAATATATAGAAATCCATCAATATAATCAACTATATAATCAAACTCAAAGAAAAAAAAACATGATCATCTTATTAGATGTTGATGAACCATTTGACAAAATTCAACACCCCTTCATGGTAGAAGTCTTGGAAAAAATTTAAGTCCCACACCTAAACATAGTAAAACATATACATATACAGCAAACTGGTAGCCAACATTAAACTAAATGGAGAGAAATTTAAAGCAAGCCCACTAAAATCAGGGACTAGACAAGGCTTCCCACTCTTTCCCTATCTAGTCAATATAGTACTTGATGTTCTAACCAGAGGAATTCTACAAATAAAAGAGGTCAAAAGGATACAAATTGGAAAGGAAGAAGTCAAAATATCACTATTTGCAGATGATATCATAGTATACTTATGTCACCCCAAAATTTCCACCAGAGAACTTCAGCAGATAAACAACTTCAGCAAATTGGCTGGATATAAAATTAACTCAAACAAATCACTACCTTTCCTCTACTCAAAGGATAACTGGGCAGTGAAAAAATTAAGGGAATGATGCCCTTCAGAATAGTCACAAATAATATAAAATAACTTGGTGTGACTTTAACCAAGCAAGATAAAGATGTGTATGACAAGAAGTTCAAATCTCTGAAAAAAGAAATCAAAGAAAATCTCAGAAGATGGAAAGATCTCCCATGCTCATGAATTGTTAGTAAAAACATACTAAAATGGCCATCTTACCAAAAGCAATCTACAGATTCAGTGGAATCTCAATCAAAATTCTTACTCAATTCTTCCAGAAATAGAAAGAGTAATTCTCAAATTCATTTGAAACAACAAAAACCCAGGATAGTGAAACCCAGGATTCTCAACAATAAAAGAACTTCTGGGAGAATAACCATCCCTGACCTCAAGCTGTATTATAGAGCAATAATATTAAAAACTGTAATGTTTTGGTACAGATACAAGCACGTAGATCAATGAAATAAAATTGAAGACCCAGAAATAGACCCACACACCTATGGTCACTTGATCATTGACAACAAAGCTAAAACCTTCCAGTGGAATAAAGGATACACATTCAACAAATGGTACTGGCTTAAGTGGCAGTCCACATTAAAGTAGAAAAATTAAGTAGAAAAATTCAAATTGACCCATTCTTATCTCCTTGTAGAAAGCTTAAGTCTAAGTGGATCAAATACCTCCACACAAAACCAGGTACACTGAATCTATTAGAACAGAAATTGTGAAAGAGCCTCAAACACATCAGCACAGGGGAAAATTTTTTGAAGAGAACACCAATAACCGAGGCTCTAAGATCAACAATAGACAAATGGGATCTCATAAAATTGAAAAGCTTCTGTAAGGCAAAGAACATTGTCATCAGGACAGAATGGGGACCTACAGATTGGGAAAAGATCTTTACCAATCCCACATCAAATACAAGACTAATATCCAATATATACAAAGAACTCAAGAAATTAGACTTCAGACAACCAAATAACCCTATTAAAATATGGGGTACAGAGCTAAACACAGAATTCTCAACTGAAGAATCTTGCATGGCTGAGAAACACTTAAAGAAATGTTCCATATTTTTAGTCAACAGGGAAATGCAAATTGAAACAACCCTGAAATTCCACTTCACACCAGTCAGAATGGCTAAGATCAAAAACTCAGATGACAGCAAATGCTGGTGAGAATGTGGAGATGCCTCCATTGCTAGTAGCATTGCAAACTGGTACAACCACTCTGGAAATCAGTCTGGTGGTTCCTCAAAAAATTGGACATAGTACTACCTGAGGACCCAGCTATACCACTCCTGGACATATACCCAGAAGATGCTCCAACATATAACAACCACATATGCTTCACTATGTTCATAGAAGCCTTATTTATAATAGCCAGAAGCTGGAAAGAACCCAGATGTCTTTCAACAGAGGAATGGATACAGAAAATGTGGTACATTTACACAATTACTCAGCTATTAAAAACAGTGACTTCATGAAATTCTTAGGCAAATGGGAGAAACTAGAAAGTATCATCCTGAGTGAGGTAACCCAGTCCCAAAAGAACACACATGTTATGTACTCACTGATAAGTGGATATTAGGTAAAAAGCTCAGAATATTCACGATACAACTCAAAGACAGTATTAAGCTCAAGAAGAAGAAAGACCAAAGATTGGATGCTTCAGCACTAATTAGAAGGAGGAACACAGTAATCAATGAAGGTAAATGGAGGGAGGAAGCAATCTAAGAGGGAAAATGGAAGGGAAAAAGGAGGACAGAATCAGGTGTTGGAGGAGATGGAGGAGAAGTACAGAGTGTTAGGAAACTAAAGGGAGGTATGTAGCTGGGGGGGGGGGGGGTAGAAAACTGGAGTTAGCCACTAGAAAACCCTAGTTGTCAGGAAAGCAAGAAGCTCCCAGGACTCAACAGGGATGACATTAGCTGAAATACCCAACAATGTAGAAAGAGAACCTGTAGAAACCGTATCCAGAAGTAAGACATGGCTCCCGGTTGAGGGCTGGGGCCACACACTCTTCTCAAAAATATTAACACACAATTGCTCCTGTTTAAAGGAAATACAGGGGGGCTGGAGAGATGGCTCAGTGGTTAAGAGCACTGACTACTCTTCCAGAGTTACTGAGTTCAATTCCCAGCAACCACATGGTGGCTCGCAGTCATCTGCAATGGGGTCTGATGCCCTCTTCTGCTGTGTCTGAAGACAGCTACAGTGTATTCACATATATAAAATAAATAAATAAATCTTTAAAAAAAAATAAAGGAAATACAGGGACAAAGAGTGGAACAGAGACATTCACACCATGGAGTACTACCCAGGTATAAAAAAAAAACAGTGACTTCATGAAATTCTTAGGCAAATGGTTGGAACTAGAAAATATCATCCTGAGTGAGGTAAATCAATCACAAAAGAACACAAATGGTATGCACTCACTGATAAGTGGATATTAGTCCAAAAGCTTGGAATACTCAAGATACCATTCACAGACCACACAAAGCTCAAGAAGAAGAAAGACTGAAGAGTGGATTCTTCAGTCCTTCTTAGAAGGGAGAAGAAAATACTCATGGGAGGTAATATGGAGACAAAATGTGGAGCAGAGACTGAAGGAAAGAGGCAGATGCTCACAGCCAACCATTGGACTGAGCATGAGGTCCACAGTGGAGGAGTTAGAGAAAGAACTGAAGGAGCTGAAGGGGTTTGCAACCTCATAGGAAGAACAACAGTATCAACCAACCAGACCTCCAAATGTCCCAGGGACTAAACCACTAACATGTAGTATCCCATGCCTCCAGCTGTATATGTAGCTGAGGATGGCCTTATCTGGCATCAGTGAGAGGAGTGGCCCTTATTCCTATGAAGGTTTGATGCCCCTGCATAGGGGAATGCTAGGGTGGTGAGACAGGAGGGTATGGAAGCACCCTCATAAAAGCAGGGGAATGTGGAATGGGACGGGAGGATTTGAGGGTGAGGAGGGGAGAATGAGAAATGGGATAACATTTGAAATGTAAATAAAGACAATATCCAATTTAAATAAATAAATAAATAAATAGCATTAATTTTTTTTAAAAAGAGAATCAATAAACAAAGCTACCTGACCCAACAAAAAGGCAAGTGTGTGTCCTTACAAACATCTATGCAAATTCCTTTTGGGTTTTTGTTTGTTTTATTCATTTCTATATTTTTGGTTCAAATGGGTTTTTTTTTTCTTTATTTTTATTATTCATTCTTCACTTTCTCCACTACTGACTGGAAAATTTCTTGGGCTAAAAATTTCGTCAGATCCAGCAGGGAAGGCCTAAAATAGTTCAATGAATAACCATGGTCATCTTCAGAAAGCCAAGTTAGCCAGCTGAAAGGTTATTTCAAAGAGAATATAGTACTTAGGACTTTTTTTTTTCAACTTTAGCTATCAAATTCAACAACTCAATGTTTTCTGAGAAGCTGTCTAAATTCTTGAGTAAGCTTGCAAGCAGGGAGCACTGCTAGCTTTGAAAAGTTGTTGGGCACCATTTGCTTCTTTGCTGTCATTACCATCCAGTCAGACAAGCAACTGGGCCCCTTTCAACCAATCATCTCAGCTGGGTTTGTTGAATGTTTTCACACATGCCTGAGTATCCAACTGTTCCCTACCAGCGGGCAATTCTGCAGGTGACCTCAAAAAGAGGTCTGAATTATAAATACAGGCTAAGGAGGAAGACTAGAGCAATGGCACTATCTATTTGGCTTCAGAGAAGCCCTCATCCCTTTCCTCTGCTGGGAAAGGCTTTTCAGGTGTGGCTTGTTGGGGAAAGGAATACCTAAGCCCCTAGAAGTAACACCTCATCCATGCTCTATAAGAAAACCCGTAATATCATTCCCCACAGTAAACTTTGGTGGAGCTATGCCTTGGTTTACCATTGAAACCTTAGGAGAAGAGGTAGATGATGCTTAATTTTTTCCCTGTGAGAGAATTTTAATAACATTAGCTTGCTCTTTGAAATTTGTGTAGCCCAGGGTGGCCTTAAACTTACTCTGTCAAGAGTAGGCTTGAACTTCTAGTCTTTTGGCATCTACTCCCCAAATTCTGGAGTTTCAAGCATGTCCCACTATACCCTGTCAAAGCACTAGCTTTATTAAAAGATCCTACCTCTGAGCCTTAGGTTTGAGTACATAACACAAGCTAGCCAAATACTCATGGCTGGAGATCATAGAAACTAGAGGAGAAATTATTCCTACCATTTTCTGAAAATATAACTTCTAAGTGTATTCTAAACATTTACCATTCTACCCACATGTAAGTGTAGCTCTGATTCTTCATCCAGGATTCTTCTTCTTCAGAAGACAGAGGCTTCCACAGAGATCCACAACTCATCAAAATGCAAAGCATAATTGATCAAGAGGTACCCAGCTTCAATTAGTGCATTTGCAATATGACCCATGTACTTATGTCTCCATCATGAAAGAAGAGGTGGAAAGATTTCAGGAGCCATTGGAATAGAAAACATGTTACAAGAAAACATCTAGATGTGGCAAGACATGTGGCTGCACATAAGAAATCTCAGCAATACGGTTGCTTAAACAGGACCTGCTTAACAACCACAGCAATTGGCAAGCTAACAGAGATGGGTGAAATTCCACAGAGCCACACGTCTAGATATAGAATTATAGGCAATCAATGGTGGATGAGAGAAGAAAATAAACAGGTCTCCCCAACCTCATGAATGAGACACTATTGTGTAGCAATTTCTTTGAAAATAAAATTGGCCATCTTGGAGGGAAGTCTGTTAGTACACAGGATATTCTAAATGGAGGGAAGCCGTGCCAAACTGCAGGGAAGTTCATTAATCTAAAGGTGTAAACAACTTCAAAATGCTTAGAAAGTGCTTGAAACTGACATCATACACAAGTCTTTCCCTCCCAAGTGGGTAGAAGCAGTCCTAAGTGCTCAGAAACACTATTGACAACCAGATCTGCCTGAAAGACTTCAGACAAACTGAGCCACCTAAAAAAAGATGGAGATCAGTTGAATCAGTTGGAAAAGACTCATCAACCTGTTAAAGAGCTTGAAGAGAGCTTGAAGATTGAGTAGTGCACCCCAGCATTTCAGCTTTTATGAGCCTTTTCCCACACTAGGGGATATTTTTGTGATTTAGCTGGCTTTGGGTCATTTCTGTTCCTATTAGTAAACTTAGTAAAATTCACTCATTCACCAGCTCACAATTTGATGTTATTTCTACTTGCTCTGATGTTTGTTTCCTATCTGGAGTGAATACATAGTTGTTTCCACCTCCCCAAACATAGTGTAACACACAGATCCATGAGAATTTACCAGATCCCAAATGGTCAACTCTAACCTCATGAACATTCTAGCAACACTAAGTGGATTTAGCAGGTGTTATATAGATATATGTAACAGTCATCATTATAGGATAGGTCATAAATCTGAAAAAAGTAGATGTAAAGAAAAGAGTTGAAATAGAAAATAGTAGAAAAAATATAAAAACAGTATACTCATGTATAAATTCTCATAAAAATTCTTTAAAACTGGAATGTTCAGTAGCTCAAAGCCACTCCCAGGTGTGCCAGATATTGAATGGAATAAATTAAATTAAAGTTTAATAAGAGACTATGTCCATGCCTATGAAGAAGCAGGCCAGATTTTTTTCAGCATATCTTTCTGTGTTGAACAAATGTTAAAATGTGAGAATGCCTTCTCTTATGAAGGAGGTTGTTCCTTGTCCTTCACTGGATAAAAGATGGTGACATTTTGAGTTTTTGTTAAAAAGTAATTCAGCAACTAAAATATTGTGTGAAAGTACATATTATCCAATAATAAATCTGAAAGATGTAAATATCAGCTGATTTAAAAGGCAGACAACAACATGTCATAATGTGTAGACTTTGCTTGTTAAGTAACTACTCCATCATAATACTCTCAGAAGCTATAGAAGTCAGTCTGTGGGCAATAGCTTCTTGCTGGGAGCAAGGAATTTTATGGGTTCATCTTTCTTTCTTTATAGCAAAGCTTACTCAATCACCAAAGTCCTGGGCCCCCAGAAGAGACTGCATTCCAGGTCCATCCATACCACAGGGTCCTATGTGCTTCTGGGTGTGATCTCTGTACATCAGGACTTGGAGACTCTGCACCAAGTATATACATAGCAGAAGTGTTGTAGTTACTAACTCAGTATACAATTGCAATCATATTCCCTGTTCTTAAGACAGTAGCAAAACACAAAAGACAGTAGCATATTTTGATGTTGCCTTGCCATCTTGCATTGCTGGACAACATTATCTGTTACTTCCACATAGAACAACTCTCTGTACAGCTTCCTGAATTCGACATTGTGTTTATGTTGCCCAATCTTTGGTTTCTTCAAACCAATTTCAAGTGAGTTTCCCTACTCAGATTTTCTGAAATAGCCTAAAATAGCATCACTTGTGCTGCAAATCTAAGAAAATAATTTAGTTTCTTACAGGATAATTCTTTCCTTTTCTTACTTTTACCTAAAATATCTAATTCACTCTAAAATCAATTGGTTCTGAAAATGCTGTTAATCCCCATTCTTCTAGACACAGGCACATTTTAACTTTCCTCATTTCTTATTCTGGGCTTTAAATTTTTTAATGCCAAATATAACTTCTCACCTTCACTGCCTTTAAACCCCAATTAAATGACTATTATTTTCTCATATCTAAAGAGTGAGGCATTAATTCCATCTAGGATTAAGGCCAAGGTGCTCGCTCACCAAAGCTGCACTACGTGTGTCCTGTGAGGTCGAAAATATACTTGCAGTTTTAAAAACTAGTCATATTTTAAACATTCGTACGGTGCAGTGTGCTTAAGAGAATCTCATCAAACCCTTTTTTACAATTTGAATTTCATAACCTAATTATCTTCCTTGTGAATACTAATCTTAACATATTGTGTTTCTGTAAAGCAAGCCCACCTGTATTTAATCTGCAAGTCCCCAGGGGTTGCGGAGCACTGAGGCTAAAGGCTTGGCTTCTCATTCCTAGCTCATCATTGCTTCGCTCTGATTGTCTCGCTTTAGTCAAAACTAAAGACTGAGAAGATAGTTGTGGTTTTTGATATGCATCTGTGCATACTTTCTATATTTGAAAGTAAACTACGGAAAATTTAAGAATATACATTTACTAATAGATTAAAATAAAAACAAACCATTACATATTAACACAGACAACACAGTTTAATGAGACCATTATATTTTCTAAACTACAGTAACTACTGAGAAAGTGAGCATGGTTTCTACATTTTCCCATAGGTTCCCTAATGTCCTTGTAATGAAAGTCGGAGGCAATGACATACATGTGCTCTGGAATCCAATGCTAATCTTGATATCATGTCAAATTTCCTCTTCAAACCTGTACTGGACACTTCTGAAACAATAGGAAATGACACGTGTCCCTCTTACAATGTACATTTGGGACTAAGAATCTTATAAAAGATGTTGGAAATCCCCAAGATCATGGTTGGCACAAGGTATGATGATATGATGAAGAAGACAGTTTTCTGTTACTAGTGAAGCCCCAAAGAAACATATTCTGAGCAAAAAGTAGGATGATGATGGCAGCCCCAGACCCCTCATGCAGTGGGGCTCTTCTTTCTAACAGAGTCTTAAAGCACTTACAAGCAAGAAATTGTGGGTGTGTATATATGTGTTCCCTCTCTTGAATCTGTCTCTCTTTCTGATAAGCCTCCAGAATATGTTCCTAAGGTGCCTCAGTTGTAACCTTGTTTTTGATCCCAATCATCCTCCTGAGACCTTACTTCTGAACACCTTAGTCAGACAGTTTCAACTCTCTTAATGCTTCATAATAAGCATTACTTTTCCACACAGAGTTTGAAGAACACACTAGAACTATATCCAGATCATAGCAAGTATGTAAGTAATTAATGTCTTCTCTTTCTTTGGGGTTTGCATATCTGCGTAGCAAAGGTCACAAACTCTCCCAGAAAATTCTATCCTGCTAAAGAGGACTGAATTAATTTGCTGTGATGGTTTGAATAATGACCACCAAGGTTTCATCTCTTTCCTTGCTTCCCCGTCGGTAGAATTTGGGGGTAAGTATTAGAAAAATTGACAATGTTGGAGGAGGTGTGTCACTTGGAGGTGGGATTTGAGATTTCAAAAATTGATACCATTCCCAATTATGTCCCTCTCTCTCCTTGCCTTATGGTAATGAATCAAGATGCAGGCTCTCAGCTTCTGCTTCAGCACCCCAACCTCCTGCCTGCTGCCGTGCTCACCACCATTATGGTCATGGAATCACCATTGGAAATGGTAAGCCTACAATAAACTTTCTTCTATAAGTTGCCTTGAACATGGTATCTTGTCACATTGAAAGAAAAGTAACTAAGGCAGTTCACTTTCTCATTTAACAAAAGCAAGTTATGGAAGAGAGGATTACAGGTGTAGGTGATGCCACTTCTGACACTTGTTTTTTACTTTGATTAAGGGTATTGCACATTAAGCATTTTTACTCACTGAGTCATCTCTCCACTCCTTGCAGCAACTTAAGACATAGAAAATGTATAACATGTCTTGAAAAATCAATTTCTAGTGATTTTCTTTACTAAAACCATTATAGAGGACATTGTCCAGGAATATCAGCCTTCTTTCTGTCTAGGTTCTTCTACTCATAGAATATGTAGATGGACACATCAGCTCAGCAAAGAAGATTTTATTTAAGAACTCTAGGTAATCTCTTAAGGGAATATTGAACTAAAGATTGTGGGTTCTTTTGTAGGGTGTTTTGTTTTGTTTTATTTTTAATTTTGGGGTATATATAAGTGTGTGTGTGTGTGTGTGTGTGTGTGTGTGTGTGTATAAGAGATGTGTTAGGACGAGTTGTATCTTTCTTCATTGTAAATTAAGCCTTAAATTGCCATAGTCAGAACCTAGCACAAGATGGAGAAGGCCAAGAATCATTCATAATGAAGCCACTTTCCTTTTGAATTTGTTCTGGCTGGATTAGTGCCTTCTGGAGAATCATAAAATCCTCTACTGGGATTTTAGGAGTGGACATATGCTCTATATAGTCTATGTCCTTGGCTATGATTTTGAAAATCTTAGAGAGTATCACAGAGGACACCAACACTCCTTCTTTGGGGGAGTCTTGGAATTTGTCTCTTGAAGGACATTACCATGAAGTTTCACTAAGAATTGTGGCCAGAGACGCTTTCTAAAAACAATGATCAGGGTGAGAATTTTCTTTATTTTTTTTTAAATCTATTTTTATTTTCTGTATGTTAATGTATACATTTTTAGCTGCATGTATATCTGTCTGCCATGTGTGTGACTGGTGCCTGTGGAAGTCAGAAGAGGACACTGGATCTCTGGAAACGGCATTACAGGTGGCTGTGAGCCACAACATTATTACTGGGAATTGAACCTTAGTCCTAAGAGCAGCCAGTGCTATTAACCATTGAGCCATCTTTCCAGACCCAAGAATTTTCCTTATAAGGGTCTTCACAAAATGAAGAGTGATGACTGCTTTTTAAGAAATTATCAGTATCTGTATGAATGAAAAGGGCAGCCAGACCAAGATAGGAAAAGATTATACTGTTAAAATTAAGAAGGTATATCCAAAAGATCAATATACTAGCTCACTAAGACCATGCTGTAGTTTGGTCCAAGACAAGCCAATCTTTAACTGAGTGGACTGATATCCATATTATGTTTAGCAAACTTTGTTTTTGTACATGTATTAAGCAGATCTAATTAGAAGGGCAAGTGAAATGCCCAGACACATTCTAAAAGCCAAAAGAGTATATTAATGCTGGTGCTGGAGAATGGTGCATTTGTCAACTTGGCACACATCCAGACATATCTCGGACTCTTAACTGAAAAATTGTCTTCATCAGATTTGCCTGTAGACAAGTCTGTGGGAGCATGTTCTTGATTGCCAGTGAGTAGGAGAGGTTCCATCCCATTGTGAACAAGTGATTCTGGGCTGTGTAAGAGACAAGCATAAGAAGCCATGATAAATCAGTAAAGTGCCACTCATCCATTCTCTCTGCTTCAGGTTGCAGGTTTGAGTTCCCACCTTGGCTTCTATGAATGGAGAACTGCAAACTGTAAGGTGAAATTAACTCTTTCCTCCCTGAAATTGGTTTGGGTCACTGTGTGTTATTGGAGCACTGAAAAGGGTGACTATGACAATGCTATTCATTAAAGTTAAGAAGGGTTTCATCCTCTCAAAAAATCTCTTTTCAGACTTTGGCTTCCACTTCCATATACTATAAACAAAGATTTCCCCGGATCCCTCTCTCCATGGCCCTCTATTCTACCCTCTTCCCTCTTCTTCTCACCATGTTCCAATATACTTCTCTTTCTCCCACTGCTAAAAGCTACATACAAGCAAAAGTTGTCCTACATGTGCCTATTTCCTTGAATTTTTTATGATGGGACTGCAATTTTAAAGAATCTAATTTATAGTTTTTAAAGAATCTGATTTCTAGTTAAATAATAAAATGTTTAAAATGTGTCTAACATCCATGTTGGAGATAAGAGTTATATCTGACTATAAAACAATTTAGGTCTTTCCTAATTTACTCTCAACTTTCTTATGTGATGACGAACTAACTGGTCTAAAGTAACCATTAGCAATATCATGGTTTAGAAAGACCCTCCTATGGTTGTTTAAGGGCAAAGTACCAATCTTTGATTTTTTCTCATTTGTACACAAAACCATATCCTTTGCAAAGATTACTGTGATTTCAACAAGTGTACTTTAAAAATTAATTTGTGGGGTTAGGCATCAGCAGTTTTAACTTGGCAAACTAAAGTTTGAAATGAGAAATCATATATAAAAGGGAGAGCTTGTCTTCCAGAGAGTCTGTGTTTTCTTCACAATATTTGCATTGTATTCAGAGACTTTGCAAAAGAGAAGCCAGAATGTTTTGATTAATCACACAAAATATGAGAGATGGCAGAGTTAGCCAGAGGAAAACTGAATATATGAAACATTCAAACTGTACTGCAAAAACCCAAATATTGATGTATCCTCAATATTCTCAGCACGTCTAGCTTTTGAATGAACATTTTATTTTCTTGTCAGGGATTCAGAATTCCACTGCTCCTGTTGAGCAACGAGGGAAAATCATGCCAACTGGGAGAATTCTTTATTTTAAGGTTGAAGGCATGAAATAAGCACCAAGAAGACAATTGTACACCTGTTTTCAAGAGTAAAAAGGCATCTCAAATCTGCTTTGCTTTTGAAAATTTGGCCAAGGAGTATATTTCAAAGGCCCAATAGCCCATAACATTATTCCCAGGGCTCTGTGCTCTCTGCCTAATTGGGCTTCTACACATTTGCATAAGTATGATACTTACTTCATGATTAATGCATAAGACCCAGCATGGAGCCCGGTATCAATTCATCTGGGGAGGCTTTTCCCCCACTGAAACAATCATTGTGCCTAAAATACAATCCATCATATTTGTAGGTATGACTTCATTGCAGAATATCAGACTACATAAATGCCATGGCAAACCTTTACAGAATTGTAGGCTCCTGTGTAGGAAGAAGTTTTATTACAAACGTCCACAGCACAGCTGCCAGGGGACATTGTTGGTGACAGAAAAAAAAATTATTTACAGAACTAAATGACAATCCATGGACTCTCCCTAGTTGGCCCAGGAATTGACTTGTAAGTGTATAGATTATTAAAATAGCCACTTTATGATCATGTCTGAATTATAGAGTAAACAATAGCTCTCCCCTCAGCATCTTCAAATACCACAGACAATCAGTGATGGCTTCTACAGTAAGAACTCCACAGGTAAGTGAACAGTTGGAAAAAGGGCTACAAAGCATTGAACTTCAAGAGGAAAATGAATTCTAGCTGAGCTGCTCTGCCACACAATTAAGGACTGCCAAGTCTTAGTGAGAATCCACATGTTCTAGTCAAATCGCTAGTGCCATGTCTGCTGGCTGAGTTGCTTAATTGGGCAGGAATCCATTCCCAACAAGGAAAATGGGACAGTGAAGTCCACCAACAGGTCTCACTATGGACGTGAATGCAGAAAACCTTATAAGAAACCCATTTCTAAAAGAATCTGAGATAAATTTGCCACCTGGAATTCTTTTTCTTTTAATCAATCATTCCATTCATTTATATCCGACTGCCCAATTACCTCCTCCACCAAACACCCATCCCCTGATATCCCACTTCCTGGATCATTGGCTTTGATTATGCTCTATGATTTTTATATTTACTCTTGGAAGCATTTTTTTTCCACACAAAGAATAAAAATCAGTTCACTCATGCACAGTCCAACGTTTATAATTCTCATTTGTCTAACATACATTTTACTGAATTGGAATCCATTTTGACATAATGAGAAAGGGATATAATGAGAGAGCCTTTATCTAAACATATCACATAATAGCTAATTACTCTATTAGTACTTATTACACAGTGGAGATTTCTAAAGACCTGGAATGACAACTGCATCCTACACCAACTCTCCCCTAAGTTCCTGAATCTATTTTAGAAGCCCTGCTCTGTGGCAGTGCCGGGCATTCCGCCCCTGCAGCACCACACTGTTTAATTACTTCAGCATTCAAAGTATATTTTTATATTTGGATATAGCTAGTCCACCCACATTACTTTCCTTTTTTTTTTTTTCCTTAGTATCACTTTAAGTCTTAGAGTCTAAAAATGTAAAATAGAACAGATTGATATTTTGATAGAACAGTATGATTTGTAATTTAATTTATATATAACAATATAAAATCTTTCCAAGGCTGGGTCATCTAACAAAAAGACACTCTGCCTTAGCTTCTTCTGTCGTTTCTATTCCCCTCCACAGTGTTTCATGCTTGCTAACCGCAGGTGTGCTCAGGTTCCCACGTTAATTTTGAGTTCATTTCTCCTTCCTTTTGCCTAGGGTATTTTCTTTCATTTCAGTTATAATTTTTAAACGAAAGGCTAACAGTTGTTAATTTTGTAACCAGTCATTTTATTAAGCATTCCCATTGTTTCTAATTGCTTTGAACTGGTCCTTGGTGTAATATATGAATATGTATCACTCTCTTTAGAAAGTTCACTCCTATTTTTTTTTTCAGTTTCTTCTGATTTACTATAGCAATAATTGATTTCATAATTAACCTCAGTTACGTGGGATTTATTCCCTTAAAATTTAGTTACCTATTTTTGTTTTAATTTTTTACCTAAAATTTAGCCTTAAGATTATTGATAAAAAATAGATTTTAGTTTAGCTGTGTTTTTTTTTATATATATATGCTCCCTTTGTCAGAGTATCTAATCAATTTGAGTTGGCTTCACAAAAGTAACTCAGTCTGTCAGACCTCAATAAAATGAATATAAACTATTCAAGGTATTTCAAGTAGAAAGAGATCGGAAACAGGAAATTGGATTTCAAATCCTTTGGAAAGATCACAAGAAGCAAACAGTTAGTGTGGTGAAATCGGTGGACAAGAACTATTCATAGCCTCGGAAAGACAGCAACTGCAGTGACCATCAACATTTCTGATCCCCATGTTGGTCTATTCCTGAGCCCTCTCATGCCTGCCCTGGACATGTTATCACTGCCGTGCAGAGAACTACCTTCAACTAGCTCAAAGAATTAGAACCTTGCTAACAAAGGCCTGACTCCAATCCCTTACAATACCGAGATCATAGATGGTAAGAATAGGGCTGGATATCTTTTGTGGCAGCTAGTGTAACTGTGTCTTAATTTTATTAGATCATATACTTATCATTGAAATATTTCTTAAATATCTAGCTGGGGAAACCTATAAAGGCACTTGTATATGCGTACCTGTTGAGAGTCTTAACTCTTTTGCATGGGCAGAACATTTTTTTTTTTTTTTTTGCTGCCACTCCTCATCTGAGAGGATACCTTGTGTATTCTAAAGGAAGCATCCATTCTAGTAGGCTTACACACTAATTGCACAGGAGTGAACTTTATAATTAATTTTCTACATCTGTAATTTTTTTCTCTTTCATGTTATTTTTCTAATGGTACCAAGCATAGTTTTCTCCACAAAAAAGCAGAAAGCTGTGGCTTAGTCTTCAGAATTTGAAAATAAATTTTATTGCAAGACAAGGGATCTTTGCAGACAAGGTTGGGATAGGGAATTCTTTTCTGAATCAACATGGGGGACTCAATCTTAGCAAAGTACTCATTTAAAAGCAGAGGGTTGTTGTTGTTGATAATGATGTTGTTGTAGTGGTGGTGGTGGTTGTCAGAGTCAAATGGATTTGGTAGAAAAAATATAGGTAAGCAAAGGTGAGACTAAGAATTTGAGAATGATTTGATGCAAATATTGGTTTAGAGATTGAAGAGGAAGATTGACAGGAACTGCAGGAGGACAGAGTAGCTCCTAACACTGCCCAGTCAGGCAACTGTGACCTTTATCCTGCACCCACAGAACTGATGTCTGCCAACACTTACACTGGCCTGGCAGACAGTTCTTCCTCAGGCTCTGAGATGAGGGTGAATCAACTGATACCTCTATTCCATCTTTACAAAACTCAGTGCACATGGACCAGGGACTAGTAGACTTCCATAAACTTCTGACTAAGAATTGTGAGGTAGCAAATCTGGATTAGTGGACATCAACTACTGGTAATTTGTTATAGCAGCAATAGAAAATCAGCATTTTAAAGTTGTTTGATTTATAATGTGTGTGTATGTGTGCATGTCTGTGTGGATCTATGTATGTATGTAAGTATGTATATATGTATGTATGTATGTATGTATGTATGTATGTATAAAATGTGGGAAATCCTGTAGTGCATGTATGGTTGATCAGAAAACAACTTTATGGAGTCAATTCTCTCTCTTCCACCTTGAATTCTGGAATCAAACTCAGGTTGCCAGGCTCTGCCTGTTGAACCACGTCACTGGTCTATGAAATGGGTATCTTCTAATTGCATAGACTAGCTTACGGCTTGGCTCTGATTTGACAAAAATCTAATGATGATATTTATTCATTAAATCCACCAGTATCTTTTTAGTGGAAAGATTTCTGAGAACCCCAGTCTAGATTCCCACTTTGTCCGATTAAGATCATGTCCTATATGCCCTACATGGAACTTACGTTGTACTTCTTTCAATAAATGCTTCTTAGATTACTGTGGCTCCCGTGTGAGAAAGCACTTATTCCTTCACACAAGATTCTAGCATTCACGGAATTACCTCTCTATAGCATAATAATCCAAGTGAATGCCTATACTCCCAGCAGCCAGGAAGCTGAGGCAGGGGGTCTACAACTTTGATGTCTTTCTGGGAAATATAACAAAATTCTGTAAAGTGAAAATCCTTATTCCACTACTGAATGATGGTGTTTCCAGTCTTTGTTTATCTTGGTTTTGCAAAACATCCTACAAAAAAAAAAAAGTGATTGCACTCTGTTCCACTCCATACAGACTATTTGCTAGATAATCAACTATTTTCTTATTTACCTGGTTGTATTCCCACCAGCAATTTAAGAATTCTAAAGTCATTAAATCTTTTCTAACCCTTTTTCATCACCTAATATTTAGGATTTCAATCTAGTAGTTGTTTATTTTTTTTGTAAATATAGAACAGGTGCTAATTGATTTATTTGCTCACACCTAACTAATTATCCAAGTGTAACGCATTTAAAAGTCCATTCCATCCACTGTACATAAATGAAGTTTTGTTATATTGGTTTGTGTGTGAAGGGTTTTCTAATGTGTTAATCCCGGATATCTGTTTATTCTGGGTCAGCATTGTATGTCCATGATTAGCCTAGATCTAGTAAGGTAACTCTTCCTCTCAATCTTCAGAGTTACTTGTGTACTTCTCAACTCTCTGTTGCACACAACACATACATAGTTACATGAGTTCATACATGCTTGACAGCTTAATAAAACATTAAGTCTATGCCCAAAGCTGATTTTACACCCATGAGAAATTCTCTATCTCAAATAATAGGACTATATTTATTTGGATATTTATTATTTATTTCTAGTCATGTAATTTCAATCAGGTCTCAGGTTGCTTTTATTGTCTTCTCTGTCAACTATTTTTTTTTTCCTGATATAGAATATGATGTTATGTCAAGGTAATGTTGTCTCTGATTTCATAGCAGGTTTCTATTCTATCTCCAACTGTATTCCATTTAATTATATTATTCTTTGCTTTGAAGAAAATTAGTTAGTAATGGGTTTAACTTCTGATATCTACTCTTAGAGTCTTCTTAAGACTGGTTTCTTCATATTTTTCATGCCCTATGTTTTGTAGTTATCTTAAATGTATTTTAATATTACTGGTATAAAAGTCCATTTACTATATAAGATTCTATTAATTAGTCATGAATTAATCCAATAATAGTATTATTTTAAAACTGGTTTACAAATGTTGTGGGGCTTAATTTTATGTCAACTTGACACAAGCTAAAGTCCATAATATTGGCCTGTGAGTAAATCCGTGGTTCATTTTCTTGACCGATGATTTATGTAGGAGTGCCCAGCTCTCTGTGGGTGGTGCCACCCTTAGCCTTGTACTTCTGGGTGCTATAAGAAAGCCATCTGAGCAAGCTATGAGAAGTATGCCAGTAAGCAGCACCTCTCTATTACGTGTGCATCTGTGACTATTTCCAGGTTCCTTCCCTGTTTGAACTCCTGACCTAATTTCCTTTGATGATAGACTATGATGTGGAAGTAGAAGTGAAATAAAAATGTTCTGTCCTTCCCAAGTTGCTTATGATCATGATGTTTTGATATTTTATCACAGCAGTAAAACCTAAGAGAAATGTCCACATTTAACTTATACTATCTTCTACAGATTAGACACTTTCTCTCTTTTCTTCTATTATTTTATATTCAGGCTAAAATGTGAGATTCCTAGCATTTTCTATTGGGACATTTTTCTATTTCTTATAACACATCTTCTACTAGGAAGGTTACTTTGGCAGCAACAGTTTCCATAATTTCTTTTTATACTTATGTATTATATCTTGCAAATTCTTTACACAAGGCTTATTCAAATACTTTTGAAGAGCTATCGATTATGTTTCTCTATCACTTCTGCTATAAGAGTATGCAATGTTCTGTTCTTGAAGTGGAATATGTTTATTTTTCAACAGCAAAGACAGTCTTGTGTTATTTGTCTGATCTCTAGCTCATGGGAATTAGTTTCCTTAGACAATTGACCCAGTTCATACTCAGTAGTTTTGAGAACAGATTTCCTGGAGGTTAAGGATTTAGAGTTTGTCTCATAGTCATGAAAAACTGACAGAGCATCAGCTTTGGAAGAAAGTTGTGCACATGTAACACTATTCGAAACTATTGTGAAGGCTTACAAATGGCATCCCACAAAGTAGAATCTCACAGCAAATCTCAAATGGCAGAGTTGATCTTTAGACATAAATGCATTCAGTATCTTGGAAAATATCAAGGTTTAGATTTTAAAAGTATCCTCATAGTTCAAGCCTTTAAAGGCTTGATCTACAGCTGTTAGGGAAAGATAGACTGGCCAAGAGGTGAGATTCAGGAGAAGGGAATTAAGCCACTGGAAATGTGTTTTCAGATAGGTTATGGGCACTCTTTCAGTTCCCTTCCTCTAGCTTCCTGGTTCCTATGGTTTCTTAGTTAGAGTTTTATTACTGTGAAAGGACAAGATGACCAAAGCAATTCTTATAATGAAAAACAGGGGCTGGCTTAGAGTTTCAGACATTCAATCTATTATCATCATGGTGAAAAGCATGGCAGCATCTAGACAGACATGGTACTGGAAGAGCAACCGAGGGTTCTACATCCTGATCTGAAGACAACCCAGAGGAGACTGCCATAGTCAGCAAGGAGGAGACTCCATTCAACATGGGTAGAGCTTAAGCATAGGAGCCTCAAAACTCACCTCCATAATAGCACATTCTCTCCAACAAGGCCACACGTGATTCAACAAGGCCACACCTGTTCCAACAAGGCCATACTTCCTAATAGTGCCACTTGCCATGGGCCAAGCATATTTAAACACCCACATATGGGGTGATCAACCTTTTTCTTCCTCAGATAATGATAGTTTGTTTCTACACAATCTGCAAGGTGGTAGAGCTACTAACCACGAACTGACGTATCTGAAACTATGGCCCTAGGTAAGCCTTTTCTCATTGAAGGTCATTTTCACTGCTATCTTGTTGTTAAGATAGAAGCATATTAACACAACCCATTTCTGGACTTCTAGTTGAAAGGGTTATAAATTCTCTTCATACTTTTAGTCAGCTATAAATAGATTTTTTTATACTTATAACATATGAAGGTCAAACTGATATAACTATAATTTGGAAGTATAAATAAACCATTCTTTCATCTTTTTCTACATTTTCTTACTACTGTTTAAAATATTTCCATTATTGAAAATAATGTTTCCATTATTGGCTCACTACAAACTCTGAATGTTGATTGTTTCTGTCCTATTACTGCTTTCTTTTTTTTCAAACTCTAGACATGTTCTAATGTGCTTATCTGCATGCATCTTCTTATATTTTTGATTTTGTATAAAAATAAAGACATTCCTTAGAATGTTGTTGTTCTTTCTACTCAGCAAGTTAACAGAATGCTTTATGCAATGGTTCTCAACTTTCCTAATATGGCAACCCTTTAATACAGTTTCTTATGTTGTAGAGACCTGCAGCCATAAAATGTTTTTCATTGCTACTTCATAACTGTAATTTTGTTACTATTATAAATTATAACTGAAATATCTGTCTTTTCTTGTGATCCTTGATGACTCCTGTGGAAGGACCATTCTACCCCCAGAAGGGGTCCTGACCCACATGTTGACAAACTCTGCTCTAATAGTAAGCAGGACCAAGCAAGTCTGAGCTGTACTTTTAGTCTTGATACTATATATTCTGTCTGAGCCTGCACTTTTAGTCATGATACTATGTGTTCAATCCTTGTTCCAGTCCCTCCATAGTTCTATCATTTAGCCCTCCCTGGAATCTGGCTTCAAACCTGGGATACTTATGAATTCCTTTGTATTTGACGCATCCTAAACCTGCTTTGCTTATTTAAATATTTGTCTGTCTGTCTATATTTGAATTCATGAGACTCTTCACAAAACTATGTCACCTTTTTTTTAATTTGCCATGGTTTATCCTCTAACACTAACCTTGAACAACTTAAGAATTCAGCATGTGCCTACAATGAAAAGTATTGAGGGTGAGATTAACTTCCTTTTGAGTCTCTTTACTCCGGGATTTGGTATACCAATTCCTAACTACTTTGATAGCCCTGAAATACAGATTTTTTTTCTGTAGCTTCATGGTAGCTACAGTTCTGTTGGTTTCTTTTTCTCTTAACACAAGGCTCTTCCACCTTTTCTGCCTCTTCCTGGGCACCAAAGACAACGTGATTTCTAAAAGGGATAAGTAAAACTTAGGTAATTAGTTCCAGTTTCTGTGTAATCTCTTCTTCTCAAGCACTAGTTGCCTCTCTCAAAGGCCTTCAAACAGTTGTTTATTTCATCCATCTTATTTTTCTAGCAGGTCTCCGTGGGAAAGTTTGTTTGATGCCAGCCAGTTTCTCATAGTGCAAGTTTTTACACTAAAGGTCTGAGAACCCCCACTTCCCAACATTGGTTATTCTTTAGCTTTATGTCTCAATGATTGGAGCTGCAGATAGCATATCTGCACATTTACAGGATATAACCATTCAATTTTAGACGTTCAAGCAAAAAGCATCAGGCTCACATGTCATGTTCTCCAGAATAAGAGGAAGTGGCTCATCAGAGCCACGTAGCAAACATGGTACCATAGCCTGAATACAATTTCTTCTCCACAGGATGCAAGGGAGTAAGTAAAAGGCAAGGCACCTACAGTGTAAATGGCAAGTTTCCATTCCTGTTTTATGTCAAGAGGAAATGTTTCAGTTCCTTCCCACTAGTGAACAAGATCTAAGTGCTTCCCAACACACACCTCTATTCACACCACATGCTTCTTACGATAAACTATGATTTCTTCTACGTTATTAATTATACCTGTCACTTCTGAGCCCACAGCACAAAGTAATCATCATATAAAAAAAAAAAAAACCTACTCTCCTACTCTCCTCTTAAGGCAAAACTGCAAAACCTGGGAACACACGCATAAGCTATCCTGTAAGCCATTTAAAAACAAAAACAAAACAAACAAAATGGATGTCTAATATTTGAAAGTGAAACCTTTGGGTTCCCAAAGGACCCATCATGTCACCTATTGTCTGAATGGAATGCAGTGTAGTGGAGGTCGCTACTAACAGTTATCCCAGGACTAGAAATATAAAGCGATATTAAATAGACAGCATAGATACTCAGTTACCGTATATCGAAAAACAATCCTTCTAAATGCCTTTTTAGGGAAGTCAATTATATTCATATGTGAAAAGAAGTGGGGGTTATGAGAGGATACAGTTTTAGACAGCAGTTCTAGATTTACAGAGGTAGGAAATATACAGAAAATAAAGTTGTGTGTGCTGCCTTCACCCTTTCTCAGTGCACTGTATTGGACAGTTGCTACCACCCCTGAGAATCATCATCACTGACCATTCTTTGTGTTTTCCCATCTATAGAGTTTGGCAAATGCGTGATGCTGATTTACCACCACAGTCTCATCCTACTGGTATTTTTATTGCTCCAAAATCGTCTCTCTGCCTTTTCATGTCATCTGCTCATATTCAAGTCATAAGCCATGGCTGAAGCTTTCTTCAATTTTTTGTAATTTTAATTTATCCACAATGTCAAAGGTTGAATAACATAATGCACAAGGTATTAAGACATACTTCCAGTATTTTTTTTAATTTTTACATTTTAGAACGTTTTGTGTTAAACATGACTGTCACCATCATGAAGAAAATAGATGTATTCTAAAAGAGAAACAACAGGTCTTGCAGAAATTCTGGAAATATGGTAAATTGGAAGCAGATTCTGTGACACCATGAGTTTTGGAGAGAGAAAGTTAAGATAAAGGAAAAAAGGAAAGAGCTACAGTAAGAAAATTTGATCAAGTAGGCTGAGTAGGATTTTTTTGCCCTCCGGAAGAAGTCGGCTGTACACCATGTGGAGGTGGATCCCACCACACAAGTCTCATAAAGGACTCCTGGTAGCCCTCATAGAACAATGGACGCCCAACACTTATCAGAGAACCGCAAAGCATTCCCAGTGCCCATCATAGAACCAAGAAGAGCCCATGTGTGTTGCTGAAAACCCTCGTCAGAGGCTGAACTCTCTGGCTGGAGAACAAATTGCACAACAGCAAATGGCAGACGAGCACAACAGACAGAAGACAGAAGCTGATTCTCTCAACAGCTCCTCCATGGCTGTGGCAGGTAGGAACTACACAGGTCAGTGCAAGTGTCAGAACTAAGGTGCAAACGGATTCATGCCAGCCAGGAGGCAGCATTGACTAAAAACATAGGGTCTTCTTATAATCTTTAATTTTATTTAATTTTATAAAACACATTTAAAATATATATTCGTGTACTCTAAGTGTACGGTTATTGTGGTGTAATATGTACCTCATTTGGAAAGCTGGTGTCTATCCTTCTTTTATCCAAATCTAATATTCAATATTTCCCGACTGAGTCACATACCTTTAACCTGTTTACTTTTTTCCTCAACCTTACCTATCATATTGTCCTCTAGTTAGCTCTCACATATCGATAATTTAACCAATATATGTATGTACACAGGCATATAGTGTGTGTGTTTGTATACTAAATTGTGTGAGTCGGTTTGTTGTTAACATGAGAAAAGCTAGAGTCATCTGGGAGGAAGGAATCTCACCGGAGAAAATGCCTTTATCGGTTTGGCCTTGGGCAAGGATATGAGACACTGTCTTCATGGATGATTGATATAGCAGAGCCCAACTCACAGTGAGAAATGCCACCCTAACCTGGTTGTCCTTAGTGTGGTAAGAAAGCACACTGAGCAAGTCATGAGGAGCAAGTCAATAATTAAAAGTCTCCCATGGTCTTTGCTTCAGTTTCTGCTACTAGGTCCTGCCCTGACTTCTCTCAGTGATGAAGTATGTACAGATATGTAAGCAAAATAATAAAACCTTTCTTCCACAAATTACTTTTTATCATGGTTTTGTCACAGTAATAGAGAGCAAACCAGTTACTACATTTTTTCCCTAACCAGTAACCTGGTGCCTTGTATCCAAATCAAAAATTACAGGGGACATGCATGAAGCGCATTTTGTCTTCTCCTGCTAATACAAGATGTTAATACAAGACACATTAATATAATAGTCATGTCGGGCAATGGTGGCACATGCCTTTAATCCCAGCACTTGGGAGGCAGAAGTAGGTGGATTTCTGAGTTCGAGGCCAGCCTGGTCTACAGAGTTCCAGGACAGCCAGGGCTACACAGAGAAACCTTATCTCAAATTAATTAATTAAAAATATTTAAACTTTTAAAACAAGATATATAATCTGACATGCTATCATATACCTCAGGACTTGTACCCATATTTTTTTAAAAAATATATATATATCCAGGAGCTTTAACACCCAGGATAATAGGTGAGGAAGACACAACACCTGCCCCAAACCTGGAGTTACAGGGACCCCCCAGGAACCCAGGGATGCAGAAACCCCCTCCTGGCCAGTGGAACAGGTTCCTTTCAGTCTGCACCAGTGCCTTGCGCAGACATCAGGCACCAGGTCTGCACCCAATCCCAAAACACAGAAAGGAGGCTAGACTCCCAGGAGCTCTTACAACCAGGATGTCAGGATCACAGAATCACAGAGACAACTGGGCTCTGAGGAGTTCTGACACAACCAAGATAACAAGAAAGACAGGCTCCTGTGAGAGACAGTGAGTGCAGATAGCACTAGAGATAGCCAGATGGCAAACGGCAAGAGCAAGAACATAAGCAAGAAAAAACAAGGTTACTTGAAGTCAAAGTGGGGAAGAGCCTTGAATACATGAGCACAGGAGTAAAGTTCCTGAACAGAACACCAATGGCTTATGCTCTAAGAGCAAGAATTGACAAATGGGACCTCATAAAATTGCAAAGCTTCTATAAGGCAAAGAACACTGTCAATAGGACAAAAGAACAACCAACAGATTGGGGAAAGATCTTTACTAATCCTACATCTGACAGAAGGCTAATATCCAATATCTACAAAGAACTCAAGAAATTAGACTCCAGACAATCAAATAACTCTATAAAAAATGGGGTACAGAGCTAAACACAGAATTTTCAGCTGAAGAAACTCGAATGGTCGAAAAGCACTTAAAGAAATGTTCAGCATCCTTAGTCATCAGAGAAATGCAAGTCAAAACAACTCTGAGATTCCACCTCACACCAGTCAGAATGGCTAAGATCAAAAACTCAGGTGATAGCAGGTACTGGCTTGGATGTGGAGAAAGAAGAACCTCTTCCATTGTTGGTGGGATTGTAAGCTGGTACAACCATGCTGGAAATCAGTCTGGCAATTCCTCAGAAAATTGGAAGTAGTATTACATAAAGACCCAGCTATATCACTCCTGGGCATATACCCAGAATATGCTCCAACATATAACAAGGACACATGCTCCACTATGTTCATATCAGCCTTATTTAAAATAGCCAGAAGCTGGAAAGAACCCAGATGTCCTTCAACAGAAGAATGGATACAGAAAATGTGGTACATTTACACAATTACTCAACTATTAAAAACAGTGACTTCATGAAATAATTAGGCAAATGGGAGAAACCAGAAAGTATCATCCTGAGTAAGGTAACTCAGTCACAAAAGAACACACATGGTATGCTCTCACTGATAAGTGGATATTAGCCCAAAAGCTTGAAATACCCAAGATACAACTCTCAGAACACATGAAGCTCAAGAAGAAGGAAGACCAAAGTGGGGGTGCTTCGGTCCTTCTTAGAATGATTAACAAAATACTCATGGGAGCAAATATGGAGACAAAATGTGGAGCAGAGACCAAAGAAAGGGCCTTCTGGAAACTGCCCCAACTGGGGATCCATCCCATGTGCAGTCACCAAACCCAGACACTATTGTGGATGCCAAGAAGTGCATGCTGACAGGAGCCTGATATAGCTGTCTCCTGAGAAGCTTCCAGAGCCTGATATATGCAGAGGTGGATGCTCTCAGCTAACAGTTAAACTGATCACAGTGTCCCCAATGGAGAAGTTAGAGAGAGGACTAAAAAGCCGAAGGGGTTTGCGGCCCCATGAGGAGAGCAACAATAACAACCAACCAGATATTCCAGGGTCTAAACCACCAGCCTGGGAACACACCTGAGAGACTCATGCCTCTAGCCTTATACTTAGTGGAGAATGGTTTTGTTGGACATTGATGGGAAAGGAGGCCCTTGATCCTGTGAAGGCTGGATGCCTCAGTGTGGAGGAATACGAGGGCAAGGAGGAGGGAAAGAGTGGGTGGGTGGGTGGAGGCAGACCCTCATTGAAGCAGGAGGAGGGGAAGATGGAATAGGGGGTTTCTTGGGGGGAAGTGAGTAAAGCAGATACCATCTGAAATGTAAACAAATAAAATATCCAATAAAATATATTTTATAATATAAACATATACATATTTATATTATATAAATAAATTGAGATCAGAGTTAATTGCAGCATAAGATAACACATCCAAAAAGTATTAGTTTCAAATTTGTGGAATGGATTCTCTAACAATTCTCCACTTACAATCTTTTATGATGAATACATGAGCGCATTAGCATAAGTTTTTAACACATGAACAGATATATGTTGGGAGATGTCAGTTAATAGAGTATAATAGCATCGAGTTGTTTTTACACAATTACAGTTAACTGGCTTTTCTGTTTGACACTGCTTCAACCATCGTTACACACTTCTCTGAGGTCCCTTTCTTGAGGTCTCTTTCTTGAATCAAAAGTTAATTATGTTGACCTGATTTAGCTTCTCTCAGTGTTCCTCTACCATCATCCAGGTAGCATATTCATCCTTACCCCAATAGGACAATTCACAGTATGACCTCAGTTTCATGTTCTCGGCTTCATTCTCTCTGACCACCTACCTACTCAGTCTTCAGTTTGTTATAAATCACTTCAAACTCTTTCATATATTCAAGGCTTGATTATAAGTATTCTATTTCTTTAGATGATCAAGGACATATCCTCCAGGTCTCCAATTTGAATATCATCTCACTAAAACTTCTGCCGATCAGAACTGGTCTCTTCTCTCCCTTGCTTCCCATGTCCTTGTATCCATGCACAAGTCTGTCAATGACCATCGTGTGTGGAACATCTTCTAAGGGCAAGGAAGCCTTGAGCTAGGTGGTTCAATCTAGTCTCTCACCAAAAACAAAAGCTTAACCCTAAGCTCAAGGCTACTCAGCTAATAAATTTTACAGGAAATATTTAAGTTGTGATTTCTCTGACCCACAAGGCCCATGCACACCACTGTTTCTTAGCAACGCCATTTCTATCTTGCTCTTTTATGCTCTTGTATGTTATTTCCGGAGAACATTCAGATTTGCATTGTGTTTCCCACAGTGTCTGGCATATGCTGGGCACTCAACTCACTTCATGAATTGATAAGTGATTGAACAGATGCCTGGGGAGATGAATGAAGCATTGAAAGAAGTGTGGGAAATAAAGAGGTAAACAGGAGCTGGGAACTGGACCATTTGTCTATTAGTTTTAACCATGAGCAAAAATGAGTTTGATGACATGGGGACAGTGAAGACTAAATAACTGCTAATGTTATCTTTTTAAATTTTATTTATACTCATTATACTTATGCAATATAATACATTTTGTTCACGTACTCATTGTGGAGTGACTATCAAATTAACTACTATATCTACCATGCCACATTTAAAAACCTCTTTCACCTATGAAATTATCAATTATTGTTGTCATAACTCGGATATGGAAGCCACCTGAGCATCCATCAATGGATGAAGAAAATTCAGGATGTAGCAACTAAGAAATAGCATTCCACCTTTTAAAAGGATAAAGTACTATCTTTTGCATAACATATTTGAACCTGGATGCCATGACATCACAGTAAAAGAACCAGAAATAGACTGCAATTACTGTATAATCTTGATATATATGGAATTTTTAAAAAGTCAGACTCATGGAAGAAAATAGTTTGGTGATGGTTGATCTATCATGACAAATGGGGAAAATTGTTCAGCAAGAAGTAGTAGGGACCCATGAACCACAAAACAAAGGCAAAAACTGGAGGGAAGAGGAATATTATAATAGTGGGAGTGAAATTAGAGTTGGTGGGACTCTTGGTATTCAGAACGCATTGCATACCTGTGTAAAATTATCAGAGAAAATTCAATAAATGTTGTAAAATTATTTATTTCAAGCCATTTCTGTGTTTTTATAAACCTTATTTTCAGTTAACTAGTAAAAGTTAAGTTCTCAAAAATCCTAACTATTCCTAACACATATTTGATTTTTAATACAGCTTCTTGCATAATGAAAACTACAGGAATAAGAAAATTCAGGCTTTGCTGCCTGTGCCCAGTGGGTGCTTCAACAGGCCTGGCTTATTAACATTGTTCCCCTAGAGCCCTACTTCATGAATGTTGATCCCAGGCTAGTCAGTTATCTCTCAGTTCTTTGGTCAACAGGGCTTGAAATTTGGCAGATTATCAAATTGTATTTGAAATATGAATGTCATTACATTTTTTCTTCTCATTTTAAAAAAAATTGTAACTGAATGTATTAGAAAAATAACAGCCGGGCGGTGGTGGCGCACGCCTTTAATCCCAGCACTTGGGAGGCAGAGGCAGGCGGATTTCTGAGTTCGAGGCCAGCCTGGTCTACAGAGTGAGTTCCAGGACAGCCAGGGCTACACAGAGAAACCCTGTCTCCAAAAACAAAAACAAAAACAAAAACAAAAAAAAAAACAACAAAAAAAAGAAAAATAACAGACATTCTATGCCATACAATGTGCTTTTTGTCTTTCTTCCATTTGATATTTTTGTGATTTTGTATCATTCCTCCCCACATCTATTAAACTATATTTGATGTGCAGTGAATAGTGTGGTGATAGGATGGTGTTCACATCTGTTCTGAAGACATCTGTTGATGGTTGGAGGTGCCCTTAGATTCTTATCATCACGGTACATCAGCTGTATGTGTTGCACCACATATATAGGCCTATGCATTTTGTACTTGGTGTTCACTTACTTATGTGATGACTCTAAAGAGTTTGCCTCCTGAACTTCCTCCATATGCAATATAAACAAATTACTAGCACCCAGCATCAGTACTGAATGGCAATGCATGGAAAGAGCTAGGTAGTGAATCTGTGTTGCTACAAGGGCTACATAGGTGGGCATATGATTGGAAGAGGTGAGCCTGGAAAGCTCACTTGTATTTACCTGTATTTTTTCATTAATTTACTTGTAGTTTTTATCATTTATTTAGTCTCAGTCCATATACGAGTGTCAGGCACACAGCAGAAGGTCAACAAATACCTACTGAACAACTTGATGGCAAAGGTTAGTATGACAAGGAAGTTAGATGCATGTTTTTGAATTATGAAGTTATAAAATGAATTAAGATTCTGTATCTCAATCCAATTAGCAGTTATGGTGATGTCTGCTTCATCAGCTGAGGATTCTCAAAACAAAGCAACCAGTTTAGAGGTAAGTGTAAAGACCACAGTGAAATACAGAATTTCTCTCCAGCTCAATTCTTTCAGAGTAGCAACAGCAATATAAACATCCTCTGTCGTTGAATAGTAGGCAGTCAAAAGTCAAAATAAAGAGAATGTAAGTTACTTACAAGGTAAGCTTTATGTTGTTCTGGACATGACTCTAGAACAAGCACTGGCAGTTACCTAGATCAGAACCAGTGTATAGTATGAGAAGCCAAGATGAAAGGACTCCACTTTCCTATAAGGTAGAAGGGTATCAAAAGCAAAGATCAAAGGCAGTTGAAGCCTAGGAAAATCATAAGAGCTAACAAGTTAACCTCCACCTATGCATCCAGCTTCCGAAGTTCTTTGATTGGGTATATGAAAGGCCCCATTGTGCTATAAGACACTAGACAAAGAAAATTATCCAGTAAGACCATCTGCTAAATTATTCAAGATAAAGCAGACATTCATGGTAACAACATACCTTGTTCAGGGATTGTTTCACTAGGAACTCCATTCCTGGTGATAAAAGCCCATCATTATAAAAGCAAAATATAATTTTAGAAATCCAAATTCCTAAAGTAGTATCAGTGGAAAAGAAGGGAAGTGGGAAATCAGACCATAAAGTAGACAATGATTCAGGTGGTGCCCAATGAAGAGCAGAGGGTACAATGCACACCTCTGTTGTACACACCTCTAAAATGAAGGTGCCAGAAATGATGCCATTGTACCTGTTTATACTCCTGTGGAACAGACTGATGAACTGAGCAAAGTGCTGAGTTTTATGGGCAATATTTATGTGGGATGTGTTTAATACAGTCAATACTCTCAGTAGAATCTGTGCTCATGCTTGCAAGTGCAACTAAATTGATTACTGCAAATTCTAATCCAATGAACAAATATTCTTGCTAAGATGCTAACATGATCTCATTCCTACAGTCGATCTCAGACTCAACACATTTTCCAGGAAATGAGACTGGCACCTAGAACAGGGTTCTAGCACAGACAGTCCAGTCCAGGAGATGAGGGGCTTGCCATAAACATATAATAGAAAAGTCAGCCTTAGTAGAACATTTCTAACTTGTGAGGAACTGTGGAGTGTTATCGTCCCCATATTTGAGAGAAAGAAACAGTATATCAAACTGTTGATTTTAATCATTGATCAGTATGCAGTCGTGCAGGTATGTGAGACAATACACCTAATTCAGGGCATGTGAGGCTAAAGACTGAAAACAAAGGCCACAGGTAAAAACATTTAAAGTATTAAATTGCCTATACCTATGAGAACGATCAGTATGAATAAATGTTTGTGGGTTCTCTTTTTTCTCTTTTGGATGAAATAGACATTAAAATTTTGACCATGTGCAAAATTGTTCTTAATTTGAGAACTTGCTCAACCCTGTGTTTCGCCCCAGGACTCTCTGTATCTGTATATGAAGATGAAAATGAAATATAGTCATGCAAGAGGCTATTTCGTTAATTTTCTGGATTGTCACATTCATTCACCATGAAATTCTCTACAGAAAGTCAATTTTGGAAAGTTCCAAACTTAATTAGGTCTTGCAGTTTTGTGATCTTCATTATAATTATCAAATATTGAAGAACTAATAAAGGATCAACCTCTGGGCTTCAGAATAACCTAACATATTCATACCTCAGTGACATCCTGAATTAGTTTGGGAGCTGATAAACTCTGGTAAAACAATCAAGCAAGCAGAGTAGGCAGAATGCAAGGCACAACAGAGCCTTGGCCAGAACAAAATGAGCCTATAATATGAAAAAATAGCCCAGTAACACTTATCAACAATAGATGGTCTATTCAGATGACGTATCCACTGATATAGCAAGTACAATTAAGAGCATTTCTCTGATAAACCAAAGCCCTTATCTTCTACTATCCCACAATTATTCATTTGAGTCTATTGTTACAAGAAGAATGAACAGTGAGCATCCCTCTCCTTTGCAATCTTCTTCCTGATACATGTAATTTAGCCAAATAATACATATAACTTGTTCAAAGGATGTTTCAATGCTCAAACATCTTTCTTAATGTCTGTTCTCTAACAAAGAAAAGTGAATTCAAATCATTTATTTTTGTTTCATTCTTTAAAATTGTTACAAATACTTTTATAAGTATTCGTGTACTTTCTTTTTGGATCGTTAGAATTTAAGAATCCTACCATATCCAGCCATAAATCTCGGTGATGGAACCCACATTAACTCTTTCAGGTTTGTATCACCCAGATATAACACACCTTTAACACTTACGCCTTGTACTGTTACTGGAAAATAACATTGATGGGATGAACACAGCCAAAGGTGTGACACATGGGGTTAAAGGTTTATGAAGTATGCAAATGACTGTCTTAGTAAAACTACAATTTTTTTGAATTTATTTTTTAAAGGTTTATTTTATGTATATGGATGTTTTGTCTACAATTCATGTCTATACACCAGAAGATGGTATCAGATCTAATGGCACTACAGATATAGACATTTGTCGGTTACCATGTGGGTACTGGAAATTTAACCCAGGACCTGTGAAGAACATCCAATGCTCTTAACTACTAAGTCAGCTGTCCAATGCCTAAAATTCTATGTCAGTTAAGTGCATTAGTTTTGAGGAAGAGTTTGTCATCAAAAATATATAGTTTTTAAGTCAAAAGACTATTATTCAATCTCTGCAGATGAGCTTTTGAGTGCTCAATATATTTTGTTAAAGATGTAAGGTGAATTAAATCATTATAGTTGAACTAAGAATGAGAAGCATCAGCTGCATAGTTGGCTGTGTTTTCAGAGGTGAATAAGAAGAAAAGACTGAAAATCTACTTCAAGGCATTCTGGTATCCAAGAAGAGAGCCGTTTTTCCCTCTGCATAAAAAGCACAGCTTCTTTTAGGTCCTTGAAAAGGGGTGGCTTTGAAACAGGAGTAAAATACCCCATGGATGATCTTGTGAACTGGATAGAAGACAATTTCTGCATTGAGAGGTATCTATGACCACATCCAGATCTCTCTTGGCAATAGTTAAGGGCACAATCTCCTCAAAGGACACAGAGGTAACTATTGGAATTCTTCAAAGTAAACGAGAGCACCATTGTTAGGAGAAACAGCATAGCTTTTCTATCTTGAATGCTTATAAACATTTGCTATAGATGGTTACAATGTTAGGACAGAATCATAATTTGACTTATTCCATGATTCTAAACCAGATTTTCCTATCCAGATTTCTCTAAGCATTTCCTTGAATGCATTCTAAGCTAATCATTCAGGTCAAAATATGTTTTACCCATCTCTTTTTAAGTATAAGTTTGAACATGCAATTAAAATACTTCTCTAGGAACACGCTTCTCACTTACTTAATGGAAATAATCCATGAAAACAGATCTTTCATGATCTAGTACAATGATCTACTGACAACTCTTTCATGTGAACTTAGTGTGTTATAACCATTCTAGAAAGAAGACTCTTTTTCATATCCGTATATCCAGGCTAATTACTTCTTTTACCTTAAAATTTTACCTCTTTAATAAAAAAAAAACTTCATGTTTCAGAAATACTTAAAAGAAGGTTTTGTGTTGTCTAGGTTTTCTTCTTCAATGGTTTATTCTAGTACATTCATTTTACATGTTTAGTCAGTGTTGTGTTTTGGATGTAAAGTATCTCTCATAGAATCTTATGTCTGAATACTTCGCTTCCAGCCTATACTGCTATTGTGGAAGGTTGTGGAAAATTTAGGAGACAGAGTATTATTGGATGAAGTGGGTCATTAGCATTAAGACATGAATAGTATACGCTGTCTCACTTCCTGTTCATACTTTATTTCCTGAGTGTAGATTCAATCTGAACAGATTCTTATACTGCTGCCTCCATCACTTCCAAAAGAAGCTCATTCCTCATTAAGCTACTTCTTTTTGGGTATTTGATCAAAGCAACAAGAAATTAATATAGAAAGCCTTCACTGAGGGAAAAAAAAACACCTTGCTAAAATTACCAAGAAATATTGGGACTATTCTGTTTCTTTATTCTTAAGCCTCACAAGGATTAGATCTGCATACTTCATTTTTAACAGCTATTCCTGAAGCAGATATTTATTTTCATTGTAATTTGTTGATTTTAATGTACAAGTTAGTTAGATATATAAAAATCTTAAAGCTGATAATTATCTAGATTGGTCAGTGGGGAAATGTGTATTCAGCATTCAAATTTCAGGAGGCACTGGTGGTTTGAAGTTGGTATATGTCTATAGATATTGCTTATGAATAGGAATTAGCAGAGAGGAAGCACAAAATAAGCCCAGAACAATAGAGATGAGTAGGAATAAGCCCCAGATGCTTGCTTCTAAGGAAACAGAAGGTATAGAAGATAAGTCTGAAGGTCAGAGGCTTTCACAATGGATTTAACAATGACACTAAATACAAGATAACAACATAAGAAACTAGAGAGATGTTTCAGCCATTAAAAATCCTTATTCCTCTTGAAACAGACTTGAGTTCAACTCATAGCACCCACATAGCACCTCACAACTATCTGTAACTCCAGTTCCAGGGTTCCAATGCCCTCTGTCTTCTCCACAGACAAGAAACACACATGGCACACATACTTTCTTTCAGGTACTGACACATATATGTAAAATAAAAGTAAATAAGCTTTTTAAAATATATATATATAATTCCACAAGAAGAATAGAATTCCTGAATACCAGGAACAAGCAAACAAGAAAGCAAACAAATGTAACATGGTAACACATTTGATTAATTCAGAAATGGTGGTTATAAAGTACATAGAAGATAACCTTTTACAAAGGAAGTATTGAAAAAAACTCAAATATGTGTAGAAGAAATTAACTATTTATATTTAGAATCAAGAGGGCAGACATAGAGAGAAAGATGTCAGACAACATGCAAGTACATGCTGTCACTGTCTCCAGAAAATAAAAGGAGAGATGGGTGTATAATAGCTATGAGAACTGGATCATTTTTTCCATAATCATCTTTTCAATTCAAATAATTCTACCCATTTCCAGACCTTCCAGTATGCCCATTGCCATCTGTACATCCATAGACTTAGTCCAGATCAATGATCCATGAGCCTTCTTTGTTGGAGCTAGCTTTTTCAGGTAAGTTTCTTTTACCTTTCCCTATTCCCCTTTACTACCTCAGCTGTGTCTGTCTTCACACTCACAAACCTAACTCCAGATCCAGGGTCTTTGAACCCTCATTGTTTGTGAGCCTCCACTGACTTACAAGATGCCCTTTTTGTCTCCTATCATCCTTCCATCAACTACATTCTCTATATCCACATGTTAAGCTCTAGACCTTTGGTTTAAGAGACATTTTTGATTCTAGTTCATTGATCTTCTGGCCTGTCTGTACCACTACCATGCAGTTTTTATCACTACTGCTCTGTAGTACAGCTGGAGGTCAGGGATGGTGATCACCTCAAAAGTGCTTTGGTTGTTGAGAATAGTTTTCACTATCCTGGGTTTTTTGTTATTCCAAATGAATTTGCAAATTGCCCTTTCTATCTCTATAAAGAATTGAGTTGGACTTTTGATGGGGATTGCATTGAATCTGTAGATTGCTTTCGGCAAGATGGCCATTTTTACTATATTAATCCTGCCAATCCATGATCATGGGGGATCTTTCCATCTTCTGAGATCTTATTCAATTTCTTTCTTCAGAGACATGAAGTTCTTGTCATACAGATCTCTCACTTGCTTGGTTACATTCACACCAAGGTATTTTATATTATTTGTGACTATTATGAAGGGTGTCATTTCCCTAATTTCTTTCTCAGCCTGTTCATCCTTTGAGTATAGGAAGGCTACTGATTTGTTTTAAATAATTTTATTTCCAGCCACTTTATTGAAGTTGTTTATCAGGTTGAGGAGCTCTCTGGTGGATGCTTTAGGGTCACTTAAATATACTATCATACCATCTGCAATTAGTGATATTTTGATTCTTCCTTTCCTATTTGTATCCCTTTGACTTCCTTTTGTTTTCTAATTGCACTGATTAGAACATCAAGTATTAATATTGAATAGGTATGGAGAGAGTGGGAGGCCTTGTCTAGTCCCTGATTTTAGTGGGATTGCTTGAAGATTCTCTCAGTGTAGTTTGATGTTGGCTACTGTCTTGCTGTACATTGCTTTTACTATGTTTAGGTATGAGCCTTGAATTCCTGATAATTCCAGGACTTTTACCATGAAGGGATGTTGATTTTGCCAAATGCTTTCTCAGCATCTAGTGAGATGATCATGTGGTATAGAATTGAAGACCCAGAAATGAACCCACACACCCACAGTCACTTGATCTTTGACAAAGGAGCTAAAACTGTCCAGTGGAAAAAGGACAGTATTTTCAACAAATGGGGCTGGTTCAACTGGAGGACAACATATAGAAGAATGCAAATCGATCCATTCTTATCTCTTTGTACAAAGCTCAAGTCCAAGTAGATAAAGGACTGCCACATAAAACCAGATACACTGAAAATAATAGAAGAGAAGGTGGGGAAGAGCTTTAAATACTGGGGCACAGGAGAAAAGTTCCTGTACAGAACATCAATGACTTATGCTCTAAGAGCATGAATTGACATATGAGACCTCAAAATTGCAAAGGACTCTGTCAAAAGGACAAAAGAGCAACCAACAGATTGAGAAAAGACCTTTACCAATCCTATATCTGACAGAGGGATAATATCCAATATCTACAAAGAACTTAAGAAATTAGACTCCAGACAACCAAATAACCCTATTAAAAAATGGGATACAGAACTAAACAAAGAATTATCAACTGAGGAAACTCGAATGGCCAAAATGCACCTAAAGAAACGTTCAGCATCCTTAGTCATCAGAAAAATGCAAGTCAAAACAACCCTGAGATTCCACCTCACACCAGTCAGAATGGCTAAGATCAAAAACTCAGGTGATAGCAGGTACTGGCTTGGATGTGGAGAAAGAAGAACCTCTTCCATTGTTGGTGGGATTGTAAGTTGGTACAACCATGCTGGAAATCAGTCTGGCAATTCCTCAGAAAATTGGAAGTAGTATTACATAAAGACCCAGCTATATCACTCCTGGACATATACCCAGAATATGCTCCAACATATAACAAGGACACATGCTCCACTATGTTCATAACAGCCTTATTTAAAATAGCCAGAATCTGGAAAGAACCCAGATGTCCTTCAACAGAGGAATGGATACAGAAAATGTGGTACATTTACACAATGGAGTACTATTCAGCTATTAAAAACAATGAATTCATAAAATTCTTAGGCAAATGAATGGCTAGAAAATATCATCCTGAGTGAGCTAAACTAATCACAGAAGAACACACATGGTATGCATTCACTGATAAGTGGATATTAGCCCAAAAGCTTGCAATACCCAAGATACAACTCACAGACCACATGAAGCTCAAGAAGAAGGAAAACCAAAGTGTGGGCACTTCAGTCCTTCTTCAAAGGAGTAACAAAATACTCATGGGAGCAAATATGAAGACAAACTGTGGGACAGAAACTGAAAGAGGGGCCATCAGGAGACTGCTCCACCTGGGTATCCATCCCATATGCAGTCACCAAAGGTAGCCGCTGATGTGGATGCCAGGAAGTGCATGCTGACAGGAGCCTGATATAGCTCTCTCCTTAGAGGTCTGCCAGAACCTGAAATATACCAAGGCGGATGCTCACAGCTAACCATTGAACAGATCATGGGGTTCCCAATGGAGAAGTTGGAGAGAAGACTGAAGGAGCTGAAGGGGTTTGTGGACCCATGGGGTAAGCAACAATACCAACCAACCAGAGCTCCCAGGGTCTAAACCACCAGCCTGGGAGAACATAGGGAGGGACCCATAGCTCCAGCTGTATTGGCAGGGGAGGATGGCCTTGTTGGGCATAGGTGGGAGAGGAACTCCTTGTTCCCACGAAGGCTGGATGCCCCAGTGTGGGGGAATTCGAGGGCAGGAAGGTGAGAGTGGGCAGGTGGGTGAGGGCACATCCTCATAGAAGCAGGTTGAGGGGGAATGGGATAGGAAGTTTCTGGGTGTGAGGGGGGAAATGAGTAAAGTGGATAACATCTGAAATGTAAATAAAGTATCCCATAAAAATAAAGAAAATGGCATTTACTAGTCAGTTCTAAAATTTCATAGATATAGATGAACACACTACAGTTTTCTATTAAAAATAAATAAATAGATAGATAGATAGATAAGGTGATATCTTTGCCTGATAAAGTTAAACATCTCATCCACAAGCTTTACCTGGATTAACTCCAATCATACAACTCCTGAATCTGTCCATTCTCAAGAAGGACAAATTCTCTTAACAGAGACATAATGAAAGAAACATTCTATATATCCTAGTCAAACAGTAAAAGCCTTAACATGAATATCCAAGACAATGTATGTCCCATCAAATCTCCTAGTAAAGTTCTCTAATAAAAATTATTCACTTGGACTCTACAGCATAGAATTTGAAAGAACAATCACAAATTTTATTAATGAACTTAAGAAATGCAAAGAACATACTTCACTGAACGTTAGGAGTAGAATTGTGAATGCCTGAATAATTTCCAAGAAAATAGAAATAGGCAGCTTAATAAAATTATAAAGACAAATTGTGATTTCAAAACAAAATCCAGTAAAGAGATAAACACATTGACAAGAATACAAGTGGAATTTTATTTTGAATTGAAAATTTCAATTTCCTAATTAGAAAATTTGGGAAAAGCCTTATAGGTAGAATTACTCAATCAGTAGATGGAATATCAGGACTTGAAGATACGGTCTCAAGATAGAGATACAAGAAGCAAAAAGAGTAGCAAATAGACAAGAACAGAAAGGAAACTCCCCAAACCTTTTCATAATTGAAACACTAAATATACTAAACATGGAAAAAAAATTGAAACCTTCAAGAGAATAGCACAAGCCACATATAATGAAACAAAAAACCCTTCAAAATAACAGCCAATTTCTAATTTGAAATTCTGAAAGTCAGAAGAGTCTGAAGCAATACACTGAAAGTTCAAAAAGACCACATCATCACACCATAATTTTGTACCCAACAAAACTATACGCCTCTGTTGAAGAAGAAAGAAAAAAATTCATCATCAAACTCTACTAAAAAAATGAAATTATATCTAACAACAACAAAAAAAATGCTAGAAACAAATGTATAGCCAAGAAACTCTAAAAATTAAACAAATAAAGCTTTAATGAATAAAATATAAAGTATCATTAAGAACAAAAACAGCAAAAACCAACAAAATGACTACAATCTACAGTCATTTTTCAATAATAATATTAAAAATAAATGGCCTCAATTCTCCAATCAAAAGACATAGGCTAGTTAATTGAATAAAGGAAAGGAAAGGTAAGAAGAAAAAAAGAACTGGAAGAAAGTCTATTCTCTTGTTTATAAGAAGCCCATTTTAGCTTTAAAGATAGGCACTACCTTTAAGTAAAAGGATGAAAAAGAATGTGCTCAAAATTTGGCATCAGGAAGAAAGTACATGTTGCCATTTTAATGAAATTCTCTGATAAAGTAGACTTCAAATTAAAGCTAATCAAAAGAGGCACAAAACAGTATGTCATTCTAATCAAAGATCAATGAATCATAAAATATTACAATGCTAAACCTATATGTACCAAGCTCTGTTGTTCTTAGATCTGAATCTTCAGATGTGAGTTTATTACAGTAAGTGAGTATATAACAGTATATAACCAGTGAGGATTGAAACTTAGAAGTACAAAAGGACCATGGCATTTGGCTTAAGGGGAAAATAGTAGGAATCAGGTGATATCAAAATCTGTGACAGGCCTGACAAAACAGCTAATGGGAAAATTACTAACTCCATAAGAAATGGCCAACAAAGAGCATGAGTTAGGTGAAATCCAAGTCAAAAAAAATAAAAGAAGGATTATAAGCCTGTTAAAGAAATCAAAAGTGAAAATAAATTACACAAGCAAAAACAAACAAATAGGTAAAACCAGGTAGAACTCAAAGGCAAGAAAGATTATTATGATTTAGAGATAAGTAGATGAATTGAAAATTTCAAAGAATGACAAGAACAAATTTAAAAATGACTAATAGACTTTACCAAATCCATGTTATACAAGAAAATGTTAAGTCTACAAATGATGAAAGTAGAAGGATATTTTTATGCTAAAGATATAAAAACCAGTTTCAATAAAGTTATCCAGAAAATGTTCTAAATCTGTAGAGATATCCTCAATAGGCCTTTTAAACACAAGAGAGAAGAGAATAAACTAGAACCACTCCATGATATATCAGAAGGTCATTATGAGTAATATTATTACTATGTTACTTTAGCAGAATAATAGTATCAGTTTTCTTCTAAGCCTATGGTCTATCCATTCTCAGGTTCTTGGACACGCTAGCACTGTAAGCCTTGGGTTCTGTTTCATGAAATGGCTTTTAATCCAGAGTGGGAGGTTGCTATCACACAGTTTGTGCCAGTATTATATCAGTATCTTTTGCAGGCAGGTCATTGTTGCAGATCACAGGGATTGTAGGTAGATTGAAGATATGCCCTTCTCCTATGGTAGCATGCAGAGAACCTTCTAAAAGCATGAACAGTAGTCAGTAGGTATAAAGTCTCCAGGAAGACACAAATTCAACTTCTCTGTATTTGATAAAATTTGTAAATATTCTCTTCAACAATAGAGACTTATTATCAAAATTCATGGAGGGCACTCAATAGCCTTAGCAGTCATCATCACAGTGTTTGCTTCTTATAGGAGATGGGACCTGAACTAGAGATCCACAATTAAACAGTGTACAGAGTGAGAAACTCTGGAGGACACAGTCCTAACTTAGAAATCTTCATCAAATCCCATGCCTCAAGGTTCATGGATCTCTGTGGTAAAGAAAGTAGAAAGATTGTTAGAGCAGAGGGGATAGATCACACACACACACACACACACACACACACACACACACACACACACACACACACGCAAAAGCAGTGTCTTATAGACCCAACCAAATTGATATACATAAAAACTCACAGTGATGATGGCAGTATATAAAAGTTTTACACAGGGTTAAACCAGGAATCTCTACACTGACACAGAGACGTGAACACAGCTTTCATGCCTGATCAAAAAGTTATGTGTGTCTGATAGCTTCTTGCAAAGAAAAAAAAAAAAAAAACTTCTCCAATGGAGCCTCACTGAGTACATTACACATACTTTAGGGTAGTCCCCATGGCCAGGAATAATTTACAGACACTAAATAAACTCAGTGATATTTTTGAAGATGTTTTGTCTCTAGTTGCTTTATTTAGGCTTTTTCCTATCATAGTGGTCTTTTGCATGTATATTTTGGTTTCTGGTTTTGCGGTTTGTTTGTTTTATTAATGTGTGTGTTTATTGTTGTTCTTGCTTGTTTAAAGAGAAACAGAGAAAAGTATGGAGATAAGTAGATGGCAATGACAGGATCTAAGAGGTTGGGAGATGATAAATCATGAGCAGAATACATTGTATAAAAAAGTATTTGTTGAAAAGAAACTGACCGTGCCATGTTATAGTCAAAACAATAATATACAGAACAAATAAAACATATTGAAAGCTATAATAGAAAAACATAAATCATTGCAGACTAATAAGAATTATATCAGTTTTCTCAAAAGATGCTTTAATAACCAATAGCAAAAATCATGCATTTCAAGCTCTGAAAGATAATGATTGCCAATTCAGGTTACTATATCAAATCACATTTAAGTATCTATGTATATTAATTATTATATCTATCTTAATTATAGGTGAATGAAAAACTGTCTATTTATGGTCATTAAACAACACAAATGATACTTTGGACTGAAGAGAAAGATAATTATATCTATAATATAAGAAAAAGTAAATAGTGCAATAGTGGGTTATCCATTCAGGTCTTTAACTTCTCCAACTATGGGTAGTCTGCTAGGTTTATAGTACTAGGCTTGGATTCCCTCTTATTAAGTAGACCTTAGTAGAGATTTAGGCAGTTGTATCCAGTATACCTATAGAAAAAGTGTAGCTCTCTAACTTCTCTTATCAAATAAGCTCCCTTTTGAAATAAATGGAGGCAATTAGAAAGGCCCACAACTGTTCAAAATTCAGAGTAAGTAACTGTAGGGTGCCTGAACTTTACTGATACATGTGAAATGCAACTTACATACCTAAGGCTCAGAAAAAATATCACATACAGACACAGACATGCAGACACACCACACACATACACACACACACACAAACACACACACACACACACACACACACACACACACACACACCAGAAAGTGTCAGATCCAGAAAGAGAGGATACCCACTGCTAGTTAGTGTTCTAGACATGACATAGAGAATAAATTCTCAAAAATCTCAGCACTAAGGTTGCCTGAACAAGACCAGCATAATAACAACACTAATTGATATGCCAACATGAGTATGAGACATTCTGAATGATCCCATGCCACCATGAAGATAGATAGATAGATAGATAGATAGATAGATAGATAGATAGATGGATGGATGGATGGATGGATGGATGGATAGATAGATAGATAGATAGATAGATAGATAGATAGATAGATAATTCAATGAGTGTTGAAAAGAAAAACTCAATTTCCTCAGGGACTAATATATGATATCTGTTCACAGTAGGTCAGCCCTGGAGACATGTACTTATGAGAAAAATAAATTGACCCAGATTCTTGTGTGTGTGACTGAGAGAGTGTGTGTGAAAGGGCGTTTGGAAGTTAGCTGCAGTTTTCTATGACGTTATGATAGCAAGTGATAAAGTTGGGACAAGATCTGGATTTTAAACAAGGGTTAGTACATGTTTTAAGGCTCTTTTAATTGTCAAGCTAAAATTGGTTTTGTCTCTTCTATGATATTTATTGTAAGTTGCATTGACTGTATAAATTTTAATTGTGTTAGTGTGTTGAAACCTGGCATGTCTGTTACGGGGATCTATCATCCAGTTTACTGCCCTGAGTATGAGAAAACCTTGATTCTCTGAAAAAAGCTTGAAAGTGCTGGAAGGAGTTAGGCTTTAAGCAGAAGCAAGAGGGTAGTGGGCTTGATCATTGCTGGTATAACAGCTTTAATTACATTAATTGCTAGCACCACTGCTTTTGCAATAGCATTGACACAAGGAGGTAAGATAGCTATTTTTGTTAACCATTTAACAAAAAAATGTTACTAATGTATTAAGTATACAAAAGGATTTATATAGGTGTCTGGAACAACAAATTGATGCTCTATAACCTAGTCAAATTATCTGAAGGAGGTTCAGGGTTTAAGAGTTAGGAGCCATCTCAAGTGTCATGACAAATATCATTGGAGTAGTGTTACTTCTAAAACTTACAGATTGTCATTATAATTAGAAAAAAGTTTAAAGACACCTGTAGGATATTTGGCATAGTCCTAACACCTCTCTGTGTCTTTTAACTTCGCATAGTGAAATTATGAATTTAAAGAATGCTGCTCTGTTGAGCTTGGATGCTGCAGATAATTCCAATAAAATTATCCATGACCTGAGGTCAGTATTTCCATTTTGTTCAAACCTCAGGAATGGCATATGTAGCTTGATCATGCTAACCATTCTTGTCGAGGGGATACTTTTATTCCTGCCCATCATATTGAATCTTGTCTCTAACTACATCAAAGGTTGGCAGCCAAAGTTCATGACTTGAAACTGAAAATGGACACTCAGACAGAGTTATCAAATTAACAGACTGGCAAGCCAAGGATGGGTAAGATACTGCACAGAGCCTTACCAGCCTAAAGCAGAAGTGCATTGCTTTTGACAATGCATATTCCACAAGGGGTAAGGAAGGCTTTCTTGTCAGAATGACCTAAAACAGACTCAGTCTGGTTTATGCAATAAAAGGGGGAGATGTGGAGAGCTTTTGGGGCTGCCTGGCAGGAATCTGACATTGGCCAAGGACAAGGAAATGGGCTGCTTGGAAGGAATCTGGCATAGACCAAGGACAAGGAAATGGACTGCAGGCAGAAATCTGACATTAGACTGGAACAAAGAAGTAATTTCAGGCAGAAATCTAAATCCTAGGCTAGAACAAAGAAGAAATTTCAGGCAGGAATGTAAATATTAGGCTAGAACAAAGAAGTAATTATAGGCAGAAATCTAAATCTTACGCTAGAAAAAAGAAGTGGGCTTCAGGCATGAAAATGACTTTGGGCTAGGACAGGGAAGTAGGCTCAGATAGTTTGGTCATCCTGATAAGCCCTTAGAAATAGTGATCACAGGAGTGATCACAGGACTCTGTTTATTGCCGTATGTGTTCATTGACTATCTGGGTTATTGTCTTGCTTGTTCCTTGCCTATTTGCATCTATTGTATTGCTAGTTCCTCAACCTAGACCTAACCTTAATACTTGCATGTAATTTAAACAGTATAAAGGCAAAAAAGGAGGAGGAGGGACAGGATAGGGGATTAATGGGGAGGTGGGATGTGGAAGGGTGGCTGGCATCTGAAATATAAATATACAAAATATAGAATAAAAAATGAAAAAATAACAATTAAAGTAGATTATTTAATTTATAAAAACAATGCTATAGCAATAATAAGAAAATGCCAAACACTACAAAGTCAACAAAAATTATGAGACTAAGATACATATCTTTCTGAAATATTTATGACTATTGGTGGTCTCAATTACCTAGTTAAAAGACACATACTAGAAAGCTAAATTTAAAACACACACAAATAAACATACACAAAGACACTTTCTCCTGAAATTGTCAGATCTAGAAAGCCAGGATACCTAGTACTGGTTAGTGTCCCCAGACATGACATAGAGAATGAACAAAAGAAAAAAAAAAAAAAAAAAAAAAAAAAAAAAAAAAAAAAAAAAAAAAAAAAAACCAGAAAACAGGACCCACTTATTTGTTTTATCCAGAAGTATTCCTCTACACCAAAAATAGATATCTCTTAGAGTATGAGGATGGGAAGTGTATTATAAGCAAGTGGATCTAGAAAACAAGTGCTACTATTCTAATGTCTAATAACTTATCAAACCATAACCAATCAGACAAATTTACTTCATACTGATTAATTAAAAACACAATCCATTGAGAGGATATTATAATTCTAAACTTATATTCACTGATTTCTGTGAGCTTGGTTTTCTTTTAAAAAAATTAAATATAAAGATACATATTAGTCCCAATACCAAAAAAAAAAAAAAAAAATGGGTAACTTCAATATCTCACAATTAAGAGTAAAGAAGTAATTTCAACAAAAGGAGAAATATCTGATTTAAAGAATATCATAAATCAAATAGACCTAGCCAACATCCAGAGAACATTCTATAGAAATACACACTGCAGAATTTCTAAGCAGCCTTAGAATATTCTCTAAAATAGATAATTTAATGGAACACAAAGCAAATCTTAATGAATATGAGAATATTAAAATAATTTGTTGTGTATTGTTGTCCATAACCAAAGAAATTTGATGAAATCAAGAGAAAACAGAATTCATATAAATTCATAATGATTTTAAATATGCATATTATTTGATTATTAAGTAATCAAGGAAGTTAAAGGCAAATTTCAAAATTTTTAGACCAAATAAAAGTGAAAACATAACATAACTAATTCTGTGGGAAATAGTAAAAACAGTCCAAAATGATAGCATTTAAGGCCTCCATCTAAAAAATCAAAGAGCTCTCAAGTAAATAGCGATGTGTTGATTCAAGTTATACTATAGAGCCATAGTAGTAAAATCAGCATGGTACTGGCATAAAACAGATATATAGATCAATAAAATAAAATCAATAAAATAAAACCAGTTATACATCCATCTAACTACCACCACCCCATTTTGAGACAAATGCAAAAAATATATTTTGGAGAATAGGCAACATTTTCAAACAATTGTGCTTGTAAAAGTTAGATCTCTACATGCAGAAGAATGAAACTAGATCCTTATTTCTTACTTTGTATAAAGGCTGAATCAAAACAAATCAAAGGCCCAAAATACTTGATACTGTCCCAGGAAAACTAGAGGTGACATTTCAAGACACAGGCAAAGCAAAACTTCCTTACTAGGACTCCAGTCACTTAGGAAAAGCACCCCAACAATTCCCACATGGGACTTCATAAAATTTAAAGATCTGTCTCCAGATCTTTAAATAGCCTTTCAAGTGAAGCTTACAAAAATAAGAAAAAGCCTTTGATAGCTGTACATCTGACAGAAAACTAATATCTAGAATATACAAAAACTTCAAAAGATAAGTAAGAATCAAATAACCCAATGAATATATGGTCTAATAAAACAAATAGTTCATTCTCAAAAGCTGAAATATAAATGGTCACTAAACCTGAAAAATGTTTTATCTCACAAGACATGAAAAAAAGCAAATTAAAACACTGTATACACATAACAATAGTTTTTTTTTTAAGAAGGATGAGGAGGAAGAGGAGGAGGAAGAGAAGGAGAAGAAGAAGGAGAAGGAGGAGGAGGGGAAGGGAGGGGGAGGGGGGAGGAGGAGGATGAGGAGGAGGAGGAGGAGGAGGAGGAGGAGGAGGAGGAGGAGGAGGAGGAGGAGGAGAAGGAGAAGGAGAAGGAGAAGGAGAAGGAGAAGGAGAAGGAGAAGGAGAAGGAGAAGGAGAAGGAGAAGGAGAAGGAGAAGGAGAAGGAGAAGGAGAAGGAGAAGGAGAAGGAAAGAAGAAGAAGAAGAAGAAGAAGAAGAAGAAGAAGAAGAAGAAGAAGAAGAAGAAGAAGAAGAAGAAGAAGAAGAAGAAGAAGAAGAAGAAGAAAAGTGAAAATAGATCCATATGACCAAGCCATTCCACTCTTAGGTATTGTACCAAAGGGCTACAAGTCAACATATCAGAGACACTTGTACATCAACCTTTAATACAGCACAGTCAGTAAGTTATGGAAACAGTCTGGGTATCAATCAAGAAAAGAATGGATAAAGAAAATGTGACATATATACACCACAAAATAGTTTGCAGCCATACATAAAAACAAACATGTATCTTTTGCAGCAAAATGGACACAACTATAGAAAACCATGTTAAACAAATTAAGTCAGTCTCAGAAAAACAAATATCATCTTTCTTTTATTTATGAATTCTAGGTTTTATATAGATGTTGATATGTAACCATCTATGTGTCATTCCTTATGGCACAAAAGTAAAACAAAACAGAATTAATTACTTTTCTAGATCTGATAAAAATATGTGGCAATAGTAACTAAAGGAAGAAAGGTCTTTTATTGGCTTGCAGTTCCAGAAAATGGGGTCTATCTATCCTGAGGAAATGATATGGCAACTATAGCAAGAGGTGCTTGTTTACAGAGTATTCATAGTCAGAAAGCAGAGAATGGTGAAGATTTATACTCAGCTTGCTTTCTCCTTTTAATTCAGTCTAGATCTCGGAAAATAGGTAACGTCTCAGCTACATCTAGAACAGATCTTTCCACCTCAATTAACTGCCCCTAGATAACCTCACATAGATATGTACAGAGATTTGTTCCATGGTATTTCTAAATCCTGCAAAGTAACAGAGAAGATTTATCATCACAGAAGCTGTCTAGGGGAACAAAGAAAATTAACAGGAAAGGGAAGGACAAAAAAGGTAGGTATTATGGTACGGGATGAAGTGTATTGCATACTTGCATGACATTGTCTTACATAGCCCAAAATGGTGTACAATTAATACACAATAATAAAAATAAAAAATTTAAAATATATATAAATGTAATTATTGTCATGCGATATCATAGAGATACCAGTTATTTTCAAGTTAATTTCTAAATTTAAAATAAAGCAACTAAAATTTTCTAAAACAAATTTCTTAGCTTCTGAAGGTCACAGAAAAAAAAATCAAGGAAATTTGAAAAGTGTCTCTAAGCTTAAAGACAATTTAGGAGTTATTCTACAATGTTTCAGGACAAGGGTCTGTTGCCCTAGCTATAAAGAAAGTGGACAATGGACAGAAACACATTTTCCCAAAACTATGCACACTTGGTTGAATAGTGTTTCTCGGTTTCATGTCCATTTGTAATCTCTCAATGCAACCTTACTGTAAAATAAAAATAAGGAAATATTACATATAAAGGCTTTTGTAGATTAGGATGGTCCCAATACAACTATAGTTCCTAGAAGGAGGACATATAAGGACCAGGAGAGAATGATCCATACTGATGAAAGCTGGGATCAGAGTGCTACATCTTCATGCTAGGAGGCCAAGGTTGCCAAACACCAGTAGAGATGAGGAAGATACAAGGAAAAAAAAAGGCTCTTTCCCTTGGAGCCTTCAGAGAGAGCATGGCCCTACAGGCAACTTGATTTAAGACTGTTCTTCCCCCAAACAGTAAGATAATACATTTCTGCTTTAAATCATGTAGCTTGTGGTAATTTGTGTTGGGTAGCTCAAACATACATCCATTCATACTAGAGGTTGATCCAAGTCTACCACTTTGCAGTTTCAGGGGATTCGCCTTTGTACTCTGTGCACTCCTGGATTACGCAGCTCACCTGGAAGAGCATGAGAATTGTACGGCTGGGGTTGTGCAAACTGTTTCTCTTTATGTTGATGAGAAAGAAAAATTATAAACTGTCTAGTGGATTGTGCTGGAATTAGCAAGCAGCCCGAAAGCTTATATTAACAAGAAGCACTGGTCAGCAGAAAGAGCTCAGTTCTAGTAAATGTGTTGATCCTAGTTACTTTGACTTGGATACATTAACTGGGCACTTTGCTTACCCATATGGAGAGATAAAGATTTACTTGAATACATAATGTGAAGAGTGACTGCAGGAAAGAGGTAAATAGGTAAAATGTGCCATGAATGCTTCCAGGAATAAAGGAGAGTAGTGTTGGCACTAGCCAGGAGTTTTCTTTCTTTAAGCAGTAGGGGAAAATCTGTGCTGGTATACTACCCTTAACTCACTGGGCAGAACTAAATTCCTCCTTCTGACTCAGCTAATTTTTTTCATCTCAGAAACAGTAAATCTGAAAAGAGATTTAAAAACCTTGTTAGGAAGAAAGAGGCAGACTATAGAGAAAATTGTGGGGATACAGTTTCCTCCAAAATATCCATTAAAAGGTAGGTGAGAAAGTTCCTGTGGCTGCACATTGAAGCTAGTCAGTGATTTAGGAGACTGTGGCACTGGAAATCACCCTTAGTTGTTAATGACCTTACATTAAAGTGCCAAATGGGACACTCAGTAGGGTCAATTGCAGACTCAATGACAAGAATTAAAGCTCAGAGAGCTCTAATGAGATCTGTACTATTCCTTGTGGTTCAAGGGACATGGCAGTTAATAGTATGCAGCCTCAAGTGTCAATCCCCTTGCAAAAGCACAGTTAAGCATTTCCCAGGCTGCATAAACAATGCTTTATGGTAGGAAGCACTGCCCTCCTTTTAGCATGCCAGGACATTCTTAGAATGCACCCAGGATCCAATATTAAGCATTCTGTTCTAAAACTTGACAATTCCTGGCGGTCAGTTGCTAATGCATGAGTGTGAAGATGAAAGTCACCCATGAGGAGAGGACAGAGGAAAAGATCTTGAGAATAGCATGTTCAAACATGTTGTCTAGCTATAGACCAAATGCACATGAATGCTCAACACAGGTTGAGAAAAGTCTGCTCAGACGAGAAAAGGTTAAATGCTTGTAGTGAAAATATTAAAAGTACTTATTCATTTCTATAAGTAAGAGAAAAGAACTCGATTCATGCTATTTATAAATGGTGGAATAAATTAATGCAAGTCCCTTCTCAGCATGGAACTAACTCTCTGAGCTCTTTGAGGTAAAAGTAACTTTTAAATATAACTGTTCTATGAACAAAAATAGGACTTCAGAAAAACCCAGCAATGTTTACTCTCTTATTATTTAGAAAATGGAAAAAATGTTTTATAGACATATATATGTGTCCTTCGTTTTACAAAAGCAATCCTCCCTTTTGAAATCCATTGTCACCTTCCCCAGTCACAGTTCAATTCAGCCCTGAGACTCACGTGACACTTCTGACAACCGACTCAGAATTATTGGTGGCAAACAGTTTTTAAACATCCAATCTCCTAGGAAACCTGCTTCTTTCTCACAGGCTGGACGGGCTGGAGAAAAGTGTGAAAATGAAGTCACATCCCAGGATGAGGTGGCCACTGGTGAGAGATCAATTCCAACACGAATCATTATCAATGTCACCAAGTTCCAGATGCCTCTCAGAATCACTGCTGTACTAAGGATCAGTTAAAAACACTACTGTTTCCTCTCAGGAATGCCTGCAGTCATATTAGAAATGATTATTTTAAACTTGAATTCCATGGCTTAAGCTCATCTAAAAATTTTCAGTCCAGCCAACAAAATCCAGGTAGTTGACAGGGAAACCAAATACATCTTGCTAGACATTTTAGAAGTTTATTTAAGAGTGTGAAAGAATCACCTTTTCAGAAGCTTTAAAACATATGTTGTAACTTAAGAGGTAGTACAAGCTTGAACTGCACTAACAAGATGAAAATGACCCCAAACCTGGCCCAGAATTAGGTAAAGATACTAAGCAATAAGAGTCAGTAAAGACACTAGAGTATAGACACTAAATACGTAAAAACGCTAAAGCATAGACACTAAAGAATGGGTAAAAACACTAAGCAATACCATTTGACTGCCTGGAGAAGACCCAGCAGTTGGAAGATTTAGATTTTGGTGGCTTCTTTTTGGCACTGGCTCTTTTCGAATCTTGTAGCACACTCCGACCTTTAGTTTTATGATGCCACCAAAAGAAATCTGAGACAGACATTCTTGAAATGTCTGGTGTGCAGAGATCCCCTGAATACAATAAGCCATTATTATATAATGAGTGCTAGATTATCACCATATCCAAATGCAGGAATGTTATTTCTACTTCCGTGAAGAAAGCAGAACTGAGACTTACAGAACTAACTTGTTCAAGGATATGCAATGGGTTAAGTGGCGAAGCCAACCTTGGGAGATGCCTTGATAGCTGTGATTATAGTGTCATGTTCTACTGTCTCACTAAAGCAAGACTTTACCATATTTTAGATAGGAAAATGTGGGCAAGGTAGAATCTCTTTTAACTTCATTCCTTCCTAAAATGAGGGCATTGTCTTCTTTTTATTTAAATAAAGACATTTTAATATTTTTATTGATTCTTGAAGAATTTTATACAGGTACACAATGTACTTGATCATATTTACTCCCACTGTTTTCCCCACTTCTCCCAGGTTCCCCTTCCACCTCCTTATCTCCACTCCAATCTATGTCCTCTTGTGTGTGTGTGTGTGTGTGTGTGTGTGTGTGTGTGTGTGTGTCTCTGTGTCTGTGTGTCTGAGGGTGTCTGTGTGTTTGTATTTTATATATCACACTGAGTCCAACTAGTGCTGCCCATATATGCATGGGTATGGCACCATGCACTGGAGCTTGTGCAAACTACCAGGAGCCACACCCTTAAAGAAAATTGACTTATCATCCCCAAGAAGACATGAACTGCGAATAGCTCCTCAACTAGTGGTGGCGTTTTATAATCCCTTCTGCCTTCATACTAAATTATGGACTGGTTTGATCTTGTGTAGGTCTTGTAGAGGCAACCAGAGCTACTATTTATTAGTAGTAGTTTATTAGTTCAGGAGTCTTGAGATACCTTTTCACCCCAGAATTTCAAAAGAATTTTGCACAGTCTAACTGAAGTTCTAGGCTACTCTCCAGGATATATATGAAAACAAAGAGAGAGGTAAAAAGACAGAAAGATTGTTATTCATCACCATCATTATCATCATCATCATTTAGTAAAGTAAATAACCAAAGAAAAATGCCCCTGAGCACAGAGAAGAGTAGATAATATAAAAAAGTAACCAAGGGGATAGTGTAAGTCATCTCTGGATAGTGAGCACATATTTAGAAAAGTGACCAACAAGGCCTCTCATGACTATTAAGACTTGCAAGGAACAGTGTCCCTGATATAGGAAATTGTTTCCTAAGAAAATGATAATATGTGCAAGAACCCAAAGAACAAGAAAAAGATTGAACTGAAGAATGAACAGTAGAAAGTTGGAGGCTCCTATCTAGTCTGAAGAGTTTAAGTAAAAGACCATCATATCTACATATTTAAAAATTACTTTTCCACTTCATAAATGACGGTGAGGGAGTTATCACTGAAAACATTAGTAGGACTCTGTCTTGGCTCTAGCACTGTAGAAAGTAAATGGAGCTCAGTGTGGAATGCTTTGGGGAAATTAATATTTTGGACCAGAATAGTAATTCTCCTTGAGTTGGAGTAGACACGTGGGGAATGGGCCCAGGTATGGGTGATGGTGGGGTCAGGGAGGCAGAAGAAGCTGGGTGTTAATTTGCTTCTTCTACTTTTTTTCTTTCTTTGGAGGAAATGCATAATTGACATGGTTGGTAGAAGTATCTTATCCCAAGGAACAATCTTAAAGATTTTGTGGAGCTATAATGTTGACCACCCCAAAAAGGCTCATTAATTCATCCAACACATTTTTAATAAGTGCTGTGACAGTCCTGACACCTGCTGCCCTTGTATTTCTTGCTAATAATACCTCGGTATTTTTCTTTCATGTGATATCACATGCACACCCAAACCATCTAATGGCTTTCACAGGCTCCCAGTTTTTTATCTAGTGAATTACCTAATCTTCCAGCATCTTTGGTTTTCTACTGGGGCAACCATAAGACACTACTCTGGGCAACAAGATAATTACAAAGGCAATTATCCTCGAAAATCGAAGGACTTTGCACATTGAAATGTTTCAAAGAACCTTTGCGGATACAAAGGGCTAAAGTTACAGCTGGGTTAATTCCTGGGGCTACTTGCTACCCACCAATGACAATGTGGCAGAGACCCTGAGATATATGTTCATTCCTGGGGACCCTAGACTTCTCTGACAGGAGCTGAGTGGAGGCTTCCAGCCAATGTGGATTGCAGTCAAGGGTGTATTCACCAACTTCCTTTCTCTCTCATCAGTTCTACAGTCTCTGACAGCTACTTCCCATGTTCTTTCCCAGGCACTCCCTGCTGAATACTGTCTTGGCATCTGCTACTCATAGAACTCAAAACACAAGAAATATGTAATGAATGAAACGTTTTGGAAAAAATCTCCAACAGTGAAGTGGGGGAAACCCAGGATTAAGTACAAGCATATGTAAAATATGCTAACTTTTGTGTAAAACTAGACTATCAAAAATAAAAATGCATGTTGCTTAATACAGTGTGAGTTACAGCAGAAAATGAAAGGTAAATGGAAGATGTGGAGAAGATAGAAGTGTTTTTAACTATCTTTTTATACACAGTTTTTAACTGATTTTTTTTTTTTTTTTTGGTTTTTTTTTTTTTTGTTTTGTTTTTTTGTTTTTTTGGTTTTTTGGTTTTTTGAGACAGGGTTTCTCTGTGTAGCCCTGGCTGTCCTGGAACTCACTCTGTAGACCAGTCTGAACTCAGAAATCCACCTGCCTCTGTCTCTCAAGTGCTGGGATTAAAGGCATGTGCCACCACCGCCCGGCTCAGTTTTTAACTGTTAACTGAGTGAAACTATCACATATATATGTATATATATACATATTTTTTAAAATAAAAGATTGGATATCTTGAAAAATGCAGGTTTTCTGGGTTCTGGTTGCTCTGGAATTTGTGGCACCTATTCTCAATAAGGCAATTTATACATTGGAAAAGCTCCCTTGTAAGTCATAGGAAGACATCAATTACTCAACTCAGTTGTGTGCTAGAATGCCACAGCAGTGGCATGCCTCACAAAACTGTAAAAACTATTTAACACCCTTCTAACAAGATTCTCCCACCACTCACAGTATGAACAGTCATATCAACAGGGCCTCCATTCAGAATCCAAGCTAACATGTTTCTCTGGAATTGAGTCTTGCCTACATTTAATTATGAGACTTTACAACCCCTGATTCTAATTCACAAATCCTAAAGATGGCAGATTTAGATAGTTGCACCATGACCTGAATTAATCTTCACCCATGAAGATAGCTATTTAACAAAACTGCTGTTGCTGAGGTGGGTGCATCATTTACAGCTCTGAGATGGACTTCTCATCTATTGCAAGCCTGTCTGCAAGATTATGACACTTCCAAAAATGGAAGTCATACCGTCAACAGCCATGCTTTATTAATAGACTTGATAAATGAAATATGTTTCAGAGATAGACAATTCATCATCTCAGATAGCATTTCATACTAGGACTGGCAAGGTGAATTTTGAATCTTGATTTAAGGGAAAATGTGAATGATACAATTAAGTATTTCAATTAAAAAATTAATGTATTTTAGAAGGCATGAAGGAAGTTTTTTTAATGTGTTACACTGCAGAAAATTCAGACATATATTTTTTTTCCATGATACTAAAAGTTATCTACCATGTCTGTAATACAAAATGTCTTTGTTCCATGCAGTATTTGACCATCTGGAGACCTTTCCCTCTTAATACTTCTGAAACTTCAGAGGCCTTTTTGGAGCTTTTCAATAAAGGTTGTCCTTTGGTGAGATCTCACTACATTCTAGTCTCTGTGTTGTGAATTATACACATATAATCTCTGTTTCAATATTACTCAGTGTGAAGTAGGTATTATTTTAAATTTTTTAGCATTCAAGTCTTGAAAACAAATAGATAACACAAAACAAGACAGTGATCAAACCCTGTCTGACTGCAAAACCGATTTTTTTTCTATCTTCTGAACTGCCTCACCTTCAAGCTACAGGAGAAGGAACCACTCCCAGTATCTGCCAGGAAATATATATCTAAAACTGTTGACTTCACTTATATGTAAGCTTTTTTCTCTGGGTTTAGAATGCATTAATCTATCCTGGAACTATCTGTGCAATTATATTTCTGTCTGCTTTTAGGTTGCTTTGCTGCGGACATAGAGGAAACCAAACAGAAGCATATTATTCTTTCTATGTCTTCAGGCTCCAAAGTTGTGCTCTGAGTGAGTGTACACATAAGCAGCAGATATCAGAGTGAACAGAAGGACATTTATGAAAACTGAATCATAGGTTTCTGAATAAGATGCCCTGAGAGCAGCATTTGAAGAACTTACAAGCAGGAACTTCTTCAAAGCCTCAATGCCAAACTCTGTCCCAAAGGCTGTAGGCACAGCCAGTGTTCATTACTCACCTCACATGTCACTGACCCTGCATAATGCTGCAAGAATATTGTCTCCTCTGCCCCTACAGGAAGAATAAGTTGCCTAAGTGGCCACCCAGATCAACACCCCCACCCCCAATAAAGTAGACTTTGTATCAGTCCTGCCTCTTCACACCACAGGCTTTCAAACTGAAGTCTGTGACAGAGAAGGCATGACAAAGTGGGAGAAGATATTGTAACCTGCAGATTCATCAAAATGTGAGATCCAGCAGATATAAAAGGAATCAACCACCACCAACAGCAAAACCTCAAATTATTTAGCTTCACAATGAACAACACCATTGTAGAAGAAAACAGCTACATGGCTACTCTGGCAAGGGATCACATGCAAAGATCTAGGTCTGTATGACTGAGTTGGAATATAGACATGCCTTTGATACACACCTTTTACCACTCTGGCTGGAATGCAGACATGCCTTTAGTATATACATGTACTCCCAACCAATTACCTCTAATTGAGAGTCCCACAAAATGACAAATCAGAGAAAAATTTGAAAGAAGCATTCAGAGATAGGATACACTCAACTCTCACAAGAACAAACTGAAAAAGAGGCTACTTAAGAGCAGTGAGGAAGAGAGAGTAGAAGAGACTTCAGCTGAGTTTGGTACAGATCAGATGAATGCAGCTGAGTTCAGTTGAGCTTGTGGGTTCCATCCCATTCTGATTAGTCCATGCAGTCAATGCAATCAGTGTAGTTCAGTTCATGGAGTTCAGTGGCAGTTTTTTTAATCAGAGCAACACAGTGAAAGCCAATATGAATCAGTCAGCTTGGAGAGGAGTTCAAACCAGAACAGCTGAATTGAACCAGCCAGCCAGAGTGCAGAAAGAGCTAGAAAGGGTGAGTTTATTCAGCAGGAATTCTTAGAAGTAGAAACATTATAGAACTCAGCAGATGGAGGCTGGAAGTTGAAGCCCTCAAGGTCTAGGTTTGTAGAAGATTAGATTTTATAGAGGCTTGAAGCTTCCAAGGTCCAGGCCTATGGATAGTTAGAAATGTTCTGGGCTCAGCCCAAGCCATGTGTATGTAAAGCTTGGGTAATGCTCTCACCTCATCCTTTCCTCTGAGTCAATAGGGCATTTACAAACCAATCTTCATAGACCTTTTATTTCCCTGAGAAGGTTGTGTGGAGAGGCATGTGAACATACCTGCTTGTGCAGTTCACAGATACTCTTCAAAGAATAACATAAAAGCTACCAATAAGTACATGAAAAATACTTAATGTAATTAATCATGGAGGAAATGCAAATAGCCACACACAGTGACATTACCTCACCTCAGAAAGAAGGATTTATAATCAGATCACATTCTGTCAAGAATGGAAAGTTAAGGAAGCCTCTCTTCAACATAGTTTCTGCATATGTAGATTAGTAAAGTTGTTATAAAATAAAGAGGGTGATGGACATTCCTCCAAAATATAAATAGAAGTAACATGTGATCTAGCAATCTCAGTACAACTGAATGATTGAAAGTAATTCCATCAGTATATCAAAGAACACTGACACCCTTACATTCATTGAAATACTATCCATAGTAGCCAAGAAATAGATGCAATTGAAGTGTCCATTGTGTAAATGATAAATGGACCATAATGGATTATTATTCATCAGCAAAAGGTGAAAATCTTTAAAGGGCTTAAACAGATAAGGAAGTCTTTGTGTTAACTAAAATTAGCCAGGCACAAAACAAATTCCTTATGCTTTCACTTATATCTGACATCTAAACGACATTGGCCTCATAGAAATTGAGTTTGTAGTGATGGTTATTAGAGACTGAACAGATGTGAAGAGGAAAAAATGGGGAAGGAATGGTGAATAGGTCCTAAGTTACAGTCAAGGAGTAATCAGAAATTCTAGTATCCTATTCCATATTGGGCTGTCTATGAATAATGAAAAGTTACTATATGCAACATTAAATGACAGAAAAATATTTTCAGTGTTTTCAAAATACAGAAATGATAATTTGGTTCTAAAGAGATGCCTCTGTTTTAAGTTGGTATGTGTTGTGTAGTTTTGCCAATTAAAAATTAATCCCTAACAATGACCATGAATGGTATATCAAGAGACAGCTTTATTTATATCTTATGATGACATATGTATGTAGTAAATTTGGGACCATATCATTTCAGAGTAGGCTAGGTCTGTACATTTCTATTTAATAACTATTTACAATAAAGCTTCACCCATTGTGATGCTCACTCCCAAGCAGCTATAAGTTCACAGCAGTCATCATAGTCTGGTCAACAGTTGATTGACAGGCTTAGCTGGTGACAATATGACCCATGGAAAGTGCCAGCTTATAGCGAACACCCCATCAAGCTTTTTCCATTGTACAGTAAGATAGAATGTCATTGTATTTTTCATTTTAAATAACTTTGTCATGTTTAATGGGACACTATATTGTCCATTCCAAGCATAGCCTGTTGGTTCATGAGACTATATTGCTGTGGAAAAGCTCATTATTTTATTGGAAAGTTGCTAAATTGCTGCCTTGAATTCCTAAGATTTTTTTCCCTTGACTACAAACTTCTTCCATATAAGAATTATACTAAGCACTGACTTAAAGTCAAGGGCTATTTGTATATATTAAAGTTATGGGTTATGGGAAAACAGATGAGGAAAAGGAAACATTGTTTTCCTTTTCCTGAAACTTACTATTTCACTGTAATTATTTTAGTGAGTGAAAAGGAAGGGTCTTCATAAGACCCTTCTAAAAAGCATCATTGGCTACTGCCCTTCCAACTGCACTCTAAAGTAAGGAAATTTGGAAATTAAAGTCCTTGAAAATTCGACTGCAATCTTATGTTTGGATTTCCTTCAACTTGTGCTTTAGTACAATAACAACAATAGGAATTGTATTTTGTGGAAGATCCTTTAACATCAAAATAAAGCATTAAACTAAGAACTTCATTCTTTTATTGTGCATCATTATAGGACATCACAGTTTCTTTTAGGACTTGGTTTATTAAAATAGCTAAAGCTGAACAAAGTTAGCAAAGATACTGAGGCTGTACATCAGTTTGAATTATTAAACAAGCATTAACAGTGATTGTTAATGTGCATAGACCATAGAAATTTATAAACTTTCTTCGTTAAACATATCTTTCTTTTCACTAAGAATATTTGTTCCTTATTTAAATTTTCTAGAAGCCTGATGTTGAACACAACTGGAAAAGACAAAAGTAGTTAGATATGCATCTCTCAGTCAGTTCTTGTTAATCTTAGTACACCTCTATAACCTTATCTTTTTCTCATCATACAAAACCCCATACCAATCCAAAAGTATCGTGTAGATCTGTTGTTGTCTCCTTAGTGTAAATGTAAATACAATCATGAGCCAAGGGCCCCGTAGGACTAAGAAGTTGTGTAAGTGCTGAGTTAGTTGCTCTATACCATGTGGTCATCTTAGGATGGGATAAGGTGGGTGGTGGGGGGAATGGGATAAGGGGATAAAATTTGAAATGTAAATATTACAACCAATTTTAAAAACGGCAAAAAAAAAAAGAAAAGAAAAGTTGTTAGAATCAACAACTTTAAAAAAATGTCAGCCCTCTAGGAAAAAAAATTTTTTTTCTTGATACTAAAACTTGTTCTGAGAATTGTATATTGCAGAATACACAGCCTTGGTGTATCTACTCATCAAGCAAACTGAGCAGACCTGCCCAAACCTCCGATGTCCTGGAATTCCATCTGGATGCAGTGAAGACACAGCGTCAGAGCCTTATCAATTTACTCTTACCCCCACCCCTCTTCTAATATCTCAATGCCCATAATCAGCTTGAAGAAGCTAATGAAGAGTCAGCGCCCTGATTTCCTGGGCTTGGGGACTAAGGTGATTAATATTGGGCTGTCTTTCTAGGGAAAAATAGTGGTTTTGTTGGAACAGGGAGGATTAACTAGGACTTATTGCATAGCCATAACCAGTTGGTAGAAATCTGTATAATTAATATCAAGATGAAGTTATAATTTCTTAAATGGTACAAAACTTACTTTGATTTCAAATTTAAGGTTTTCATTGGTATGAGCTTCTTATTGATATAAAAGTGAGATGAATATTGATACTCTCATGGGCATTGTGCCTGTATAACATATTTAGGAATACAAGGCTTAGACCCAGTCCTTCTTTAACTTTTTTAACTGATTTGGGACGGTTAGCCTATGAGTTAAGGGACTATAGCAAATTCATGGCTTTGAGTTTACTGTTAAGGTGTTTTCCATATTTTATTTAAAAATAGCTGAGAGGAGTTAACAGACAACAGTCCAGGTTACCTTACATGGATAGTTGGTTTTCAAAACGTCAGAAGTCCATAGAATTGATGTTACAAATATTTCTATATTAATGTTCATTTTGATTAGAGACCTGTTTGCTCCTGACAGCTTCCTGTCTTGGATTCTAAGAAGAAATTGAGCATCCTTGGAGTTATTCAAGTTGTGCAGAGACAGCCACAAGGCAAGAATTGCCTCTTTCCATCTACAGACAAATTACTGTCCAGAAAAGGACACACTTGCAGAATAGTCGACTGATTATATCTGCCTAGACAGAGTAATCAGCCCTTAATAATTCTGCATCACTAAGGTCTGTCAGATGATTCTGGGCCAGAAGGCTGAAGATTTGATGCTCCAACGTTTGGTAGTATAGGGGCTTTCCAGGTGTTCAGCGGTCTCTATAAATTGGCTAAGTTTTAGAAGCTATGCTTAGTGCTTCCCATAATTTCAGTTAACTCAGTCATTCTGGATTTCTGACAGGGTTGAAGACCTATAGTCTCATAACCAATCCTGGCTATTCACTTTGAGAGAAAAGATCTGAGTGGATGGTTTTCAGCTGACATTCACGCTAAGGGCAAGAAAAAAGCCAGGTTCAAAACTAAGTGTTTTAGTTAGGAGAGATGACAGAGGTTCTGGTTAGTCAACAAAATGATGGACTGGGTATTAGAACTATCTTGTACCTCACTGGTACAATTAGGAATAATTATGCTCTAATTGTATTTTGAGAGAAAAGTTTTATTTTAACAGGAAGGGTGATATGTAGGAGGAACTAAGGGGGAAGGAGTACCAAGAGGAAGAGATGGAGTAAGGAGAGGAGAAGATGAAGGAGAGGAGAAGCTAGGTGATGAGAGAGAGAAAGAGAGAGAAAGGGGGGGGCATGGAGGCAGATGTTCACGTGTCTCCACCAGTCAAAGATAGTTTATATATCTAGGTTGGGTATTGAGTTACACTTCTGATTGAGCATTACCAAACTTATAAAGCCTTTGATTAACATTTTAAAAAATTGTATAAAAGCAAAAAGGAAAAGGGGGCATGGGATAGGGGTTTTCTAGGGAGGGGAAATGGGGAAAGGGGATGGTATCTGAAATGTAAATAAAATATAAAATAAAAATTAAAAAAAATTTAAAAAACAAAAAAAGTAAAAAAAACAAAAACAAAACAAACAAACAAAAAAACATGTGGTCACCTAAGATGGTAGTAAAGTCACAGGGCATATAACCTTTAACCTTACTGCATGCCACATTTTTACTATGCAAAATACATATTTCTACAAATAAGACTTGAATCCAAGTTATATACACAGTATATTTTAAACAAGACATGAATTACATATATAGTATGTTATAGAAAACTAAGATTACCCATGAATAAGTTTTTAACTATAAGCCTTTTGTTACAAGTTTTAAGCAAAATTTTTGTTATAGATCTTTTTTTTTTTTTAACCATACTCAATAAACTTACAAATCCTGACATAGAGTATACAGCATAGTCTTAAGGCATTTCTTGAGATCCAAGCTCAGATAAATCATAGAGATAAAAAACTTTTAAGATGGGTAGTAGAGAAACCTTAGTGAGAAGAGACTTTGGAAGAGTAGCACAGAGCAATTTTAAATATAAGAGGTTTGGGGATCTTTTTTTTAAGCAGTGGCAGATGTTGTTACCCAATGAAAGAGTTTGAAAACTGAGCCTGACAGGATTTGGTCATTGACTTGTACTTAGACCAAGCTGTTTTTAGTTTGAGAACAGAGTAAACAGTTTCCAGGGGAGGAGAGTAAACCCCAGGAGGGAGTTGGGAGACAGAGAACAGTGTCCCAGAGGTCCAGAAAGGCTTAAGGAAGTTGCAGGACTCCGGCTTCTCTTCTACGGGGAAGCAAGGAAGCTCTAGAAAGGAGCTAAGAGCACAGAAAAGTGTCTGGGTGACAAGAATTTCAATCTCGCACATCCTCAAGTTCAATGAAAGACTCATCTGAGAACATTTCCTAGATAACAGAGAGCTGTCTCTTCCCATGTGACTGGGGGCCCAGTAGCAAAAGAAGCTTCCCACCAAAGTAGTGTGGCTTTTGTAGTAAAATTAGACAAAGCAGGCAGCTCCAGAGTGACATGTACCTAGTAGAGAGAGATATCCAGTGGGTGTGGATGCCCAGATGGAAGCAGCAAGCCAGAAAGAGTGGGGATTGATTCTAATGCTTTGTCTTAATTTGGCTCCCCAAATCACATAGAAATCTACTTGTCCGGATGCTGAGGTTACCTGTCCCCAACTGGTTTTTGATTGATTAATAAAGAGCTAGCAGCCAGTGGTTGGGCAGAGGGATAGAGGCAGAACTTTGAGATTTCCCAGACAAGGAATGGAGGGAGAAGAAAAAAGCCTCAGAAGAGGCTGAGGATGGACCACACAATGACGGGTGTGATGGTTTGTATATGCTTGGCACTATTAGGACCCGTGGTTTTGTTGGAGTAGGTGTGTCACTGTAGGCATGGGCTTTAAGGCCCTCACCCTAGCTGCCTGGAAGTCAGTCTTCCACTAACAGCTTTCAGATGCAGATATAAAACTCTCAGCTCCTCCTGCACCATGCCTGCCTAGATGCTACCATGCTCCCACCTTGGTCATAATGGACAGAACCTCTGAACCTGTAAGTCAGCTCCAATTAAATGTTGTTCTTTATAAGACTTGACTTGGTCATAGTGTCTGTTCATAGCAATAATTCCTAAGACAAAGAGGAAGCAGAAATAGAAGACTTAAAGGCCTGCCAAAATGTAAGAATCCCGGAAAGTGGCCCCAGGTGCCACTCCTCCAATTGGGTCTAGGGTAGTAGAGATAAAATATAGATTTAGCGAGTTTTTATTCAAGAATACCAAAGGGTAGTGTGTGCTAGCCACAGGGGAGATTTGGAAGTGCTTTTGGGCAGGTGCAGGGCAATTGCAATCTGCGAGGATCTCAGACTATAGATTAACTATTTCCTGTTACACTGAGCCATGTGAGGAGGGAGTGGAGGAAAAGAGGTGAGGAAGAGAGGAACTAGGAACAAAGAGGCCAGAAGCAAACCAGGAGACCAAGAGACCAGGAGACCACTGTAGTGAAAATAGCTGAGCTATACAAGGAAGAGAAATTGAGGGAAAGAGACACAGTGCAACTTCTGGAGTAGAGAATTTAAGGTAGGGGACTGGGTTTCCAGGCAGGAAGACACTTTACCAGGTATGGATTGGGGGAAACTAGGACCAGAGTCAACTTTGTTATGTTAAATAGGCATCTCAGTCATTAGTCCTATGACCTAAAAAAATCTAGCTTTTTAAGGTCGAGATATTCTTGCAAAACATGTGAAACATCTAGTTTAGATGAAGACTGCTCTGGTGCTTGAATTTAGAGCCCTGAACTTCCTCTATAACTATGAAATGGATCACCCAAGTATGGGTTGTGAGTCCCGGGAATTTACTTCAAGGAGCCTTCCAGATACCTATGTAGCTTCAGGCTTTTCCACCTATGCCTAAGTTCTTGAAACTATTCTGAAACTGATTTATGAATAATTGCCTTGGCAAAAGCTGGAACTTTCCCTCACCACTCCTAACACCATCACCCCCAACCGGCTTTGTTTTGTTTTGTAATTGGTTATTTATTTATTTACATTTCAAATGTTATCCCCCTTCTCATGGCACCTGGAGCCATGGGTCCCTCCATGTGTATGTATTCTTTGGCTGGTGGTTTGGTCCCTGGGAGCTCTGGTTCTGGTTGGTTGAATTTGTTGTTCTTCCTACGGGGTTGCAAACCCCTTCAGCGCCTTCAGTCCCTTCAGTCCTTCCCATAACTCCTCCATTTGGGTCCCCGTGCTCAGTCCGATGGTTGGCTGCGTGCATCTGCATCTGTCAGGCTCTAGCATAGCCTCTCAGGGGACAGCTATATTAGGCTCCTGTCAGCAAGCTCTTCTTGGCATCAGCAATAGTGTCTGGGTTTGGTGTCTGCATGGATCCCTATGTGAAGCAGTCTCTGGATGGCCTTTCCTTCAGTCTCTGCTATCTCTGTCATTCTATTTTAAGTTCTGCCATGTGGTGGTTAGTTTACATTTCCTTGGGTTCCTCAGAGTTCAGGATGAATCTCCTCCTATGCCTGATTCTATCCCAGGGTTCTCCTTTCTTACAAGAACTCCCACCTCCTATTTCCTGCCTCAGCTCATTGGCCAGTTACCTTTTGATTGAAAGGTGATGTTTCCATACAAGACACAAGAGAGGTGTGCGCACTCTCTACACACCTACATGATGACAGTTTGAAAAATAGGCAATGTGAAGGAAAGCTGAGGCAGCTCAGCCTGGCAGCAATGTCTTCTTGGAGAAGGTAATAGAAGATGAGCCACTAATCTCAAAGAACAAACACAGGTGTTATGCTTCCTTCCCTTGGCTAACTTTGTGCTGCCCGTTATGCATGGAAAAAATCACTAAAGTGGATATCTGGAGGAAGTTTCCCTTCAGTAAAGCTCTTTAAAGTTCTGCTGACCGCTTACCTCTGACACACCGGGCTATGAAAGGTGTGTCCGAGGCATTCATATTCATGCACCAGATGCACAGCTTCGTCCACCAGCAAAGCCACTGCCTGTAGAGTGCGGTTGTCCAAGGAAACTGAGAGATTTGCCTCTGTTAACTTTGCTCACCATGTTGCAGCTGTATTTCTGGCCTTCCTCTTATCACAGTGTGATGTCCATTTGCACACCATGTTTTTTTTCTAGAGACTGAAAAGTGATGGAAGCAGCTTGGCAGCCTGCATGGCAGTGCAATCATTTATTTCTCACAGCACTCAGTCCTGGGCATTCCCATTGAGCACAAGGCCTTTGAAGTGCATGGTGCATGTAATTTAGCTGACAGTGGATTGCTCTAGAGTCTATCTAAATCAAGTCCAAGTCTGAACAGACATCAAAATACCCCCACCTCATAATTGGCAGTGGTATTTTTCTTCTGTGCTTTTTTTTTTTAAGGACATTTTCTTGGCTACACATTTTATCAATTTTTTTTTGCTGTAATGAATTTTTTTTCTGTGATTTTTTGGCAGTATTTTGGGTTTTTCACCTCAACATTTTTATATGCTCTAAGCTGCTGACAAGTACTGCCTCAGTTTCTGTCTACAACCTACCCACCAAGAGAGCAAAGAAATACTTTTAAACATTTTTGACACATGAGACTAGCTATGGTTTTTTTTTTTTGAGTCTTTCTATATAATTTATGTAAATGTTTTTAAATTTTTTGAGCTGACTGACTCAATGTGCAGTTTGCAATAATTTCCTAAATGAAAAAAAAAAAAATCTCCTTTAAAGGAATCTACAAGAGGGAGGTAGTAAAGGAAATTTTGAAACAGAGATTAAGAATGGTAATTTACAGTAGTTCTATCTGGCAAGCATTCAAATATACTACAATAGCCCTAACTTTTCAACTTCTCCATCTACCAATGTTTGGATTCCCAACAATCGACCTATGTTACTATTTTTAATTCCAGATTAAAATCTAAGTAAACCTGGCCTAAGAAACACCTGGGGTGATTTAATAATAAAGTAGGACAGGGCCACTGCTAACAGTTGGCATCGGGGCATAAAAACACAGAGAATATAAAATGTAATAGCAATTGGAAAAATGTAATACAATTCTGTGAAAATGCAATTAAATCAGGTTGGATAAATAGCTTCCAGGACATAATAGCAAGAAGAGAGAGTTCATTTCAATGAAGTGAAAATGGCAAAAACTGAATAAATAATTTAAAGCTGGAAATGAAAAAGTTCCGTGTGGAGTTTCGAAGACAATTGAGCTCATCTGACCTTGTGCAAGTCGGTTAACCTCTGGGGGCCTCAGTTTCCTTATTAGGAGAAAGGGAAGGGAGGAGGGAGAGAAAGACTACTGATCTCCAAGGTCTATTCAAATTCTGAATTTCCCTCCTGGGCTTGGAGGGAATGAAAATGTAGGCCATCAACACATTAGTGGCTCTAGGAAAAGAAAATGCACACAGACAAACTGTGAATTTGGTTTCATATGAAGCCCCGATTTTATCTGCCTTTGTTTTTTCTTTTTAAGAATAAAAGATAAGAATAAATGTCTGCAGTAATTGAATTTCTGTTTCCATATTTTCCTGGCTAGTTTTCCCTTATCTGGGGTTACAGGAAGAGGCTGACTGCATACAGATAAAGCGGTCCATGTGGAGAATGCCAGGCTCACACTCTCCATGCTCAGCCACCCTCCCCACTCTTCTGCCCATCTGCTCTCTCCTACCTAATCCTCCAGAGGAGACAAACTAGGTGGGTGCTAATCAGCAGCTAAGGAAAGGGGAGACCTGTGTTCTTGCAAACTGGATGAGTCATGCATCACAGGTCAATCAAGCAAGGCCTCCTGGAAGAGATTCTTGGGGATTAACTCAGTTGGCTGTGAAGTCATGCTGAAAGTCTCTTCCATGCAACAGACACCAGTCAGAGACCAGGGGGAAATGCTGTTTATCATGTTTATTCATAAAACCAGGAGGTCTTGATGAAAATGTTTCTAATCTTTATTCCTTAGAGATTTTTTTCTTTTTCTTTTTAATAAGTAATTTACAAAGTATAGGCATCATTGTCATATGCATCTTAATACACCTTTTGTTTATAGTTTTTCCTCTCCTTCCCTTCCCTGTCCTCTTGCCTAACCCAAGCTTGTCTCCTCTTTCTCTCTCCAATGGCCCCACATCCATTTTCTATTCATATTACATGTGTTCAATTACCCTTCCTTCTCTCACCCACTTCTTTCTTAAGATAGTTCTAGTTTCACAACTACACACACACACACACACACACAAACTCTTATAAAAATAAAACCTAGGATTCACATATGAGAAGAAATATGATATTTGTCTCTCAGAGTTTCACTGGTAAATACAGTCCTCTGTGTATTATCTTGATGTTGGATTTTGTTTGTTTTTTATCTGCAATACAATATACACAGCATGGTATCTGATTCTATGTGGTTCCTTGTGACTAGAAATGTACTTCCTATCTTTCTCTATTCTAAAGTAGCTTATCAGTACATGCTAACACCAAGAGACACCCAAAAGAATCTCTTGTACTCCAAACATACTCTTCCTTACCTCTATTATAGAGAAGTAATTTTGCCTTGGAAGCCTAGGAGTCTGGAACAACCATCCAGACTAGCTAGGAATCACATCTGTGTAATTCCTTTATTAGCCTGTTTATTAAAGGACAGCAAGAACCCAAAGTGTCCATTAGGGAAGCCTTAGATTTGAATTCCAAGGAGTGTTTCTTGTGTTTCTTGGTTGTAGCACTTTATCCTTTGGAATCAAAAATATTTACCATGCAAAGCATAATGTCACATTAACAGGAAGCAAAATTTTTGTTACTTCACTAGGGTTAATTTTGAGTGATGTCATACTATTTCCAATTCTACCCTTGATCTCAGTAACTGTGAGTTCTGCTTTTGGGGAAAACTACTATATACTAGAGGTTGATTCCGAGCATCTACAGTCTCCCAGACATCTCTGCCTCAGCTTTTTCAAGCTACTGTCACCTAGGTGCCTCTGTAAATATGTCTTTTAAAGACCATTCCACTGTTCTATCTATAAATCATGGTCTTCTAGTCTCTATTCAACTGATCTTAGGACACACCCTATAAGACCTAGACTAATTCATGTAGATAGGAAGCACTCATAAGAAACATAGGTAGTTGGGTAACTTCTTTGTCTAAGTTATCTGTGCCATGAAGACCTACTTAGGCCCAATCACATAAACCACTTCCATTTGATGATGGATTGATGTTGTACATGTTAAGCGTTACTACTTGGTTGGTCATATAACATATAGAACATGAAAGGTAGCTCAGGTCACAAGGTAACCTGGTGACCCATTGTGAAGCATTAAGTTCCTAATAAAACCTAATGTCAGGTCAGAGAAAGAACAGTTTTCTTCAGAGCATGGCAGGGTCTTGCTCCAAATTCTCAAGAACTTCTATTCTACTTCATCTATGTAGGCCTACCAAGGTGCCAAACATGATCCCTTTCTGTCAGTGTCATAACTAAAATATCATCAGGTCTGCTCCATCATTGCCCATGTGTCAGAGCCTACACAGCAACTTGGACCTGTGGAAGAGCCTTATTCAGTTCCATGCCCTATTCAAAACTAGTACCTTTTTAAATCACTTGATATATGGGCCTGAGTAACACTCATAAATGAGGTAAGCTCTGCATTCAAAATCCAAATAGGGCCATTACATGTTGCACGTTTCTCCTTGGGGGTAGAAAAGGCCAAGTGCAACTTATCCTTGACCTTAAAATAGAATAACTCTGTATGCCCTACTGAATTCAAGAAATTTCACTGAAAATAATTTTGATCAAATTTATTTCTCATCCTCTGCTACACATATATTTTACTATCAACTCCAGTGTTGTTGATACCTCATGCTCACTTGGTCCAATCAGCATAATACCATCAATATAACAGATCAGTGTACTATCCTATAGAAGACACCTATGATCAAGATCCCTGTGAACTAATTCATCTCACAGACCTGGAAGATTATCAAACTCTTGAGTTAGAATGCATATTCTTGGCCTTCACAGCTGAAAACAAATTGCTTCTGGTAGGTGCTCTTTCTGGTCAGATACAAAGAACAAAAATACTTTTTTTTGTAACTGCATATCATATTCTGGAATATATATATATATATATATATATATATATATATATATACATATATATATATATGTATGTATATATATATATTAATGTACTCAAGTAAGGAAACTACATTTGCTACAGTGGTTGCAATTAAAGTCATTATTTGACTAGGTTTTCAATAATCAAGTTTTATTCTCCATGATCCATTCATCTTCTTCAAAGACCAAATAAAAGAATTAAGAGACCATTTGGTGAGAACCACCAGTCTGCATCTGTCAACACCGTGATGATGGACTTAATCTCTTCATTCTCTCCAGGGATGCAATATTGCTTTGGGTCCACTATATTCCCAAGTAAAGGCAGTTCTAATGGCTTCCACGTGGTCTTTCCATCCATAATAACCCTTTCTCCATAGGTCAGAGAACCAGTTGGGATTCCTCCACTTCTAAGTATAGCATTCCCAATTTTGCACTCTGAGGCTGGGGAAATAATCACACAATGAGTTCAGAGACCCACTGCACACACATGATTCAGTCTTTGTCTAAAACTCCATTGATAATAATCTGTCCTTTGTAGTCTATACTTTAACTGGAAATCCACAGTGTTGGGGTCTTCTAAAATCAATGCCAATGCAAAGAGAGTGTCTAGTAAGGACTGAAAGATAGGATAATTTTGCTTACCCTGATATACTACTTGCATTAGTAAAAGGCTCTAGTTACCTTTGGCAAAGAAAGAAAGGAAAAATTAATTGTAAAACTCAGAAATACAGCATTGTCCTTCCCCACTGACCCGAGTCTCCTTCTTTCTAGGAATTCTAGATTTGTAACATTGCAAAAGCCTAAAAACTTGTTGAGGGGCCATGATTCTCTGTTGATTCAGTGGACTTTCTATTTCTTTCATTACTGGGAGCACCATGATTAATTAGCCAACACTAGAGGTTTACACAAGTCAGATCATGAAGTATGATTTGCCTATGCTGTCCATTTTGATAAGTACACTCATCTAGCTTTTGGCGATTTTGATTTTTGTCATCACTTGCCCCCGCTGCTATGCAGGATTACAATTAAACTGGTTGCATTTAACTTACCAACTAAAGAACTGTGGTTTCTACAGCAATGTGTAGAACACAGAGATCAGCAATGTCATAGATCTTCAAGCATGCAGGTGCAACTTTAACAAATGTATTTTTCATACTATTAGTGAAGATACATCTTTGCAACACTTCCATTCAAACACACAAACACATGATCTTAGAACACCACTTTTGGGGGGGGGGGGTTGGTTTTTCGAGACAGGGTTTCTCTGTGTAGCCTGGGCTGTCCTGGAACTAACTCTGTAGACCTGGCTGGCGTCGAACTCAGAAATGCACCTGCCTCTGTCTCCCAAGCGCTGAGATTAAAGGCGTGTGCCACCACCGCCCGGCATTTTTTTTTTTTTTTGACACCACTTTTAACTATGCATTAAATGCAGAATCTCTGCTTAATAGACTCTTATAGATGAACTAATCCTGAGCTGCTTTCAGGTTCCTTCCATTATTAGCATAGACCCTTAGGATCTATTTCCACAATTTATGCTTGATAAAATTGTAAAGTCATTAGTTTATGAGGGATATAGCACGCACCCTCATGAGTCACACTCTCTACATCACCTTTAGGGTACTGTTGGGCCTTAAGTCTGGCTAGAAGTCTAGAGGCAATAATGAACCAGTACTTGGAGGCATGGGCCTTGCCTGACTTATTTTCTCCTTCAGAGAAGGCCATGCTAGTTCCACTAACAATGCAGGATCAAGTCCCTCAGGCAAAGAAGGAAAGTAACATACAGCAGGAAGTGGGAAAACTATGTATATGTATCTGTAGCTAAGGGGTCAAGAAACTATTTATTAGGTAAAATAAACCCACCTGAATTTGAGAGTCCATTGCCTTCAGTCTTTGCAGGTCCTTCCACAAATCTCCATCCCATATGATAGGGGCTCAACATTTTCCGATTGGAGTCTCTATTTTAACTGAAGACATCTTAGAGGCTTAGAATTAAATCTGTGTTATAAACTAGGAAATCTTATGATACAGGTATGAATATAGTCGTTAGTAATGCTAGTTCTTGACAGGGAGAAGATCTATGATCCATTCATCTTTCTCAAAGACCAAATAAGAGAATTAAGTGAGGATTTGATGAGGCATTTTCAGCACGTTAATGGTAGTCTTAATCTCTTCATTTCCTCCAGGCATGCAGTGCTGGTTTGGGTCCACTATATTCACAAGTAAAGGCAGTTCTAATGGCTAAGGAAGCAAAGATCCTGGTATCTATTCAGTCTAAAAGATTAGGAACCTTAGCAATCTCGATTCGCACAGAAAGCCTAAAGGATTCCCAGAGAGCATTTTGTCCTCAATTTACATAGAGACTGAAAAATCCAGGTTTCAGTGTCAGGGAAGGATAACAAGCCCAGTAAAAGAAAAAAAATGCATACACCAACAGGAATGAAGTCAAAAAGGCAAAAGGCAGAATTTCGTTTTCTTAGGATGGCTTAGATCTGGGCCACCTCCAAAAAATAATGTCTAGTCTAGGAAAGGGCCATTCCCCTTCAGTCAATCCTTCTATTAAATGCCTTCACAGACCCATTTAGCAACTTGTCTCTTGGTTTTAGATCCTATCAAGTTGACCAAGGTTAACCACCACAAAAAATTAGTTCCAGATTTGATATTTTTAATAAATAGAAAATTATGTTAAAAGTGAAAGGATTACTGTAACTCAGGTCAAAGCTCAAGAATATTTTACATAATTTTACAACTTTTTAGAGGGATTTTGATAAAACATAAATATATTATTAAAAGGGAATTATAAGCAAAATTAATAATTATGTTATTAAATATAATCCATTTTGACTTCATATAAAGTGAACAAAATTTGAATAAGCATAATGTGATGAAGCTGAGAGTTTGAACTTTAACAAATCATTGGGTGACAAAATAGTTTCAGAGACCTTTAGGATAAACACTAGTAAAATATAAGTGCTCCTTGTACGTAGTGATTGCAAGAATAAATAATTATCAAATTGCTTTTGTTTTTTATTTAAAAAACAATCATGATGAGGGTTCCATAACTTTACTATTAGATGATAGATAGATAGATAGATAGATAGATAGATAGATAGATAGATAGATAGACAAATGAGTTGTAGCAGAGAGGGAGAGGGAGGGAAAGAAGAGAATGAAAGGCAGAGAGAGGCAAATTAGTGTTTTTCTTTATAACTGAAGAAGTATTTAGTTAGTGTAGTATCACCCAGAGAGAGAGAGAGAGAAAAAGAGAGAGAGAGAGAGAGAGAGATCCAGTATATAAAATTCTCAAATATTGAACAGTCAGAAAATTATAAATAAGAGTGGTTTTATCTTTGAAGTTCATGATGAATGTGTAGTATCTATGCTTTATATCAACAACAAGGACAAACACTTGACTCTTTCTGTTTCACATATAATTTTTTCTACCTGGATAGTTTTCAGTCTAGGTGAAATATCAGAAGACAGTAATCTTAACTTCATGAAGAACGTGAGAGTGTATAGTATATGGGAAATAGTGGTGGATTTAAATCAAAGTGTCCTGTCAAAAACTGTGTAGACTTCAAGCAAGTCAGTTAACCTTTGGATATTTAATTTCCTGCTCTGTGAAACCAGGAAAGTTACCCAGATGATGTCTTACATTCTTTCTATCTTGAATTATATGATCGATTTTCTTCTCTAAATTCTCTTTCACTGCAGAGTTATTGGTTTTAAAAAATGAACATTCCTGGGACTATCTACTTCTATAATATTTTTACTTTTTGTGATTCTTCAAACATTAACATTCTTTTTATGTTAAGCATAAATAAAAGCAAATAAGAATGAATTTGTGCATTGGAAACAATGAACTATAAATCTGGATCTATCTCTCTATTCCTACAAAGTAAATATTAAGAGGAATTGCCATGTCATTTTCCCAATATTATTATCGATGCATGCTTTTCTGTTAGTGTCAGGAGGTAACAATAGATGTTCCCAGGATGGCACAAGTTTAGAATTTTTATTTTAATCTTTTTTTTCCACTAAGGATTTTCTTGTCTACCTTTTCTTTCTGCGGTAATTTCAGGATTTCTTAAAAATAAAAATGTTGCTTTTATGCAAAGAGAAGGAATTCTCACTAATATATACATGAATTTCCATAGCAAAAAGATAGGAGGCTGAAATTTGAATTGACAGAGAAAAAAAACAACGAAATCAATCCAAAACATTGCCCACTATTCCAAGAAAGATGATTTGTGGCTTTGCAACTGTATAGATAGATACCTTGGTGACTTTGGGGTCCTGAAAATAAACCCATGATTAACTAACACACTATGGTTCATTGACTGAGCTTTGTACCTAATATAAACAATGAAGAAACTCTTCATATCCTCATTTAGACATTCAGAGAATAAGAGTAGCTCCCTTCTCAAAAATTACTGAATAACTTTCTACGATACAAAACAGTCTGGGAGTCTTGTACTGCCAGTTGTATGCTTACTCAAAGTGGCACATATCATGCTTTGTCTTGAAGTAATCATATGGTTGTAGTACTCACCAGGTTAGAAAGTGAAGCCAGGTTAGAAGTGTATTTAGAAGGAAGAGAAGTGAAGATAAGGAAAGAATAGCGACAGTCAAGTAGTACTTGAAATGTTACCTTGGGGATAAAGTGTAGATATGACTGTCTTACAAACAAATGTCTAAAATACTGGGCCACTGTCCATCCTAATGTTACTCTTAAGAGAGTTCCTACATGGACAGGCAAGCATAAGGAAGAACTAGACAACCTGGGGTTTTACTTAGCTTGGGCTATGCACACATCATCCTGCTAGTACACTTGATAGCCCAAGATCTTACATGGATGTAATAGACACACACACTGCTCTCCATAGCATGCACTTAGCAACCTGTTAGCCACCCAGAAACATTCCCCGCTTGCACATTCTTCTCTGTAAAAGATGTGTCAGGGTGAAAATCCTTTCAAGGAGGCCATGGAAAGTTTCTGCCTGAAATGGTAAATATGAAATTTGAATTGCAGTAGAGACCCTGGAATTGTAGAGATGACAGGACCATAAGAGGCTGCTGAGAAAGGCAGCAAATATGGAATGGAGTTGGCCCAAGAGAGAGACTATGTCTGCTACAGGTGGAAGTGCTAGAATGAATGAGACCAGACCGTGAAACTTCTTTGGAGTCCTGAAGAGTGAATTATCAGCTCCAGATGCCAAACGTAATACTTCACAATTCAATATTATTACTACTGTGTTTCTGACTTGATTTGGTCTCAGTATTTCTCACTTTGCCCACTTTCTTTCTCTTTGGAATCCTTGTTCTGTGCCATTGTATATGAAAAGTAAATAACTTGTTTGTTTTAGAAGTATTCAGGGTTCAGAGATTGTCTTGAGTGCCAGATATGACTTAAACTTTTAATTAATATTGGGACTGTTAAAAATCTGAGGACTTCTGAAATTGGACTGACTTGAATTTTTGCACTGAGAAGGCCATGAGCCCAAAGGATCAAGGAGTAGAAGATTTTAACTTAAAGGTTGGGGGGAGGGCGAGGTGTCAGGTTGACAAAAAGTGCATTTGTGTTGGTTAATTTGATTATCAATTGGGTAGAATCTATAATCATCAATAAGACAAACCTAAGAACAAGTTGAGAATAAGTATTCATATTCTTCTGCTTCCTGGCTATGAGTATAATGTGACCAGCTGCCTGAAGATCCTGCCTATATGACTTCCCACATGATGGTCTGCACCCTGGCACTGTGAGCCAAAGTAATCCCCTCTTTCTTAATTTGTATTTGTCTGGTAATTTGTCAGAAAAGAACAGCAGGTACCATTCATACCAATGATTCATACAGATGCCAGTAAAGGAGATTAAGCCAATATCACCAAAGCCAATATGGATATTCATAACATCCCTTTCAAAAAATTTTAAATATGCGTAGTTATCTCAATTTATGTTAACTAATTTCTGCATCGATACAACTGTAGACCAATTGCACATATTTCCCCCCCACCCCAGCCCCCACACACATTTTTACTCCATGAAGTCAAAATATAAATTTTTTTCTCTGCCAGGACATAGTTGAGGCGAAATAAGGGCACATTTAGGTGAAGCTCTAGTGCTTTCCCTATAGGCATTTTTATATTATGTCTATTTTCTTTCTGGCCCCTAATGAAAATAATCTCCATTCCTTGATTTCTTGTGGGCACTTTGAATTCCAACTTTCTACAGAAGAAATTTCTACTAAGGAATTCTGAGATCTTAACACTCTTCTGTCATTTTCAGTCCAACATGCAGCCATAAGTATGTAGTTTGACCATTGGCTGCCAGCTCTCTTCCCTAATAAACCTCTGCTTATTGCATCCAGGTACAGTATCTTGTGAGTTTGTGGGTGGCCGTGATTTCCTGAGACTTGAGTAAAGGTCTCCCGAGTTTGGGGGTCTTCACCATCACATAATAATCAAAACATCAAATACATAAAACAAAGAAAAAATACTAAAAGCAATAAGAGAAAAAGGTCAAGTAACTTATAAAAGCAGACCTATAAGAATTATATCAGACTTCACACCAGAGAATATAAAAGCCAGAAGATCCTGGACAGATGTCATAACAGACCCTAAGAGAACACAAATGCCAGCCCAGGGTACTATATATACTCAGCAAAATTCTCAATTACCATAGATGGAGAAACCAAAACATTTCATGACAAAACCAAATTTACACAATATCTTTCCACAAATCCAGCCAAAAAAAAAAAAAAAGATGGAAAACTCCAATACAAGGAAGGAAAGTACAACCTAGAAAAAGCAAGAAAGTAATCTAACAAGCCCAAAAGAAGATAGCTACACAAACATAATTCTGCCTCTACTAACAAAAATAACAGGAAGCAACAATCACTTTTCCTTAATCTCTCTTAACATCAATGGACTCAGTTCCCCAATACAAAGCAGAGACTAACATATTGGATATGTAAATAGGACCTAGCATTTTTATGCATATATGAAACACACCTCAGTGACAGACACTACCTCAAAGTAAAAGGCTGGAAAACAATTTTCCAAGCAAATGGTCCTAAGAAACAAGCTGGAGTAGCCATTTTAATATAGAATAAAATTGACTTTCAGCCAAAAGTTATCAAAAAAGACAAGGAAGGACATTTCATACTTGTCAAAGGAAAAATCTACCAAGATGAACTCTCAATTCTGAACATCTATGATCCAAATGCAAAAGCGCCCACATTCATAAAAGAAACTTTACTAAAGTTCAAATTACACAGTGAACCTCACACAATAATAGTGGGAGACTTCAAAACTTCACTCTTACTGTAAGAATAAATTGTAAAAATGAAATTTTAGGTCTCAACGTGAGAGTTTCTTAGGTTCAGAGTTTCAATTTATATTCAAGTGTTAGCTGCCCCTGGGGTGCATTCCAAGGGCTTGAATAAACATTTCAAAGGCACAAAAGACCCAAGATAGAGGCAATAAAACACCTGGGTAAACGGAAGTCACTTGAAAGGAATTCTCCCAGGAGCAAGATACAGATGTAAATTAGGATGATTGGGATGGGGGCTAGATGGAAACCAGGCTTGGGAATGGATGTTTGATATATCTAATTATATGTAACCGCACCAAATTTTCCCGCTCTCCCCAACCCCTATCCATAAATATCTCAAGTTTTCTGGGCTTGAGGTCGGAATCTCTATTTCTTGTGTGAGATATATTCCGGCCCGAGGGCCCTCGTCATTAAACCTCCTCTGCAATTGCATCAAGAAGGTTTCTCGTGTGTCCTTGGGTTCGTGCAGGTCCGGACTTGGGTGAGAGTCCCCTTTTGGGGTCTTACAATGTCAATCTTTTTGTATCTGTTGAGGCTTGTTTTGTGACCAATTATATGGTCAGTTTTGGAGAAGCTACCATGTGGTGCTGAGAAAAAGGTACATTCTTTTGTTTTAAGATAAAATGTTCTATAGATATCTGTTAAATCCGTTTGGTTTATAACTTCTCTTAGTTTCATTGTATATCTGTTTAGTTACTGTTTCCATGATTTGTCCAATGGTAATGTAAGACCCCAAAAGGGGACTCTCACCCAAGTCCGGACCTGCACGAACCCAAGGACACACGAGAAACCTTCTTGATGCAATTGCAGAGGAGGTTTAATGACGAGGGCCCTCGGGCCGGAATATATCTCACACAAGAGATAGAGATTCCGACCTCAAGCCCAGGAAACTTGGGATATTTATGGGTAGGGGTTGGGGAGAGTGGGAAAGTTTGGCGCGGTTACATATGATTGGATATATCAAACATCCATTCCCAAGCCTGGTTTCCATCTAGCCCCCATCCCAATCATCCTAATTTACATCTGTATCTTGCTCCTGGGAGAATTCCTTTCAAGTGACTTCCGTTTACCCAGGTGTTTTATTGCCTCTATCTTGGGTCTTTTGTGCCTTTGAAATGTTTATTCAAGCCCTTGGAATGCACCCCAGGGGCAGCTAACACTTGAGTGTAAATTGAAACTCTGAACCTAAGAAACTCTCACGTTGAGACCTAAAATTTCATTTTTACAATTTATTCTTACATTTCCTCCTTTTCTCTCATGGTCAAATTCCAATCTTGGAATTATGAATCATCATCTGGGTGTAAAGAGTGATATTGTTGTCTAAGCATCTAATTATATCTTTGTCATTGAATCTTTAACTATCTTTTTCTCACGCCCTGGATGGTCTCTAGTATGTACTTAGGTAAAGTAGCTGTCTCTCTCTCTACATATACATATACACATACATATACATATACACACACTAATGGGCCTGTTGGCTTTTTTTTCATCTCGAGGATGTACATATGTAGCTTAAGTCCCACTCTTTAAGGCTGTGTCTGGGACACAGTTTAGATTCAAATGTCTCTTATCTCTGACAATTGGGCAATCTCTATCCCTGTGTCTCCAGGATGGGCATATCTCAGGAGTCAAGGCCTGCTGGTCCTTGGCCTTGTAGAACGGCAGGTGATCTTGAGCCTGAGGAGGTTGTTCAGGTGTCCAGCTGTTCTCTCCAGTTGGCATCAAACGCAGGTGTCGGCCCGAGTTATGTTCAACAGCATCAGGAATAGTTTCTTAGTGGCCTGAAAAATCATCTCTCACACAAGAGGGACATTTTGGGTTTGGAATAGGGACAAGGAAAGGGACACTCTAGCCAGCGCCAGTTCTCAGGGGTAATTTAGTTTTTTAGGGTTCTGTTTATTCTCTCTACCTGTCCTAAGCTCTGGAGACAGTATAAACAGTGGAGCTTCTAATTAGTCTCTAATATTTCTGACAATTTCTGACTTATCTTACAAACAAAGGCAAGGCTATTATCTGATCTAATTATCTCAGATGTTTGAAAACCTCGGGACAACTTCTATTCTAGGCTGTTCCCTTCTAACTTTTTTTTTTCTTATTTACTCTAAGTCTCATAAGCCTTTACTTGTTGGCATATCTTACACTGTCTTATCATTTCTCTGGCCCAAAACCTGAGGTCTATTATATGTTTTTAAATCTCTTGGCTGCTTGGTTGCACTCATATCTTAAGAGTCCATCTGTGTATTTAGCCTGGTAAATCCTTTGCTTTCTGGGGAGTATAGTTCTCCCTTCTTGTGTGCACCATTTTCTCTTTTTCTCTAGATAGTATCTGGCAGGATGGCTAGCAATCTGAGTTCTTTCTCTTATTCTGTGCTTTAAGTGAGGCCATCTCTTAGGCCCACAACTAGAACAGGCTCTCATATCAAGACAATTGATTTGTCCAGTTATTGCCTCAGGCCACTGAGTCTCCTCCCTTTTTGGTGTCCTGGGCAACGGATACTCACAGTTCCTGGCTTCATCAGGGTTTCCTTTTTTGGTATATAATCCTGCAGACATGGGCTGTGGCAAAAGCATATCTGTTGTCCATGCAGATGTTGGCTTTCTTGTCAGCCCCAAGTTCCAAGGTTGTTCTCTGCACCGGTGATCTCAGGGGTGGGGAGTCAGTCCAGATGGCATGTGTCCACCACAGTAGCGCTGGCTTGTCTCTGACCAGCATGGAGAAAACTGCTCCCGTCTGTAAAGCAGGTTATCTTGGCTCCTGGCTGAAGTCAGTCTTCTATCCGTTGAATTCTTGTCAGCTAGTTGCAGCCCAGGAAGTGTTGTATCTGGATGTCCATCCTAGGGAGTATTTCCTCAACCAGACAGGGGATAGGAGCAGGCTAGGATGACCATAAATGAATGGGATACCCAGCCCATCTCTTAGTCCACCATTTTCAGGTAGTCCATGAATACGTTTTGACCCATTGGCCTGGAGGAAGCCCCTGTGTCTATCAAAAGTTGGGTGGCTCCAAGCTGCCCCGTCTATCTCAATAGCCGTCTTTACACAGAGCTGTTATCTTCGCCACTTGGGATGTTTTTCGAGGCCTGGGATTTTCTGGCCCTGGCTTCTATTTGTTAGGGCCCTCTTGGACCCTGAAGCTGGCTCCTTTACTTGCAATGCGCACACTGCCTTGCACCCTATCAGACCACCACAGACTAAGGCTGGTCTTTAATAATGACAAAAACAATGGAAAGTCCACATACATGTGGAAACTGAACAATGCTCTACTCAATGATAACTTAGTCAAGGAAGAAATACTTTTTATAATTTAATGAAACTGAAGGCACATCATACAAAAACATGTGGGATACAATGAAAACAATGCTAAGAGAAAAACTCATAGCTTTAAGTGCCTACAAAAAGAAACTGGAGAGAGCATACACTAACAGCTTGACAGCACACCTGAAAGCTTTAGAACAAAAAGAAGCAAATACACCCAAGAGGAATAGACAACAGGAAATAATAAAACTCAGGGCTGAAATCAACCAAGTAGAAACAGAAAGAAGTACACAAAGAATCAATAAAACCAGGAACTGATTCTTTGAGAAAAATCAACAAGATAGATAAACCCTTAACCAGACTAACCAGAGGGCACAGGAAGACATAACAACAGAAACAGAGGAAATTAAAAAAATCATCAGATCCTACTACAAAGGCCTATACTCAACAAAACTGGAAAATCTGGATGAAATGGACAATTTTCTAGACAGATACCAATACCAAAGTTAAATCAGGAGCAGATAAACCACCTAAACAGTCCCATAACTTTTAAGGAAATAGCAGCAGTCATTAAAAGTCTTCTCACAAAAAAAAAAAAAAAAAAAAAAAAAAAAGAAAGAAAGAAAGAAAGAAAGAAAGAAAAGAAAAAGAAAATGAAATGAAAAGAAAAAAGGCCCAAGACCAGATGGTTTTAGTGCAGAATTCTATAAACCTTCAAAGAAGCCCTAACACAAATATTCTACCCAGTTCATTCTATGAAGCCACAATGATGTTCATACCTAAACCACACTACTACCCAACAAAGAAAGAGAACATCAGACCATTCTCCATTTTGAATAACAATGCATAAATACTCAATAAAATTTTCACAAACCGAATCCAAGAACACATCAAAACAACCATCCATCATTATCAAGTGGGCTTTACCTCAGGAATGCAGGGATGATCCAATATGTGGAAATCCACTATATAAACAAATATCAAAGGAAAAAAAACATGATCATCTCACTAGATGCTGAGAAAACATTTGACAAAATTCAATACCCCTTCATGGTAAAAGTCTTAGAAAGATCAGGAATTTAAGGCCCATAACTAAACACTATATTCTATAAAAGGAATATAGAGCAAACCAGTACCCAACATCAAACTAAATGGAGAGAAAGATGAAGTAATCCCACTAAAATCATGGACTAGACAAGGCTGCCCACTCTCTCCATAACTATTCAATATAGTACTGGAAGTCCTAGCCAGAGCAATCAGAAAAAAAAAAAAAAAAAAAAAAAAAAAAAAAAAGTCAAAGGGATACAAATTGGAAAAAAAAAAAAGAAGTCAAAATAACACTTTTGCAGATGATATGATAGTATACTTACATGATCTCAAAACTTTCATCAGGGAAATCCTAAACCTGATAAACAACTTCAGGAAAGTGGCTGGATATAAAATTAACTCAAAAAAATCAGTAGCCTTCCTCTACTCAAATGATAAACAGGCTAAGAAAGAAATTAAGGAAATGACACCCTTCATAATTGTCAAAAATAATATAAAATACCTTGGTGTGAATATAACCAAGCACCAAGCAAGTGAAAGATCTGTATGACAAGAACTTCCTGTCTCTAAAGAAAGAAATTGAAGATCTCTCAGAAGATAGAAAGATCTCCCATGCTCATGGATTGGCAGGATTAATATAGTAAAAATGGCCATCTTGCCAAAAGCAATCTACAGATTCAATGCAATCCCCATCACAAGTCTAACTCAATTCTTCATAGAGTTAGAAAGAGCAATTTGCAAATTCATTTGGAATAACAAAAAACCCAAAATAGCGAAAACTATTCTCAACAATAAAAGAACTGGGGGAATCACAGTCCTTGACCTCAAGCTGTATTACAGAGCAGTAGTGATAAAAACTGCATGGTATTAATACAGAGATGTGCCTGAGGGCAGCCCCAGTGTGAGTGAAGTCTTCTTCTTCTTTTCTTCTTGTCAGTTCTTTTTGAGGCAGCTGAGAGGGGAAGAGTGTCTGCAGGGGTAAGACTTCGGTCTTACGAGAAATTTAGGATTGCTGTATAATAAAAGTTTACTTATCTATGCTAGAAAAGTTTACTTACTATGCTACTGTAGCTGACCTGCTATCTGTGATCCTGAGGCCAGAAACTGCAGTTTCTGGCACTTAGCACCTCAGCCCAAAAACAGCAAAGGATTAAGTAGATAGCCTTTGTACTATCCTAAAATCTTCTTCTGAGGGTAAAAGACTGCAGGCTTAGATGATTAACACCTAACAGCAGAGGATTAGGCAATGTGGCCTTTGTTCGATCTCAGCAGGAACTGCTGGGCTATAACTTATGCCTGCTAGTCTGAGGTTGCAGGAAGAAAAAGACATTTAGAGAAGATACTATAGAGTTTATTGCTAAGTGTAAAAAGTTTTTTATGAAAGCTATCTAAGGGGGAAAGTAGAAAGGTCCTAAATGGAGAAAAGGGAAAAAAATCTAATATGGAAAAAGTTCTAAGGGAAAGAATTCTATCCAGGGGAAAAGGAAAGGAAGGGACTAAGGACTAACTACTACTATGACTTCAATAGCTACTCTTCCCTTTGTCTTTGTCGTCAGTACTTATGCATCTTTCAGAATACATGGTCACATGTTACAAAGTTCATCACAAGTTCACACCACAAACCAAATCATAAATTGAAATAGACCTTTACAACACAGAATGTTTACATGCATATCTATTAGGAGTAATTATCTGGCTAAACATCCATCATCTGTCTAGCTCCATGGGTTCACTGAAGGTTTAAAACTATAACTAAGAAATTGGTGAAGTTTTGTATAGATAAACTGAGGCAATATTTTATCTTCTGTCCTAGCGCCTATAATCGGGAGTTCCCTATTAGTAACCTTTGTTTAATTGTTTTAAAACCTCTTGGAACTTGCTCTGAGTAGGAGAAGGTCTGGTTACTATCTAAGAGCAATTAGTTGTTGACACTTGGGAGACTGGCAGATTTCTCATTGCAGTTTTGACTATCAGAAAAGGACCTAATAGCAGTTCCATTATAAAAGAGCTTAATAATCATTGATATAATTTTAGGAATTCTTATAAGATCATCATTAAGACTAAGAAGTCATCTATTTATCTAAGTAGCATCATTACAAGACAAGATCCATCTTGGTGGATCTGCAGAGATCTGCTCCAAAAGGGTGTGCTATTGCTGAGTGACTGTTATATTTGTTTAATAATAATAATAGGAAAAGCATATTAAATTAAGCAGGGATCTTTCCTAAAATAAGACCCTTACAGCCTTGCTGAATAAGGGCACACTTGTCACAGATTATATAATAATCTAAGGCAAACCATTTCCGGATGATCACCTGGTAATTATTAGCTTGTCCCAATATGGCTCCTGACAGAGACATGCAGTAAGATCAATGAAATAGACTTGAAGACCCAGAAATAAACCCACACATCTTTTGTCACTTGATAATATGGTCACTTTTCCTTTGGCAGAGGAGCTAAAACCATCCAGTGGAAAAAAGACAGAATTTTCAAGAAATGGTGCTGGTACAACTAGAAGTCAGCATGTAAAAGAATGCAAATCTGTCCATTCCTATTTCCTTGTACAAAGCTCATGTCCAAGTGGATCAAGGACCTCCACATAAAACCAGATACACTGAAACTAATAGAAGAAAAAGTGGGGAAGATCCTTGAATACATGGGCACAGGGGTAAAGTTCCTGAACAGAACACTTATGTTCTAAGATCAAGAATTCACAAATGGGACCTCATAAAATGTAAAACTTCTGTAAGGCAAAGGATACTGTTAATAGGACAAAACAGCAACCAACAGATTAGGAAAAGATCTTTACCAATCCTACATCTGATAGAGGGCTAATATCCAATATATACAAAGAACTCAATAAATTAGACTCCAGACAATCAAATAACCCAATTAAAAAGGGGGTACAGAGCTAAACAAAGAATTCTCAGCTGAGAAAACTCAAATATTTGAAAAGCGCCTAAAGAAATGTACATCACCCTTAGCCATCAGGGAAATGCAAGTCAAAACAACCCTGAGATTCCACCTCACACCTGTCAGAATGGCTAAGATCAAAAACTCAGGTGACAACAGATGCTGGAGAAGATGTAGAGAAAGAGGAACACTTCACCATTGTTGGTGGGATATAAGCTGGTACAACCACTCTGAAAATCAGTCTGTTGGTTTCTCAAAAAATTGGACATTGTATTACCTGAGGACCCAGCTATACCACTCCTGGGCATATACCCACGAGGTGCTTCATCATAAACCAAAGATACATGCTCAATTATGTTCATAATAGCTTTATTTACAATAGTCAGAGGCTGGAAAGACTCCAGATGTCCTTCAACAGAGGAATGGATACAGAAAATGTGGTACATTTACACAATGGAGTACTACTCAGCTATTAAAAACAATGACTTCATGAAATTCTTTGGCAAATGGATGGAACTAGAAAATATCATCTTGAGTGAAGTAAACTAATCAGAAAAGAACACACATGTTGCGGCCCAAGCTGTTCCACGTTGGACGCCAAAAATATTGAGAGCCACTCTGCCCCATGCTTGGGGGCCAAAAATGCTGTGGCCCAAGCTGGCCCACGTTCAGGGGCCAAAATGTTGCAGACCGCTCTATCAATATTGGAACCCTCACTGCCAAAAGCCTTGGGGGCTAAATTGTTAGGGCCTGCACTGCCCCAGGTTGCCCCGTCCTCAGGGTCGGGTTTAGCAAGAGAGAGAGTGAGGACGGACTCGAAGAATGGAGACCAGACAGAGTGTGATTCTATCCCGTTTATTCTCCAGTCTCTCTTCCTAGTCCAAGTCCCTAGTTCTTGAGTTCCTAGTTCTAAGTTGCTAGTCTCTTTCCCAATTCCAAGTTACTTTTTCCTAGTGCAAGTGTCTAATTCCTAGTTGCCTGTCTCGAGTCTCAAGTGTCTACTACTACTTCCAAGTTCTTCCTCCAAGTGCCAAATGCCTAATAACTAATAATAATTATTTCTTCTGTCTGCCTCTCCGTTTTTATATGTCTCACTTCTAAGCCACGTCTTTAACTCATGCCTTTAAGCCATGCCCTTAGGTCTTGTCTCTAAATCTGATCTCTAAGTCACGCCCTTAAATCACAGACCTTTAAGTCTCACACACCCAAGGGAAAATCCTGGGTAACTAAAACAAGATGTTATCAGAGTGTGCTCAGCTGTTGTAGGCTATTGTAATCAAGTCTCTTGTCAGGGTATATGGCTCAAGATGGCTGCAAGGATGATAGCCGCCTTCTGTCAGCTCCCCCCACACACATGGTATGCACTCACTGATAGTTGGATATTAGCCCCAAAGCTTGACATACCCAGGATACAACTCTCAGACCACATGAAGCTCAAGAAGGAAGACTAAAGTGGTGGTGCTTCGGTCCTTCCTAGAATGATTAACAAAATACTCATGGGAGCAAATATGGAGAAAAAATGTGGAGCAGAGACTGACATAGGGGTCAACCAGAGACTGCCCCACCTAGGGATCCATCCCTTTTGCAGTCACCAAATACCAGGAAGTACATGCTGACAGGAGTCTGATATAGCTGTCTCCTGAGAGGCTATGCCAGAGCTTGACATATACAGAGATCTTGAGGCATAGTGGTCCATGAAAAGCTTAGGCCCAGGTAAAGTAGTACACATCTTTAATCCAAGGAGCCTGAGGCAAGCCAACCACTGAGTTCAAGGCCAGACTGAGAAAATTCCAAATCCAGGAATGGTGCCACACACCTTTAATCTGAGCTATACTTTCTGCTGGAGGCCTACATAAGGACATTGGAAAAAGAAAGGCTCACTCTTCACCTGCTTGGACTTACTTGTCAGCACCCTACTTTTTCAAGAAGACCAGCTGAAACAACTAGCCTCATGGGACTGAGTAACTACTAGATTTTTGAACTTCCCATTTTCAGCTGCCCATTGTTGGGTTAGCTGGACTGAAGACTGTAAATCACAACAATAAATTTCCATAATATATAAAGACATTCCGTAAGTTCTATGACTCTAGAGAACCCTAATGCATACTATAATCTTTAAGAAAAAAAAATCACAAAACAATGTAGAAATAACCTCAACAATTTTGATCCCCATAATACTTAGTCTAAATTCAATGTTGAAGAAAATCCCCAATTTAAAGTAAATGGCAAGCTGAAGCCACTTGTTAGTCACCAGCAAATGTTAAATATGTTTTATACTTGCAAACCTCTCGTCTTCTTTGGTACACTGCTGGGATAATCATGACAAACCTCGCGAAACTCCCAGGAGGTAGGAAATGAGTGTAGCAGTGCTCTGTGGCATCCTTGTAAATAAGAACAGATGTTCACCCATCCACAAAGTCATTTTGCGCCAGACTGCTTTAGGTCATGGGATGGCTGAACAAAGGAAATCCCAGTTTTCTACCTGTCCCAGCTCAAGGAGATTGGCATTAGATGTAACTGCTGTTGAACCAACTGGAGTCAGGAAATCTTTCACATAGAACAACACCTTGGGACATGAGAACCTTGCCAAGGAACTCAAAGCACATCTGAGTCATTGATTCACTAACCCCCAGGCAGTCCTTGTGGGATAGAAAATGGCTTTGTGTACAATTTTAAAAGATCTGAAGCCTTAAAGTCAGCAAATTAGTGGCCAAGTCCAAATCCTAGCTAAGTCCTCTTTTTACTAAACTGAAATTCTTGGCAGTTCCACTTAAGCACCTAGAGAGTCTTGGAGATGCTTGCTTTCTAGACTCCCTCGGTGGGTTCAGTTGCCTCCTCCGTTTGCTTGGTGCTGAGCCATTACACTTACAATCTAAATGCTCTCTGGAGAAGAGGTGGCCTGGCCTCCACTGTATCCCTCTTCTCATGATCCTGTCCCAAACTGCTGTTGTTTTTAGCCAGATATTGAGCCAAAGCCCCTGCTGCTTTACTGGAGGCAGAAAACGAGCAAGCAAGACGGATGATCCCCCTCAACAAGTACACAGGGAAGCTAACTTGTTGCTTTGGCATGACATGTTGAGCTGCCACTTGGCTAAACCAAGGATGACTGCACTGCCTACCTACTGTGTTTATTGTGTGGCTTTCAAAAGAGGGTTCTGAAAGCACTTAAGCCTGAGGATTTCACACACTTTACATGTTTTGATAGAATAGAATATTTTCAGAAATATCTTTAAAAAAAAAAAAAAAACAGAGAAGCCGGGCAGTGGTGGTGGTGTATGCCTTTAACTCCAGCACTTGGGAGGCAGAGGCAGGTAGATTTCTGAGTTCGAGGCCAGCCTAGTCTACAGAGTGAGTTCCAGGACAGCCAGGGCTATACAGAGAAACCCTGTCTCGGAAAAAAAAAAAAAAAAAAAAAAAAACCAAAACAGAGAAATTGCTTTCTTAAAGCAAGGAAGATGGAAATCACAGCAGGTGTTGTCTTTTACTATTCATATTATATGATGTGACAACAAATTTTGTTTTAATAAAACATACTTATTCTCTTATAGACAAGGTCTCTTAAAGAGGTTAAGAAATTTAGCCTTCTCTTCTGACTGGTGTGTTTAATAGCTGACTGGTCAAACATGAGAGAAATTTGGCAACCTGTAAGATCATTATTAAATGCAAGCCACAGACACCCCCAAACCTCACACATACCCCATTTCCATTAGTATCAGTGACACATAAAAACATACTAATGAAATAGCTTATTTTCTGAAATGTAATAGGGCTATTTGTCCATTACTGGTAGAGCTGAAAGAGCAAGAAGAGTTTAAAATCACCACACACTGGCATTCAGCAACTCTCAAAAAGTTTGTTCTCAAAGCATACCTCCTTATTGTTTTTAAAAGCACAGCCATAAGAAAACATTATTGTAAGAAGAGAATTCTAGCAGTATCCATGTGTAAAATGGAGACAATTCTAGAAAAGTACTGAATGAAGAATATCTGGGAAGAAGAGACCAGAGTGCTGAAACTTGCTTGTTTTGAAAGGATGGCCTAAATAATATGTGCATAAATAGCACTGTCATTCATCCAATGAGAGATAAAAAATCTAGAGAGAGCTTCCAATGATATTAGAATGATTGCATACTGTTTGCTCAAAGTAGGTCTCAGAGGTCAGCTGCCCAACTAGTTACATTTATGATTTCTACACATAGGTCACTTGTAGGATGGGAAATACACGATTTTCTAGGATGTGTTGTACAGAAAGAGAAAATGGCATATGGGCTATAAAATTGGAAGTAAGAACTTGTTTCTCTAGGGAGAAAAAACACACTAAAGAGAAACTCTATTCATGGAAAAGCATGCATCTTTCTGACTCTGCTGAGGCTTTCTATATATTGGTTAGGGTTTCTACTGATGTGTTAAAACACTATGACCAAAAGCAACTTGGGGAGGAAAGGTTTAATTTTATCTTCCATTTTCCAGGAAAGTAGGGCAGGGACCAGAAGGAAGAAACTAATGCAGACATCATAGAGGCTTACTGCTTACTGGCTTGTTCCCCATTGATTGCTCAATTTGTTTTTTGTTTGGTTGGTTTTGGTGTTTTTGGTTTTGTTTTTGTTTTTACCATCCAGGTTCATCGAGGACTAGGGATGGCACCACCCCAATGGGCTGACCTCTCCCATATCAGTTTTAGTCAGGAAAATACCCTACAGACTTGCCTACAGGATAATCTTTTGGAGGCATTTTTCTAAATTGATCTTCCTCTTCCCAAATAACTCTAACTTGTTCAAGTTAACAAACATTAACCAGGACACTCCCAAGGCAGATTTTATGAAAAGAGATACTTCCTGGTGGTAGACGTGTTCCTTCTAGAGAAGATTCATGAGATTTCATGTATGTATCTCACCTTCTTAGGTTGGTTTGGGAGAATAAAGTTTAGATTAGTTCCAATATTATTCAAGTTGAGTTACTCATAACAACTTCTCCTTGCCTGGGCCTAAGCTTTTCATGGACCACTATGCCTCAAGATCTGCATGCCAAGATCCAGGTCAGAAACTTGTGTCTTCCAGCCTCAAGATCTGGATCACAGGTGAGCCCTCCAATTCTGGATTGTAGTTCATTCCAGATATGGTCAAGTTGACAACCAGGAATAGCCATTACAACTGATTAACTTTTTAAAAAATATTTATGTCTTTTTTTTTACTTTCTTTTTCCCCCACTTTCATTATTTTTGCCCAATTTTTCATTTCCCCTACCATCTTTTTTCCATGCTTCATTCTTCTTTCTTCCTGCCTGCTCTTCTTTCTTGTTTTTCTAACAAATTTAAGGCCTTATATATCATAGGTGATCAACAATCACTGAGTTCCAGACCTAGTCCTGAGTTTTATTTTGGGGGGTTTTATTTTTGTTTTATTTTTGTTGCTGCTTTTGTTTGTTTGTTTGTTTGTTTGGGTTTTGAGACAGAATCTCACTATGTAGCACAGGTTGGCCTCACACATTCCTTCTGCTTCTACCTCCCAACTCCTGAAACTCCCTATTTCATACAGATTTGTCTATAACAGTTTGTCGATTATTTGGCCAATCTCTGGTATTCGAAACATTCACCCCATTTTAGATATTTCAAAACAAACACCACCAGGAAACAACTCGTAGTATTGAATGGAAGAAGATTAAAGAGTAGTTAGTTACAAAAGTCATTATTATCTTATTAGGAGGCTTGAGAATATGGCCAGAGTATCAGGTAGCTCTAAGAAAAAGATAGTCTTTAACAGAGAGAAAAGATAAGCTGGGGAAATTTCTCATATTCAGAGTGAGATGCATTCCTTGGTGGACAGAAACAGGGTCTGTGACCAGCTGGGAACAGTCAGAAGTTGGCATGTAGCTCCTCTGCTTTCCCAGTGGTACTTGGTTTTCTTAGAATCAGATGGTTAGGTTGTCATCAGTAGGAATTTAATAGAAAAGTTTTACAGAAAAAGAAAGCAATCACAAATAGGAATGAGAACCTTGGTGATATCTCTTCCCAGAGGGCCGGGGTGCCTCTAATTTTGAAAACAAAAACAAAACCAACAACAAGGTATTTTTATTCCAGTAGTGTCCTGAGAAACAGACTCTTAGTGCCACACAGGGTCACATTGGAAACATCATCTTCTCTCAGGTGGCTGCAGAAGGAAGGGCAAGATATGTATAAAGAAAGAAATATAACCCAAGTAAGGATGTCTCTGACTGAGGGAAAGAGTTCTCGTAACATATCAATAAGTGGTGGAATCAGTAAGAAGAAGAGGTTGATCTCAGTGACTGTATTTTGAAGGATTGTCCTAGCTAAGAGTGGGGGAAAAAAAACTTGTCCATAAAGAAGGTTGCCTTGGGTGGAGTAGGATAAGCCATTTGCAGGAGAATGCCCTGTAGAAGTAGCATAGATGGTGTTCTGAAAATTCTCAATGCAGAGTGAAAGGGGTATAAACAGGAAAAGAAAATCTTGTATGAAATCAGAACCCTCTCAAGTAGAAAGGGGCCACCTCCTACTTAATCCTGGGTCACCAGGACCATCCCAGTTACTGTTTTTCCTGGTGTCATAGACAGAGAAACAGGGATTCTAGCTATTGCAGAAGGCTGCATTTGCACAGAGCCACACAACAAGCCTGCTCACATCTCCATTTATATGGTTTGCTTTACAGCCATATTTTCTGGGTCCTGTTCAAGGAATTTTCTTTGTCCAATGTTCACGACTGGAGAAACATGGACTGGCTTATTTATTATTTAACAAACTCACAAAACACACTCATGGGAGAGGCTGTGTGAAACTAAAGAAGGCTTAACAAGCAATTCATTTTCTCTACCTTTCCCTTCTCAAAGTATCGATCAAACAAGCTCATTCTCTGAGAGAATTTGTGGCAATAGGATTCCTCTAGATGCAAATCCAGACAGGAACACTTGAGACAAGGAGAGCAGTAATTACGAAAGTGGCTTTCAACCACCTGGTGAATGAGAAGTGGCAGCCAGGAGCCTGTACCTAAGCAAGTGGCTGCTGGCCTTCTCATCAGGCAATGAAGTCTCTTAGGGGACAATCAAAGGAACTAAGGGATTCGAGTAACATTTCCACCAGCCTGTAAAGTAGGCATCCTTGAGACTGTGATTCCCTGGTAAAACTGCATAAAGGGAGACGTTGACAGAAGTAAGGGGAAGGCCCGAGGACAGAAGATGAATTTTTATTTCTGTTCTGTTCAACTCAAGTCCCACAACTGGAACACCTCCCCTCCTCCACTAGACAAATCCTCAGCTGTACTGAACTATGACTATATGGTAGGCTATTGTAACCAGTGGATACTGAGGACCACTAGGTGGCATTTGTGATTTATTGCTTTCCAAGCAGAAGTTAAAAAAAAAAAATCCTCTGCTGCTTCTTTGCTTAGACTGAACAAGACATTTAACATTCCAAAGCATTTCATTCAAGAAATGCACAGTGGATTCTCTTTATCATGCTCTAAGGGAGTGAGCACAAGTGACAGGCTTGGAAAGTTGGATTTCAGATCATCTGCATTCTTCCTAGAATTCTCTGACCCCACACCAGGCGTGTACATAAGTAATTACTTGTCTACAATTAAGCTGTAAATAATGCAATCACTCCATTCTTGTCCCATCACTCCAGACCCAACCACAACAAATAATGCTAATCACATACTTATTCAAGTGTGTAATTATTCACAGTTCAACTTCTGTCGCTTTCACCCTGTTTGGAAACAGCAGAACACAACCTGTAATTAGCAAATGTGGCCCCAGGCACTTTTGCTTGGGAGCACGCCAGGGATTCAGCACCTAGGCGTGCCTTTGATCTGGGAGCTGGCAAGCCGCCTCACCCTGAGGCCAGAGAGCTATCAGCACTCTGCAAGTCAAGGAGATCAATGAACATGTCAAAAGCATCTACCCCAAATCACATATTACTTGCTTCTCTCACTGTGGTTTCTGTCTTTAGTATATATTTCATAGACTTTCCATTCTTTTTGAACCTTTTGACTTCAGTTTAAAAGGTTACCAAAAAGGTCTCCAAACCCCTGTGTTTTCAACTCAGGTTAAGAATGACAGTCCCCAAAGTCCTGCTTGAAGGAACTTGATCATTCTTAATTTTGCAGTTTTCTTGAAGACTGGCATAATGGGAGTGACCCTTGCTGCCTCACCTAATCTGCTAGGAAGTAAGAAACCGAAGACTTTTGCTGTTACTGTGTTAGCATCTCCCTGAACACTCAGATAAACCACCAGGAGTGTGAGACTCTGGTTGCAAGGACAAGCAGATGAGAAAAGATGCTTCAGAGGAAATCTATCAAGTGGGGCTGTAGCAACAGCAGTGCTACTGAGGTCCTTCCCAAACAAGGTCACCAACGCAAGCCCAGCTATTTCAAAACAAAGCAAAACAAAGCAAACAAACAAAAACCAGGACTCAGATAACCATCTTTTTTTCTCATAGACTTTGCCTGTTTGAGATTCGGTGTAGTGCTTTGTATTCAAATACACTGAGCCCACAGGAAGGCATGATGCTATAGGACATACAGATATGACTGTGTTTATCGTTAAAGAGTTTATTTTATGTGTGTGTTTGCTCAAATGTATTTATGTGTGCCAGGTGCGTAGCTGTTGCCCAAAGAGGTCAGAAGGATATGCTGGATCCCTGGGAATATGAGTTGCAGACATCTGCCATGTGGGAACTGAACCCTTGTCCTCAGCAAGAGCAGCAAGTGTACTTAACCGCTGAGCCATCTTTCCAGCCCCAACATGGACTGATTCTATTTGCATGCTGTGTTAAGAGTGTTACTCGCTTATTTGAAGACAGGCTATTCTACCTCCGTTAAGACCTCCATTGGTAATCATCTAATGAAAACAAATTTGCGTATCTAGCTTCGATTAATACCATCTCCTGGCGTATTCAGCGAAGGCCGCACGTCTTCACTTCAGTCAAATATGGGGTACTTTAACCAGTAGAAAGGTAAACAAACTACAATTCAGCTTTCTACATATAAACACCAGTCAGACTTTTGTTCTAAGCAAAACAGAGTCAGTTTGTAAAATAGTATTTTGAAATCTAAATCAGAGGACTAGATGTACAAGTATATATTAGACTAGAGTGTCCTCAGTGCAGAATGCGGCCAAGTCAGGGTGGTTCCTGAGCCATATCAGGATGTGGCCTGGCCAAATAACTTAACCAAATGAGCCAAATTAACCCTGGAGAACCATGTGGTGACAGATGTGATGGCCAGATTGCTATGATGTTTCTATTTCATTATTTTTTAAAGATGAAATCCTACAATAGCTTCTGTGGGACAAAGTGGAACAAGATTGAGCAGCTAGCTGGTAATTTTCATTAATACAGACTGACAAGCAATCTGGAGGATTTTTTATAAGACAAACCAAAACAAAGATTTCTGGTTCCTCTAGCACCAGTAATCTCCACCATCAGATGAATTCTTTTGTGGCACAGAAGAATTTCCTATTTTAGGACCACAAATAAAAGCCTATCTGTTGACTGTGTACAACATAATGCTTTGATTTTTAAAGCTTCAGTTCATTTAGTCTACAGAACTCTCTCTGTCATTTTTCAAACTCAGTTTCAAAAAATTGCATTATACAGTCCACTAAAAAAATTATCAGAAAATCCGCCCGCATTTGTGACTCAGAAGATTGGTGCAAAGATGAGTCACATACAGTGTCCCAAACTGCTTCCCAAAAGGACAGAAAAACATTTAAAATGCATCTCTCTTTCTCAACTTCAGGGAACAAATACTGCATCCATGTCTAAACTGTCTAACTGAGAAGCTAAAGTTAACCCATCATCCACAGACTCCACGTTAGGGATCACTAATGGCCTTATTCCCTGCCCTCCTCCCCTAAGCCCAGGCTAATGCCATCTCTTAGCTAGTTTCTCTAACTGGTCTCCCCATGAACCCTAACCTCTAGGTGCATTCATCCCAGAGAGCAGTGACCTTGATTTTCAAACACAAGTCTGTTCACCATATATAGTCTGGTTTCAAAGCTTCCAGAGCCTTTCCATTGCATTTGGAATAAACACAGCTTCTGTAACCTCCAGACTACCACCTGATCCCATTTCAGCCTGAGTTTTCACTGAATGTGATTTTGGGCTGTGCTCTTTGGCCAGTGTCAATGGCTTTGAACTGTCCAATTGTTTATGTTCAATCATGCAACCTTGAGCCTTCCAGTTGAAAGGCTCTTCATCTGCCTTTGCCAGTAGCCTCAGCTTACAGGGCAGATCCTTTGTGACCACCCTATATAATTTGGGGGTGTGGTGGGGGTTCTGTCTTTAGTCTCACACATTTGATGAATTCTTTTGTAGGAAAAAAAAAATGGTGGTTTGAATAAGAATAGCCTCCACGGGCTCATATATTTGAATGTTTAGTCACCAGGGAGTGGAACCCTTTGATAGGATTAGAAAGATTAGGAGGTGTCACCTTGTTGGAGGAACTGTGTCACTGGGGGTGGGCTTTGACATTTTCAGCAACCTACACAGGGATAGCCCTATGTTTCTTTTTCTGTCTTGGCCTGTGGATCAAGATGTAGCTCTCAGCTACTGCACCATTGCTTTACATGCTGACGTGCTCCCCACCATGAAGATAATGGACTAAATCTCTAAAGCTATAAGCAAGGCCCCACTGAATTGTTCTCTTTTTGTAAGACTGGTCTTGGTCATGGTGTCCTTTCCCCCAAATAGAAGTGTGACTAAGACACATAACCATTTGTAGTGTTGTTCCTCACTAGACCAAAACTGGAGCAGCCTATGGTTGTAATGCACCAACAGACTCACAATGCCGAATGGATTTCTCAAATTCATTCTCAAATAAGTTATTATAATTTAGAAATTCTTAGTATCAAAACCTGAAGTATATAAATTGCCATTTTTTGAGGTTTGTGGGGTTTTAGCAATTTTTTTTCTAAATTCCTTTCTAATTTTTAAAAATTTTTATTTTTCAAAATTGGGTTCTCTGTGTTGTCCTGGTTGTCCTGAAACTTGTTCTGTAGACCAGGCTGGCCTTGAACTCATAAAAATTTGCCTACCTCTGCTCCCCAAATGCTGGGACCAAAGGTGTGCACCACCACTGCCCAGATTGTTTTTTCTAAATTTTAAGTGTGTGTGTGTGTGTGTGTGTGTGTGTGTGTGTCAGTGTGTGCTTGTGTAAACTGCAAGCAAGTAAAAGTAGTGGATGACACTCTTCTCCATATATTTTATCTTAGAACGATTTCAAATATACATCCTCCAAACTGGTCTGTTAATATTTATTTAGGCTTATTTCTTTACATACTTATCTATAATATATCTTTGTTTCAAATGTAGTATCTCTGACTTGGGGTATCTTTCGAAGCAAGTTGTGAAAAGCAATAAATCTATGATGTTTAAGCATGCATGTTATTAATCAGTTCAATATTCAGTTAAAAGTTATTTTAGTGTGAATTTTACATATGGTGAAATGCATAGAGATTCTTAACTAATATTTATGAACCTTATATAAGAACATTACCTGTGTTTCTTAATTCCCAATAATGTGACTCAAATAAAATAATTTCTTTATGCCTTAAGTCACATTTACTTATATATGAATAGACAGTTATACATGTGACTTATTAATCTCTTTTAATTTATAAATACTCCATTGGATGAGTATATCATAATTGTTTTATGCTTAAATATATTCTTCTATTGAATGGTATGAGAAATGTTCTTAGTTTGTGACTAAAAGTAAAGTTTCTGTGAGCATTCATTAGTAGATATATTTTTTAAATTTTAAAGATTTTATTTATTTATGTATATGAGTACACTGTAGTTGTCTTCAGACATATCAGAAGAGGGAATCAGATCCCATTACAGATGGTTATGAGCCACCATGTGGTTGCTGAGCAGTGAACTCAATACCTCTGGAAGTACAGTGAGTGCTCTTAACCACTGAGCCCTCTCTCCAGCCCTAAGTAGACATATTTTTATAGACACATCTTTCATTTTCCTGTGTAAATATGTAGGAGTAGGATTGTTCATTATGCATAATATTGAGTTATGAGGCATGTGGTTATTATTAGAAATATCCAAAACATTCTTTGAAACTGATGACACAGTTCCATTCTTCTACTTAATTTCCTAAATAACCTTGTAAACTTCTTTCATCATTTCTCATTTTAGCTAGCAAATGGTATTTTGAACAGTAAGAGGTATCTTGCTATGGCTTTAAGTTTTATTTCTATGGTAACTAGCAATACTGAATAATTCTTATGTCTATATTAGCCATTATTTATCTTTTCAAAAGGTTGCCCCTCACCACTGTCACCCTCACAACCATGACCACCACCACCACAAACTACCCTCGCCAAGTGTTGTTTTTCAAATACTGTTTTCATTTCCCATTTCTAATGTGTTTTGTTATTGAGCTATACAATTTGTTTATCTAGCAATTGTTATTCCAAATGTTAAAGAGCCCCTGTATTACTGTTACATGTTACTAGGTTAGATAGGGTCTACTTTTTGTGTCTTGTTAATAAAAGAATTTGAGAACAAACTCTGAAGAAAGCAAAAAAGACAATTTTATTAGAGTTTGAGAGGAAAAAAGAAAAGGAAAGAAAAAAGAAAGAAGAAAGGAAAGGAAAGAAGAAAGAAAGACAGAGAGGAAGGAAGGAAGGAAGGAAGGAAGGAAGGAAGGAAGGAAGGAAGGAAGGAAGGAAGGAAGGAAACAGGACAGATAATCTGTAACTATCTGTTTCTTCCTGGAAAAGAAAAATGATTAGAATGAGCTGTATTGTTGAGTTAGGCTGCCTTGTTCATATAAGCAAGCAACCAAATGGCAGCAAGCAGCTAGATGGTGAAAGGGCAGTTGCTTCACAGAAAGAGTAAGAAAATACAAAGTACTGGGAAAAGATGGTTAGGCCAGTATCTGAAAGAGAAACAAACAATGAAACAGGAAAAGTTATAGTGTTGTGAGTAAAGCACTGTTAATTCAGATTTAACAGGGTTTCATGACTGTGACTGTGGCTTCATGCTTCCTTAACAAGTGCACCAAGAGCAGGATTTCTGAAACCTATATAAACATTCAAAAATATCTTTATAAGAGAAGGAGATCTCATTGCAGGAATGATTACTCCTCCTATTTCCTTAGCATAGCTTTAGATGAATCACAGTGCTATGCAGTGGTCTCTTGGACAAGTGACTGACAGATCTAGCTCAATTAATTCTTAAGGGAGGAGATGACAGTATTCAATGTTTTCATCTTTGGAGCAGAGTATAATGGGATGTCTCCATCCCCAGCCAAAGGAAGATTTCATTGAGGTCGATTCCTAATGGTCTTTGTCAGAGCAAGATGTCAACTTGGCACAAAGCTAGAGACACCTGCGAAAAGAGAATCCCAATTGAGAATCGCTTTCATCACATTGGTCTAAGGGTTTAAGGCATTTTCTCCATTATTGACAGATGTTGAAAAGCCCAGTCCATGAAAGATTGTGCCACCTCTGGGAAGGTAGGGCTGGGCTGGATAAAATAAGATAGCTGGACACAAACATGGTAGCAACCCCATAAGAAACATTTCTTTGTGGTTTTGGCTTCAGGTTCTTTGGGTTCCCTTGATGATGGACTGTAACCTGTGAAATAAACAAAATCCTTTCCCCTCAAATTACTTTTGATCAGAGCTATTTATCACAGGGGAGAAAAAGCTACCTAGAACATAAAGTGGTGCCAGAAAAGTATAACATCTCTGTGGCATGCCTGACTATGCTATTTGGGGGAGGATTCTGAAAGGAGCGTAGAGCTTTGGCCTGAAAAAGTCATTGAGCTCTCAGAATTTAGAAACCAATTGTGCCAAATTGTAAGATAATACTAGAAAAATAAGGATGACGAAGGCCTGGCTTGTGATGTTTCATAAGGAAACAAAGATTCTTTCAAAGCTTTTCATATAATATTTTAGATTTAAAAATATATGGAGGTGAAACCTTTACTTTGCTGGGACACTGGGACACTGAATGCTGATGAACTGGGGTGAAAATATAAACTGTGATTGATAAGAGGACAAAATTTCCACATAGTCAGCACATAGGCACTGCAGTTTGAGTCAGAGGAGAGTGGTGAGCAAAGGCATCCCAAGCTAGCAGATGAATTTGCCATTACCAACGTGTAAGAGTCTCCCATGTAGTACTGGTATTGGAGGTATAAACTATGCAAGACTGAGGGGGTCCAGGCAAGCTGCTAAGCTCTGATACTATGTAACAGGGACGAGGCAAGGCCAAGAGCAGCCATTGGTGAAGGTATAGGTTTAGTTACAGTAGAGACTCAGGATTGTAGGACTTGGTTTTGAATTTTTAAATTCCCAAAGTAAATAGATTTTGATGTTTAAAGAGACACTGACCTGTTAAAGTGTTAAGAGTCTTTAAAGACTGTGGGGGATTTAAAGTTGTAGTGTATTTAATAATATCATTTTAACATGAGATCTTGGGGACAATTCTGAAAGGGAAGATTGTGGTTCAAAGTGTTGTATTTGCATGCCAAAGATGACAAGGGTGAAATGCCATGGTTGAAAGAAAGATGAAAGAAAATCCGGCCGCCCTGCAGAATAGACCACTCCAGACCACGGGGTTCCAAGGGGTGGGGGGAGGTTTATTCAGGGGAAAGGACAAAAGTGGGGAGACAGTGGGGGAGATAAGAAATTAAAGAGAGCGCGAGTCCTGGGTACTGCCTGTTTTATATGGGCGGTGACGTAGTATCTCCCAGGTACAGGTGAGGGAGCCAGGTGGATTCTGGGAGCGTGTACCTGTTGCCTCAGCAACAATGTGGGAGTCGCCTAAAAGTGACGTCACTGGGTTCAGAGGCTGATACCAACAATGGTCAACTGACTACTTCACAGAAACCTAGTGATACCTGGGAAGAGAGAACTACAATCTAGGAATGACCTTCATTAGATTAGTCTTTGTAGCATTTTCTTGATTGTTGATTAATGTGGGAGGGCCCACTTTATTGTGGTTAGTGCAGTGAGGCTGTGGTGCCCACAAGTGGGCATGGGTCCTGTTGGGCTGAATTGTAGTTTCCACAAGTCTGTCTCCTGGGCATCTTGAACCGTGGCTCAGAGGGCAGAAGCACAGGGATTTAACTGAGTTCACTCCATTGGGGGAGATCTCAATCTGAGGTCCCTCAGGGGCAGAGCTCTTGGGTGGGATCCCGGAGCAAGAGGGTGCGCAGGGATTGACTGGTCTCAGAACCCTGGGTCCCCAGGCACTGTTGGGAGCCTCAGAAAAGTTGAGACTGGGGGCATACGGGCTGGACCTGTCGAGAGGGATGAGGGGGAGAAGCTCCAGCAGCACCCTGCGGGGTAGTGAGACTATTGGTCTCTCAACTCGCTTGGCTTTGTCATGGATGGTTTGGCTACCTTGCTTGAGTTGGCAGGCCTCCATGGCTGGAATACAGAGAATTTCTTCGGCAGGAGATTAGATGGCAGCTCATTGGTTAAAGGCCCCCTCTACGTTTCTCCACTGCAGGCCCCAAAGACATGTGGAAGTCCATGGCTTTAAAAGGTTTATTGTCATGGCAGAAAGTGGATGAAGCTGTACCCCGTGTTCTCAGGGCAGGCCTGAGGTTAAATATTTTTTGCAAGGAGGAGGGTCTGGGAAGGAATATTTAATTGGCTATGCCCTCTGGCCTTTAGGTATCTTATTATTATGGAGAACGCTCTGAAGCCTGTAGTCATACCCTCTACCTGTGCTATATGACCTAAGGCCACAAACCTTTCTTTGAGAGGGTCTGTGGATAAGTGAAAGAATCCAGGGCCCAGGAGCAAGGCTGAACATCTACTGTCCCATTAGGGTCACCAGGGCTCAAAGCAGACTCAACTGAATGCCTCACTGCCTCTCACAGCTCACCACTCCACATAGTGCCAACTCTGGGCACATGGGCCTGGACTATATAAGAAAGGTAGGAGGATGAAGGTAAGCCTGGAAACAGGTTAGTAAACATTGTTCCCCGGTGGTTTCTGCTTCAAGCTCCTGCCATGAGGTCTTATGTGTCACAGCTGATCTTGAACTTAATAAGTAGTGGAGGACTTTGATTTTCTGATCCTCCTATCTCCAACTATGGTGAGGAATGTATCACCATACCCAGTTATGTGATGCTGGAGATCTAACCCAGGGCTCCATGTATGCTGAGCAGTCACTCTATCAACTGAACTACATCTCCATCACCCTTTCATATCTTTAAGATATGTATTTGTAAACAGTACTAAATTATTTATAAACAACATTGTAATAATACTGTTACTATAACAAAACTTGCTGTCTTTTCGTTGTTATTACTTTTCCATGATCCCAGAAATCTTTGTCTAACCCCAGTTAATAAAGACAGTCTTCCAAAAGATATCTGTTTTGGAAGATAGTACCTTGGGACATACTCCATTTTGAGTTAATTTTTTTTTGGTGTGTATGGTGTAGGGATAAATCGAGTTTCTTTTTTTGTAGTTTGTTTTGCTGTGAGGTATCCACCAGAGAAAACTACTTGGACACAGATTCAAGCCAACAGAAAGCTTTTATTAGTTGACCAGTGACTACATTTGGTTTGGGGACCCAAGTGCAGTCTCAAGTTTATCTCAGAAGGTTCTTTTAAGCACAAACACCACATCCTGGGATGATACATCCTCCATGAGCAAGAACAATTAGCCAGAAGCACAATTACAGAAGCCAAAAAGCAAAGTTAGTACATTTAGGGACATTCCCAAAACAATGGATTTGATGGATTCGACCTTTGTTTTTGTTTTGGCAACTGTTGCTGCCTCTATGCTAAGTTGCAGGGTCTGAACAGTATTTTCATCACACATTAGTTGTGCTAACATCTGGGGGACTGTAACAGTTTTGTTTTGCTGAAAATATTTCCTTTACCAAATGCTTTAGATTTTTTCCTTTGTCCAAAAGAACAAATGCTGTTCAATTGTGAGTTTATTTCTTTTGAATCTGCAGCATTGATTTTTATGTTAATTTCAATGTTGATACTATTTTCGGTTATTACTGTAACATTATATTAAATCGTAAAAAATCAGAATATCTGAATCTGGCCCAATGAAATTACTCAGTGGGTAAGTGTACCTGCTTCCTGAGAATCGAAATTTTGTCTCCCAGACCTATATGAACAAGGAGAGAGCAAACTGCCACATGTTGTCTTCTGTCTTCTTGGTATGCATGTACATACCACACACATGTATGTATATACACATAGTATAAATATGTGTGTGTAAATGCAAAGAAATATAAATATGCATTAATTTTTTTAAAAGGCCTCTAAACTTTTTTTTTATTACAGATTTCTGTGGTCTTTCGAGATTGTTTGCATTTCCATATCAACTTTGAAAAACAGCTTGTAGATTTCCACAAAACCACTACATGATTGGTTGATATTACAATGAATTAGGGATAGAACTTTTATTTTTTAAATGCGGTTGTATGGTGTCTAAAGGGCAACTGCAGCCAGCCTTTTCTTCTACTTTGAAGGGTCCTTTCAGTTCTCCTTGAATTAAGTTGTTTACAGTGTGTTTTCTCTGTTACAAATGGCAGCCCGTTTTAAAAATACATTTCAGATTTTTATATTATTAATCTTAACTATTGTACAGACAAAAACCAAACCCTTTGAGTGTGAAATTATTATTATTATTATTATTATTATTAGTGGTGGTAGTGGTAGTGGTAGTGGTGGTGGTGGTGGTGGTGGTGGTGGTGGTGGTGGTGGTGGTGGTAGTGGTAGTGGTGGTAGTAGTGGTGGTAGTGGTAGTGGTAGTGGTAGTGGTGGTGGTAGTGGTGGTGGTAGTGGTGGTAGTACAAATTACATATGAGATGCCCAAGGAGTTAAATCATTTCCTCAAGGTCAGGCAACTAGGAAAAAAAAAATTAATTCAGATGTCTCTTACTCAGTAGATCAAATGTCCCAGGAAACTGAATTTTATTACCCTTTATTGCCCATTATCCTATTAATGTGGGTTTTTGTATGAGCTGGAATCTAAACGGTGAAGGACAGGGAGATGAAAGAAGGTCATTTTGCAGTGGTGAAAAAAGCGCCGACCTTGAAAGAGAGGGTTGGTGCCTTTGTCTTGAGATACAATTCAAGGTGCATACATGCTGCCTGGGAACCGGAAGTGACTGAGACCACGTGGAGACTGAGTGCAAAAAGCCTCTTTCCTGCTGGGCGAGGCACAGACCCATCTATGGGCTAACTATCTATAAACAACGTGCCTAAGATTTTTTCCCTCTTGAGTAATTCACACGTGATACATTGGCAATGGCTGCAGGCTCTGGCTCTCCCTCCTCCCCTCAGATGCGCTCAGGGCAGCAGAGAGAACACAGAGATTCACAAATGAGCTTTCTTTGTAGAGCACTGTCTGCTTTGAAATTTTTTCATTAAATCTTTTTCACAAATAAATTGCCCAGTGTCCATGGGGAATATTTTCATCTTTTAATCGTATGCAGTTTGAATTGACTCTATGATTTTGAAATGCTTGGCCTGGCTGGTATGAAGGGCACTGGCAAGGGGGAGGGGGACAGACCTTCAGAAGCCCAGCCCTTGAAATCTATTTTGAATGTAAGTAACAGAAGGAAGCCCCAAAGGGAGCAATTGGAGGAGCTCATATTTTGTGATGTATTAGCACCCGCTGGGACTGGAATTCTAAAATGGAGAAAGTTAATTATGCTCCTTACCTATTAAGTTAGTATTGGTTCCCGAAGTGAAATCTTGGGGTCCAACCTTCCTTTCCTAGGTTGCGGAGTCATTCTAGATTGGTGGTTTAAATAAAATGTCAAGTATCTGATTGCCATGGAAACATTATTACAAAGTGGGCCTAGTCTCACTTCCTGCTGTAGAATTACAATGATGTGAATTAGCATGGTCTCGGGACACCTTCTAAAATGGCTGGAGCTGCATCCCTGCAAAATAAGTGAGTCATGCATGCACAAAATGAGAAACAGTGTGGCATGCTCCTATTCGCTCATGTCTCTCTGCACCCAGCTATGAGCTGGACAAATTCCAATTTCTTTGAAAAGGCAGGAGCAGGTGATGTCGACAGACATTCATCTGGAATGGTCCTCCCTTCTTGTGAACCAGCCAGTGAGAATTGTTTGTAATCCAGAGAGGAAGAATGTCAAGGCCAGTGCTGGTCACCAAGAGGTAAAGCCCTGGAAGGTGCAGCATGCATTTTGGGTCCCGCTCCAGGACCTCTTCATGGAACACATGTTCCAACTGCCTTCTCTAGCCTGATTAGCAGAGCACTGCTGATTATGTTATGCAAATGATGGGAGATGGATTTCACATTTCCCCAAGCCAGGCTTTGCACAGCTTTGCATTTATTATCCCCCTTTAAAAATACAGAGTCCTTAGAGGAAGGGAAAGGCTCGTTTTTATTTGCTTGCCAGTAGAGTTGGCACAGACCTGTCAGGCAATCATCTTGGGCTGTGATCTGCAAACTTGCCCTTTGTTGTTCTAGCCCCCAACCCCTGATTATTTACAAGACATACAGAGACATCTACACACCTCAAAACAAGTTATTTCCTGATCCTGCAAAATTTGTCAGCCTGTGTGATAAAAATGCTACATCGTTGGCTGACAAGCTATCAGATCAACCTAGAGTTCAGTCCCCAGTATCTTGTCCTCAGTCTCAGCTCAGAACGGGGAAATACTTAGCAGGTCCTGGCTCTTGCTTGTATAGTCTACCACTGCCCCTTGGCACGTATGATACTGCTTTCCACTTACTGGTATTTATCTGCCACCAACAAAACAGTAACAGTTCCCCTTCTTTGGAAATAGAAGGATTGAACTTGTGTTTGTTGCATTACCACTAAGATCTGGAAGTCAGTTTTGGGTCTCTTGGTTTTCCATAAATGTCTTAAGGACATGTCCACGTTTCAAATGATTTCAAACATGTTGGGGAAATGGTTCCTGCTATTTCTACTCCAGCTATGAAAGTCAAGGAAAGAGTACAACCAGCCCACATCTCCCTCTTCTCAAAGAAGGAGCTTCTATGTATTACATAAAATGAGTGATCAGAAATTAATGAGACAGATATCAGCAGGCGTAGCCAATTCCTCCAGAAGAATTTCTATGATAATTTTCCAGATTTAAGATGAAGCCTAGAGACAACATGAGGGAAAAGGCTGCTCATGAAAACTTGGAAAGAAATATACCTTTGATAAATAGCAGCAAAATTCTAAAGTTCTAGAAAGGATGATTTAATCAGAGATTTATAATCCAAATTTGCAAATACTCTATACCAATGAATCATGAATCATGAATCATGACTTCTAGACATGTTTGATCATATATGCAAATAATGTATATACACACATTATATATGCACATTTGTGTTCATTTTAACAATCATTTCTGTTCAGTGCAGTATACTTGAATTATACTAAGCTAATTGAATATATAAAAAGTAGAACATTAGGCCTTTTAAGTTGATTGAAATTGATCACAACTAATAATAGCAGCTAACATTTACTGAGCCCCTTGTGGTCCAGGAGCATTGCAATCCTTTTTTACTGTTAGACCAACACTAGTAAACAGAAGCCTCCATTTTTCAGATAGGAAAATAAAGGCAGAATAAATGACCAATTGCTCTATAGTGTAATGCCATCAGGACTAACAAAAGTCTTCAGGCTCAAAGCACAAGCTACACTCAGTAGGGAGTCTTGTAAGTTCCAGCAGCAGTAAGCCAATGCTGGAGTGCTCACAGAAGAGAGTTATTGTTTTACAAATCCAAAAACTCAAATATTGGCTTCCCTAGAAACTTGTTCTGCTGTTTGAATGATAGGCCCATGTATCTTTCCAAATCTTCCAGTCTTATATTTTATAAAGTGAACTTATTCTTAGGTTCCTTATTGTGGCAAAACATATCTTCCTTCCTTCTCTGGATACCCACATAGTTCTCTAGTGCAAAGTGCATGTTCAACATGTCAACTGGAAAAGAAGAATTAATTTTCTTTTAGCTCCCAAGAAAAATAGAAGGCTTGTCTTTCTTTGACTCCTGCAAAATGTTTTGGGTTAGAATAGAGTCTGGCAAAATTATATTCTAAGTGGTTTTTATTTTTTTTAATTACATCTTTTCAATTATTCAGTATGCGTATGTTTGTGATTGTGCAACCTGATATGCACATAAGTGCCACAGTGAACACATGGAGGTCAAAAGCCAACTTGGAAGAGTCAGTTTACTTTGCTACCATGTGTGGGACCTGGAGATCTCAAGTAGTTCAGTTTGGCAGCAACTGCCTTTATCTTCTGAGCCACCTTGCCAGCCCACATTCTCAGTCTCAAACCAGTTCCTTAGGCAAGAAAAATGTTTGAGTCAGAGACCCAGAAATACCCCTACACACTCATATGGTGAGAGGGGAGGAGAGAGAATAAGGACAATCGTTTCCTGTTTACACATCTATAAAGAAATATATAATATAGGCTATGACAGAAAACTTACCTATGCAATGATTTGCCAAAAACCACATAAGTAACACTCAAACTCAGATAATAATAAGAGTGAAAAGGCAATTTAAGGGATTATGTTAGCTAAGAAATAAAAAGGGGTCATTCTGGCTAGTTTTATGTCAACTTGACACAAGATGGGATGTCACCTGATGCATTGTGGGTAGTATCATCCCTGGGCTGGTGGTTCTGGATCCTACAAGAAAACAGGCTGAGCAAGCCATTGGGAATAGTCAGTAAGGAGCATCCTCCATGGACTTTGTATCAGCTCGTGCTTCTAGGTTTCTGCCCTGTTTGAGTTCCTGTCCTCACTTCCTTCAGTGATGGACTATGATGGGACAGTATAATCCAAGTAAAACCCTTTCCTCCCAAACTTGCTTTTCGTTATGGTGTTTCATCTTAGTGATAGTAACTATAACTGGGACAAGGACAGAGTTTAAAACAGGGAGTTTAAGCATGTTTTACTGCTATGTTTATACTGCTTTGTTTTAGCACAAAATAGCTAAGACTTGTAACAGAAAAGCTGGAATGGAAAAAATGGAGAAGTCACTCACCCAGCGGGAGAGGGGAGAAAGAGTGCCAAGATTCTTTGGGTAGCTCCAGTTGGAACAATAAGTGTAAGGAAGCTGAGGTGGGTCCAAAGTTTTCCTAGACTATTGCAGTTGTCCTGAAAACTATGAGCTGAGAACGAGCATGCTGCCTAACTTATTTGTATTACTCAAAGTAGAGGACAAATTTTCCAGAGTACGACATCTTCTTTGCAAAAACACATATTAAGCAAATATCTGCCTCCTTTAATATAAGCCTTATGTGTCCCTCAATGTTATATATGTTAGAAATATGGTCCCTGGTGTGCTGGTGTGGGTGGTAATGAAGCCTTTAGGAAATGAGACACCACCTGGATGTCTTTCAGTCCTTGGGGAAGTTACCTTCTGAACTGCTGAAGGTAGTTCTCCTGGAATCCCTGAGCTCTCATGAAATCAAGATATTTTAAGACACCCTGAATCATTCCTTGGCTTCCTGCGTGACAATGTTGTCTATTGCTCAAAAGAGAAGAAAGTAGGAAAATGAAGGAGGAAGGAGGCAATTAATGGCTGGTGAGGGAGGAATGGTCTTGTCTAGAACAAGCTACCTTGATAGGTTTTCTGATTCCAAGTAGTCAGCTGTAAACACTTATGCATATGAGCAACATTAAATGACTCAGGAGATTCTGTGTGTATGTGTGTGTGTACCACAATTAATTAAGGAAGAAAATATATATTTGGGAGAAAGTGTGGGATATGGGAGAAGTTAGAAAGCTAAGGGAGAGGGATAGAAATGATGTAAATATAGTAGTCTATATGAAATTTTCAAAAATCTAGGAAGTTATACATACACACAAGAAAGAGCAATTGAGGAAGATGTTCAATTTCACCATCAATTACCAGCCTCCACACTGATGTGCTCACAAAAACACATACCCAAAACCAGTTGGCAGTGAAAGCAGAAAAGTGGGAAAAAATGGACTAATGCTTACAATTCAAATTAACAAGAGAATGTTTATAGGTTAGGGGTTATACAATCGAATTTAGATTGTATGTATTTTTCTTCCATCTGTCCTTATTTATGGTCCATGGCAATTCCTGATATAATTTGAGGTTTTGCCTAGAGAAATGAGAGAATTGCAAAACCCGAAACACTGACTTGGCACTATGTAAGAAGAAGGAACAGTCAATTGATAACAAGATTATTAGTTGGGACTCTGCCAAGACATCAACATATGAACATTACAAGGGCAAAGTGAGCTGACAGACTGTTGTGTTGACCTTGTAAAATACAGCATGATTATAAAGAAGCAGTTTGAGACATTCGTGGTTTCAATTGAGAGGTTTCTCAGCTGCGGTTGAGAAATGTTACCCCTGTCAGACTTTATGCGGAATGGTTCTGAAGTAAGGAGCAGGAGATCAGCTACGGTTTTGGTTGGGTCTGAAATGTGTCATTTCTTGCTGTGGCACTTCCTGTTTCTGTGCTGCCTCAGTCGTAAGGTAGTACTAAGAGCCATGAACTCTGCTTTGTATCACTGGACATGTCTTTAGCAACACAGTGTTCAGGAATAGCCAAGCCACACTTCTGCGTTGTGGCTAGCTATGTTATCCGACCTTCTCTCTCCCTATGCATTTTTTAAAAATGCTTTTATTTTATTGATTCATTTGTGAATTTCACATCACTGTACATATTCTAAAGCAAACGGGTCTATAGTTTGTTTGCTCATCTGTTTTGAATTGATTTATCACAGAAGCTGACACACTTCCAAAACATTTTTAGCATTTTGGGCCACATGGATTATGTATGAAGCAAATAGTCTACTCTAAAAGATTACCACATAAGCAGTCATTGACAGCACACAAGTGATAAAATTCATTCATGAACCAATTACTGGGCTAAAGACTCAGGGCTTCTAACTTAGTAAGAAAAATACCTGTACGTCCTTGGAGAAAAATATCACCTTACAGTTTTAGTTCTTGTCATACACATTTTACATACTCTTGTCCACAAATTTTAGTCAACAACTGAAAACAATAAGAGAACAGGATAATGATAAACAGGAAACCTGCATTTGCCCTCCGGAGCATCTCCAGTACCTGTCAATAGGCCAAACGTCCAGTTCTAAATTGCATCTTCCAATGTGCAGCTAGTCATGATTAATTCCTTTAGCACCCAGTGTAGGAATATAAGTCATGATTAATTAATTTGGTATGAATGAAGATATAACATTTAATTTCCCCCTAATTTCAGAGTCAATTTCAATGAATGATTGAACAAAAATGAGTTACAGGTCTTTGCTTCCTGCTTGTGGACAGAGACGTGAGCTGTCCCCTTGCTACTCCACCACTTACACCTATTCTTCTCTGCTGTCATAGTCTTTAGTCCTCTGAGACTAATGGTTTTTCTAGGAATTGTCATTAAGGTGAAGAGCCTAGACTTAAGGCAGATATAGCGGGTCTTTGCCCATGACCATTAAGACTCATTTCTTATCATCTGAGATGTTTGAGATTTCTCTGATATGCATCCTTACTTTTCCTAGATACAGGTACAGCCAATGTTGCTTATAACCATCTTGTGATGTCACTTTAAGGGGTTGAGCACAGTCAGTCGAGCAGTGGAAAAGTTGATGAGCTCTCCACTAACTTGCCTCACAGGATGATTGCAAGTGGTTGGGAAGGTCTCCTAGCTTGGCAGATTAACAATTTTTATGCAAAAAACAAACCCTTCAATATGGATGGACCAGCCCTTGAAAAGAATCTGGCTCCCTTAGAGTTAGCAAATAGTAATAGCCGTTTATGCTGAGATATCTACAGGAACTTGGGTCTTTCATTGAATCTGGAACTCATCATTTTGGTTAAACTAACTGATCAGTAAGTACCCTGAGCTTCCAGCTTCTGACTACCAAGCTCTGAGGCTGACGACTGAAAGCTCCCTGGAGACAAGAGAATGTTCCTTTCTTCTCCATTGCCTCGTTCCAACTACACCAAGTATGGTACCTGAATCAAAAGAGATACTCCACAAATATTTATTGTTGACTTACTCTGCAGATGATTCTTCTGAAGACATACTGAGGGATTATTCATAGTGCTATGACGGTGTATAAGGCTCAGATTCAGTTGGAAACTTTGAGGAGCTCAAGGAATGAATCATGGCTGTGATATGACAGGGTGTCTGGAGATAACAAGGCTAAACGAACCAGTTTCTCAAAACATGGACATTGCACAGGTGAACTCACACCAACTCTGCTTTATCTTCAAAAGATAAAACCAGTTATAACTCCGAACCAGATAGCAGACGTGCCTCTGAAGCCTCACCCTTGATGAGTCAAAGCACATTGTATGAAAAATTATAGAAGCGTGAAACTTTCAGAGAATGAATAGAATTTTTGTTGAAAAAAATTCAAATGAGTAAATAAAAATACATGGGTATAGGAGAGCTGTACCCACCCCTTGCCTGGGCAGCACAGGAGAGTTGGCTCTGGTTGTATGGATGAAGTAAAACTGGCCTTGCCACTCACTGGCTGCAGCACTAACTGGGAGAGCTGACTCTGGGCATGGGCCATGGAGAGCTAGTCCTGTGAGGATGGGTGTTAAGAGCTGCATGTTATGAAAACAGTGGCTTCCTTTCCAACTTCTAGAATGCTGTATAGGTCCTTTAAAATAAAATTTTACTGGCCAGGCATGGTGGCAAATGTCTTTAATCCCAGAATTCAGGAGGGAGAGGCAAGCAGGTATCTGTCAGTTTGAAGCCAACACGATGTACAAAGCAAGCTCCAGAACAGCCAGGTTGGTTACACAGAGAAACAGTATCTTAAATAAAACAAACCAACCAACCAATAGCAACACAACACAACACAACTAACCAACCAAACAACAACAAAAACAAAAAAAAAACCAAAAAAACAAAAAAACAAAAAACAAAATGTTGGCCAGAAAACCAGCTAAGCTACCTGCAGACCTCCTTCTTTCTCTCTGTCCCCTTATATGCAACCCCTCAGTCTCATCCCTAGCTCTGCAATGATCACCAGTTATAGCCTCCCTTTTCTGCCTTCTACATAGCCTCTGGCTCCCACAGAACATTCTAGTCTCCCTGCTACAACTCATTGCTGTATCCCAGGCCCTAATTCCAGCAGGCAATACCTGCTCCACCAAGGACCACACTAGTCAAAAAAACAGATAAGCCTCCTGCAGACCTTTTATCGCTCTGTTTTCCTAGACACAGACTCCCAACACTCCTCCGTAAATCTGAAACAAATCACCAGGTGCATCCTGCCTTCACCCTGTCCACATCTCCTGTAAATCCCACAAACCATCCAGTCCTAACCTTACTCTAATCACTTGCCTCTGTATTCAACATCAGAAGGCATTCCCTCTCTGCCTTCTACATAGCCTAGGCATACACGGCAGCTGTGCAGGTCAGGAAAACAGGCAAAACACAGTCATCAAACTGTCTGAAAGTCCAGAGATAAAACAGAAACCAAGGGATAAAAAAACCAAACCAACATTAGACAAACTCAGAAATCAACACCTTGAACTTTAGGCACCCCAAACTCAGAGCTCTAGATGCCAGAATAAGAATACAACCAATAGCAGTCAGGGCAGCACATCTCTGCCACAGTCAAGCTCTCTTATCGTGAATATTCCAACGTAGATGAAACACAAAAAACTGACGTTAAAATCAACTATATGTAGATGATAGAGGTCCTTAAAGAGGAAATGAATAAATCATTTAAATAAATATAGGAAAATACAAACAAATATTTGAAGGAAGTTACTAACTCCTTTAAAGAAAGCCAAGAAAATACAGTCAAAGGAAATGAGTAAAACTGTTTAGGACCTGAAAATGCAAATAGAAACAATAAAGAAAACACAAACTGAGGAAATCAAAAAATTAGAAATTCAAACAGATATGACAGAGGAACATTTCACCAACAGTATTAAAGAGATAGAAGAAAGCATCTCAGGCATTGATGAGGAGATAGAAGAAATAGATACATCTGTCAGAAAAAAAATAAATCTAAAAAGTTCCTGATACAAAGCATCCATGAAATCTTGGATACTATGAAAAAAATCAAAGCTAAGAATAATAGAATCAAGGGAAGGAGACCAAACACAGCTTGAACACCAAGATAATATTTTCTACAAATCAGACAAATTTTCCTAACATAAAGGAGATGTCTTTAGAGGAAAAGAAGCATACAGAACACCAGAAAAGAAGGTCCACTCACCACATCATAATCAAAAAATGGAAAGAAGAAAGAATATAAAAAGCTGTAAGGGAAAAAGCAAAAGTAACATAGACAGGCAGACCTACTAGAATTACATATGACTTTTCTTCCAGTGGAGACTCTAAAAGCCAGAAGGACTTGCTGCAGACTCTAAGAAACCAGCAACATTTTCAATCATTGTAAATGGAGAAAATGAGATAATACACAATAAAGCCAAATTTAATCAACATAGATATATAAATCCAGTCCTAAAGAACCCGTTAGAAGAAAAACTCCAACTTAAGTTTAACTATACCCATTAAAATATAAGAAATAAGCTCATACTAGCAAAACCAAAAGAGAAACACACACACATACACCACCACTGCTGTCACCACTGCCCTCAATAACAACAAAATGACAGAAATCAACAATCATTGGTAGTTATTTTCTTTCAATATTAATGGTCTTAATTCTCCAATAAAAATATACAGACTAATGGAATGGATTCTAAAATAGCAATTATTTTTCTGCTGTATCTAAGAAACACATCTCAACTTCAAAGATAAAGGATTCTTGGGTAAAGAATTGGAATGAATATATATATATATATATATATATATATATATATATATATATATGCAAATGGACCTAAGAAGCAAGCTGGTGTTGCCATTTTTATATCTAACACTTTTAATGACAACTAATCAAAGGAGATGGATAAGGTGACTACATACTCATCATAGGAAAATATCCACCAAGTAGAAATTTAAATATCTGTGCCCTAAACACAAAAGAACTCAAGTTAGTCAAAGAAACCCTACTGCAGCTTCAATCACATACTGACCTGAATACACTGATAGTGAGAGATTTCACTATCCCAATGGACACATCATCCAGACAAAAACTAAACAGAGGAATCCTGGAGCTAACAGATGTTAAAAACCAAATGGACCTAACATATTTACAGAACATTTCATCCCAAAATAAAGGAATATAGCCTCATCTCAGTACCTCACAGAACTTTCTTAAAAATTGACAACATACTCAGATACAAAGCAAGTTTCTTTGGACACAAGATAATTGAAATACACCTTAGATCCTATCAGCTAACCATGGAGTGAAGCTGAATATAGATAACAACAGAAATAATAACAAGTTTACGATATCATGGAAACTGAACAAGTCTCTATTGAATAAAAAAAGCGTCAAGACAGAAATAAAAAAAAAGACAATAAAAGCTTTCTAGAATTCAATATAAATTAATATAGATCATAGCCAAACTTATGAGACATAGTGAAACAATGCTAAGAGATAAACACTTAAGTGCCTAAATGAAAAAATTGGAGAGTCACAATAACATCAAGTTAACATCAAACCTGAAAACTCTAAAACAAAAAGAATTAAGCATACCCAAGAGGTGTAGACAGCAAGAAATAATCAAACTGAGGGTTAAAATCAATAAAACAAGAGTAAATAAGAATAGAAAAATCAACTAAATAAAAAATTGGTTCTTTGAAAAATCTAATAAAATAGACAAATCCTTATTGAGGCTAACTAAAAAACAGAAAGTGAATGTCCAAACTAGCAAAATGAGAAATGAAAAGAGAAACATAACAGATAGTGAGAAGAAAATTCTTCACCAAATTTGAAAATTGTAAAAGAATGGTTAATTATCTCAATGGGTACTACTTACCAAAGTGAAATTAAGATCAGACAAACAATTTAAATTAACCTATAAGACCAGTGGGGGAGCTGAGAATAATGACCTGAGAGTCATTAAAACCCTCCTACCACAAAAAAAACAAAACAAAACAAAACAAAACAAAACAAACAAAAAAAAAAAACAAGCCAGGTTCAAATGGTTTCAGTACAGAATTCTACCAGAGTTACCAGAGTTCATGCCAATACTCTAAATTATTCCACAAAATAGAAACTAAAAGGATATTGCCTAATTTACTTTATGAGGCTACAGAACAAAAAATACTATGGACCAATTTCTTTTATGAACAAAGATGCAAAAATACTTAAGAAAATAGTTACACACCGAATCCAAGAACAAATCAAAAGGATTATCCACCATAATCAAGTAGGCTTCGTCCCAGAAATGTAGAGAGGACTCAAAATACAAAAATTAGTGCATGTAAACTGCCATATAAATAAAATGACTATGTAAATAAAAATGAAAAAAAAAAAAAAACCACATAAGCGTCTCAGTACATTTAGATGTCAAAAAAGCCTTGACAGAATGAAAAACCCTTCATGATGAAAGTACTGTAGAGAGTAGAGATATGAGGGACGTACCTAAATATAATAAAAGCAATATATAGCAAGTTCAAAACCAGCATCAAATAAAATGAAAAGAAACTCAAAGCAATTCATGTAAAATCAGATATAAAACAACACTTTCCACTCCCTTTGGATCTATTCAATAAGTTAGAGTTTTATCTCTAGCAGTCAAAGAGCTGAAGGAGGTGAAGATGTTAGAAATTGGAAAGGAAGAAGTCAAATTATCACTATTGCAGATGATATAATAATGAACATACGTGACCTTAAAATTATGCTAGAAAATTCCTACAGCTGATAAACACTTTTAGTAAAGTGGGAGGATACAAGATTAAATTTAAAAAAATCAGTAGCCCTCCTAAATACAGATGATAGACTGAGGAGGACATCAGTGAAACGTCTTTCAGAGTATCCTTAAATAATATAAAATATCTTGAGGTAACTCTAACCAAGCAAGTGAAAAACTTGTATGTCAACAATTCCAAGTCTTGGAGAAAAAAAATTGAAGAAGATATCAGGAAATGGAAACACCTCCCATGTTCATGGATTTCTCAACTTCATATGGAAAATCAAAATCCCAGGACAGTAAAACAATCCTAAATAACAAAAGACTAGTAAGGTCATCAGTGTCCCTGATTTCAAGGTGTAATACAGAACTATATTTTAAAAGATGTATGCTATTGGCATAAAAACACATATAATAATCACTAGAATTGAATTGAAGATGCAAACATAAATTCAAACACATAGGGACATTTGATTTTTGATAAAAAGAAGAAAAAAAAAAAAAGGCCAGAAATACACACTGGAAAAAACATAGCATCTTTAACAAATGATGCTGGTCTAACTGAATTTCTGCATGTAGAAGAATGCAAATAGGTCCATATTTACCACCATACACAAAACTCAAGTCCAGTTGGATAAAATTCCTAGACAAAATGAATCTGATAGACTTGAAAGTGTCAAATAGTGTTGAATATGTTGGCACAGGAAACAACATCCTGAATAGGGGACTGATAGTACAGGGACTAAGATCAACAGTTAATTAATGAAACTGGGAAGCTTCTGTAAGGGGAAGTAAAACCATCATTTCACAAAATGGCAGCCAAAAGATTGTAAAAAGTTTTTCCCCAACTCTACACCTGATAAAGTGCTAACATCCAAATGTATAAAGAACTCAAGAACCTAGATATTAAAAAATCAAATAATCTAATTTAAAAATGAATATAAATCTAAACAGAAAATCCTCAGTAGAGACATTCTAAATGAGTGAGCAACACTCAAAGAAATGTTTAACATGCTTAGCCATCAAGGTAATGCAAGTCAATAATACCTTGAGAGCTCATTTTACACTTCTCAGCTTGGCTTGGATCAATAACACAAGTGACAGCTCATCTTGGTGATGATATGGAGCAAAGAAGACACTCCTCCGTTGCTGATAAGAGTGCACACTTATAAAGCTACTATAGAAATCAATATGGAGATTCCTTAGAAAATTGGAAATCAAGCTAGCTGAAGATCTAGCTATACCACTCTTGGCCTACCACAAGGAAATTTGTTTAACCATGCTCATAGTGGCTTTATAGAGAGAATCTGGAAACAATTTAGATATCCCTCAATAGAAGAATGGACAAACCAAATGTGCTACATTTACACAGTGCTGTATTATTCAGCAGTTAAAAAATGATATCATGAAATTTGTAGGCAAATAGATGGAACTAGGAAATAATCATCCTGAGTGAAGTAACACATACAGAAGGACAAATATGGTATGTATTCTATATTAGCTTTTCGGTAATGATAACCAAGCTATAATCTGTAGACTCAGTAGAGGTTAGGTAAAGAGGTGGGGTATAGAGGAAGATTCAGTGATCTCCCTCTGAGGGGAAAATAGATGGATTTTTATGGATGGACTTTGGAATGTAGGGACAGGAGTGGGAGGAACATGGGCAGGGAGGAGATGGGATGGAGGGATAGAGTGTGGGGAGAGCTGACTGGAATTGGCTCTGTGGAAGCCTGGTGCAATAGAAACTTCCTAGAGTCTATGAAGATAAACCTTATAAGGACTCCTAGTAATGAGGGTGAGGAATCTCAACTGGCTATCTCTTGAAGGCAGGCAAGGCTTCCAGTGGACTGACAAGGCTGCATTCAATTAAATTATCAGCATATGGCTCCAAAGAAAATCTCCAAATAACTCAGGCTGAAGCTAAGATAAAGTGTTGCTCTCTGCAAACTGATAATTGGGTCATACGACCAAGAACAACATCCAGACAACTCACTGAACATGGAGAAGTCAAGTTGGTACCTATATGGAGACTTCACGCCTACATTACAGTCTCTGGTGCAGGAAGGTATTCTGCTGGCTACTGAGAGAGAATGTACGTACTAACCCATCCACAAAAACTTTTACCTACATTCTATCCTTTCTGGAAAACATGTTAGGGCAATGGTGGCACAAAAATTGTGCCAGTAGCCAACTAATATCTGATTTGAAATAAGAAAGACCTACTCCTGGAGATGGAACCCATATTCAATGCTGCTTGTGGCACCAATAACCAGAGCCTAGATATCCCAGAGATCTGGGGTAAAATGAAACATGAGTGGTCTAAAAAAATCAATAATATGATACCTACTTATCTGTGCATTATCCTGTCATCATCATAGAGGCTTACTCCAGCATAATATGCAAACCAATGCAGAGACAAGGTGCATATGAGCTCAAAGAGACTGATGCAGTAATCACAGAACCTGCATGGTTTTGCACCATGTCCTCTGAATATATTATAGTTATTAGCATAGAATTTCTATGAGACTTCTGACTATGAGAACAAGTCTCTGAGTCTTTTGCCTGCTCTTAAACTCTTTCCTTCCCATTAGGTTGCAGTGTCCAACTTTAATATGAAAGATTTTGCTTTATTGTACTATATTTATTTTGCCATGTTTTTTAGTTATCTCTTAGAAGCCTGTTCTTTTGTAATGAGAGATAGAAAGAAAGTTGATCTCAAGGGGAGAGGAGAAAGAAGAGGAGTAGAGGCAGGAGAAATTATAATCAGGATATACTATATGAGAAAAAAAATCTATATTTTTTTTTTAAAAAATTATTTACCTGGACTACAATTTCCTTGCTGCCTTCCTCTCTACTTTGGAAGGGAATGAAGCAACCAGGCTCACCAAAGCTCCATGAGGTTGTGAGGAACACATTAGTGTGCTCTTTCTTGTCATTTTTTTGGGGGGGGGGAAACAAAATTTCCTCTTTGACTGGCAGGTAAAAGCATATTAGCCAGTGTCTCAAATTGTTTCATAAAAATTAGTCAGTTTTTCAAAAACTTTAAAGATCCTCTCAATTTTGGCTCACTGCATGGCAAATTGATATGCCTATTGAGGTCAGGCTTTGTCTTTTTCTGTAATGAAAAAAAAATCAATGTTTAGCATATCTTCAGGTAGAATTTACTAAAAACACACAGGATAGTTAACATGATTTTATAGTTGTACTATAAAAAGAGAATATCTATTTCAAGTATGATATTTTAGAATTCAAATTGTTGACTTGAACTTGCATTTCAGAATTTAATACTCTGGATCCAAAGTAAATACTGTTAAGCAAACTTGAATTAAGCTTAGCAGAGTTTAACATGTTGTTATAATATTTGCTTAAGAAGAGTTATTTCTAGATCTGGAAGATATGTGTTTGGTACAATTTATTACAGCTTGCCTTCCACACTGAAGTTCTTTTGCCTTGTATAATGTGTTCATTTCTTTATCTAAATGGGTAAGAAAAGATTTTTCTCTTTACTAGGAAAATGTCAGTCCAATATTTTGGTGTAAATCATACTTAATTAGATGACTTCTACTTTCAGATTAATGATATCTTATTGGGTATGTCCAAACAGCAATAACGTTTTTTTCAAACTTACCATAAGGTCATATCAGCTCTCTTCAAGAATGTATTTTATCCGTTTTGAAACAATATGTCAACGTCTCCTCAGCTTTCTGTTGGGACTGCAATGGACTTATGTTCAAGTAAAATAATTCATGTTTGTGTTTCTTCCAGACAGTAAGTTGTTGCATTAATATTAAGAAAAAAAAGAAAATTAGTTATATGATCTCCTTCACTACAAAATGTAAAATACAGATCTCTCGCTCTCATCTATACATCTAAATATTGTTTTGTCTATCATCTATTTATTATATCTCTATCATCTATTTATCATCTGTTATTTATCTATCATATTTATTATCTATACATCTATTATCTGTCATGTATTATCTGTCTATCATCTACTTATCATTTATCGTCTATACATCTAATCATCAATTATTTCTATAATTTGCATGTCTTTATATTTATTATATCTGATTTCTTAACATTTATCAAAAGTTAAGTTGGAGGAGATATTACTTAAAAATGCTTGTTTATGGTATGTGACATTTACTAGAAACAAATTCTATACTCTTCCAAAACATCTAATTTGGGGAGATCTAGTCATACCTAGAAGGAAACAAATATGTGGAACTAATACTTTCATTTGTGCTCTGGACTATGTACTATGCTGCTGCACTATGTATGTAACCTGTCTCAGTAACTTCTGCTACAAGGATGCTGTTAGGATTAATTTCTGGTATAACGGGCTACTCTTTATGAGTTACTGAGAAAATTTGCTCCTGAGTCTTAACCTGGTGAGCATATAGCTTTCTAGTTACTGACACTGATAGTGTAAACATGGTCATTATTAACTTCAAGGTTTCTCTTTCTTGCTGACATCTATAAAATTTACATCCAGTTTTGAGGTACACTTGTGAATATATTTTGTCAATGTATTAATGCAAATTTACCAACTTCCTATTATCTCTGTGTTATTTTTCATTTTACCTTGCTTTTAAATTGTCATTTTATTATAATAATATTTTCAATAACAGAAAATTCTATTAATTGTATGCTTACTGACAGAATAGACACCAAGAGCTCAATATATAGTATTTAATTGGTTTCTTACAAAAATAGCAATATTATCACCCTCTTGCTTATAAAACAGAACAAAAAGCCAGGGCATTTTAATATTTAATCTATAGTGGAAGTATTGAATTTTGGTTTAAAATGTACTTACTATGATAACATACATGTAGAAACCAAGTCTGGCTTCTGTTTCCTCTACTAAATAAGTTACCCATAAGTCAAGAAAATGTTATCTCACAGCTTAATACTATGAAGCATTAGTTCTATACTGATGATCTCAACCTTTACTACTTATACTAAATCTGATGTTAAGTGAGATTAAATCACACAGGATCTACAGCCACCATAAGGCTGGGATGAGATCCCAGGTAATTTAAATCGAGACTCCATGAATACAACAATGACATCACCCTATTAATCTGTCACACATTCTTGTCGAACCACCTAAACTTTATTCAGGAATAACTGGAAAACATTTACATCTACAAGCCTTTCTATACACTTACATTCATACACACATGCCTGCCATCTTCATTTTTTTTCCCATGGAGAGAAGATGATCTTCCATGGTAGGGTTCAGAGAGTTTCTATACATAATCAAATAGGTAGTTCTGCTTGCAGGCCAGGGAAAGGGTTAGAGACTTTTAAAAACTCCTTTCTGCCCCCAATTCAACTGGGTTAAAAGCTCCTTGTGGACTGAGACAGTACAAATGAGACTTGTGCACTAATAGGCTTGAACTGTTCTTTGCTGACTTGTTAGTGTCCCTAGGCTTCTCATAAGTCACAGAGCTGACAGTTTTCCTGTTCCTGGTATGCTCTTCATTAACCAGGAATGACTTCATTTCTGTTATAAAGAGCAGCTCTGTTCCTAGGTCACATCTACTGGTCAGTAAACTCTGCAATGGCTACCTGGTGTCAGGTTCTTAATGTTTGCAGCAGAGATAGGACTTTTGACCCAGGAAGATACTCAGCCACAGATTCTGGTTTTTGTTAACCTGCTAGAGAATTTGATATCTTAGAATTATGTGTTTAAAAATCTGGTCTAAAGAGCAATGCAACTTAATTAGCCTTATTCAGTTCTGTGGGTAGAAAGCAAATTCCCAACACATTATGATAAAATTAGAAAAAAATTTAATTTCATAGGAATCAAAGAACCCCCAAAATAATAGACATGAAATACTAACAATCTTATAGAAGTGAACTTTTGAATTTCTTATATGCTACCCCATAGCTTAATTGTGTGAGGTATTAGTACTATACCAATAAACGTACCTGCTACTCAACAAATTAATGTTGTCTCTTCATCAAATAAAGATGACGGGTTTTTTTGTGATGTCTTGCTTTGTTTTTCTTATATAATGAACAAAATTGAATAGATTGAGTCACATCATAATGACTATACATTGATATTTAAAAGAATTATGATACATTCTTTAGGGATAAACATTTTTTTCTGATGGTTTAGAATCTCACAGATCACAGATATATGAAATATTTGACGGGTATTTTTTTTTTTATATCATTCCAATGGAGGTACTTAAACAAAAGGTATTTAAAGAAAATTTTCTGTGGGTGTATTGCACCCCAGTGTTCATGTATGTGCTTGTATAGACATCTGAGTATTTGGATACACGTGGCTGTGGAGGACAGAGGACAACCTCGGGTGATGTTATTCATTTCTCATCTACTTTTTCTGAAATACGACCTCTCATTGGGCTTGAGCTAGCCAAGAAGTTTATATCGGCTGGTCAGCGATCAGCAATAGAGACAGTTCCTCCAGTCTCTGCCTCCCCAAAGGCATGGTTATAATCATGCACCACTGCATTCTGTTTTTCCCATAGACATAGGCTCTGGAGATAGAATTCATGTTCTCATGTTTGCATAGCCAGAAGTTTATTGGCTATGATGGTTCATATTGGTTACCAGCTTGATGGAGTCTTGAATCACCTAGGACAGAAGCCCCCAGGCATGCCTGTGATGGATTCTCTTGACTGGGTTAGCCTCTGGCCATATCCTTGAGAGACTAGCTTGATAAAGTTAATTAACAGAGACCAAAATGCCTACTTAAAAAAATATGAGGCACCATTTTGTGGGCGTAGGTCTTAGACTGTACCAAAAGGATAAATCTAGCTGAGCGTAAGCCCCCATCTCACTATCTCTGCTGATGTAATGTACCCATCTGCCTCACTCCTGTTGTCATGACTCATCCGCCATGTTAAACTATACCTACAAACTGTTGATGTTGATGTACATAAAACCCTTTTATTCCTGAAGTTGCTTTGCTCAGGTATTTTATGGAAGCAATGAGGGAAGTTACTACTTCCTTAGATAAGTTATCCCCCTAGCTCAGATGTCCATATTTTATTCAATTAACAGGTATTAGTGATTCTTGAAAGTCATCAGTGGCTTCTCTGTTGGTCATTCTTGTCCAGCCAGAACCTAAGCTGTATCATTTCCAATGAAACTGAAGTCTATGTTCTTTACACACAAAAGAATGGTGTGCTATTGTCTCCACACTGTTCTTTGTAAGGTAGTTGTTAATGCTTTGTGTTATGTCATCACACAAATAGGGGCTTATTAGATAAGTATTCACCATGAAGTATATCCTTAGTATAATTCACATAGAGGATAATCAGAGGACATAGTGTGTAAAGACTACTAGGGTTCTTGTCTTAATTCTCACTGTATATCCTGGCAATTTGTGCTCCTCTTTCTTCTTAACTTAATGCACCCGCTAGAGACATGAGACAATTAGACATGAGGAAGATTTTTAAAAAGTTTAGAAGTATAGTAAGCACGACATATGTTAGTTGGCACGAGTAGTAAATCTGAACTGTGTCCTCATTTTGATTTTCAGTCCATTGATCTCTGGTAAGTCCTTAATACCTCATCAACCAGTTTACAATAACAGTTTAAACTGGTCTCTTCTATTTTGGACTCAGTACTCCATATACATTTATTGCTAATACTTTAATTTTTCATTGACTTCAATTATAGTGATTTGTCCAGGGAAAAGTGTGCTTTTCCTTGCTATACATTTAAAACCCTTTACAATTTTCCCTCCCTTCATAATAACATATACTTGCAGCTCCTCCTTCCTCTCACTACACTGTGAGAAGTTCTTTGTATTTTTGTCAAGGAAAGTTAGTGGAAGGTATAGGTGACCATGCTAAAATGAAGGAGTACAGCATGCATAGTCCAGATGCCTACTTCATTAATTACGGTTTCCAAGGTTGTCCTTGACAAGCCCATGTATGAGGATGTCTGAGTCTGGATCACCTTTGTGGCATAGGGGTTGTCTGTTGACGGTGGGTCATGGTGACTTCAGAGCCAACGTACACTGCTTCCAATTTGCACATTAAGAGGTAAGCTGGCCACTACGTAATAATCAGCCCGTAGCTTCAGGAAATGGCTTCTACATGGCTAGAGCTAATTATATTTATTGCCCTTATAATGCGTGCATGTCCCATTTTTATATTTTTCAGAAATATGATGTGTTGACATCTCTTATCCTCACTTTTTTATGTTTGGCTTCCAGGAGCCAAAGCCATTTTCTTTTCTGAGTAGACAGAACAAATTCATTTCCAGCCACACAGTCTGCTCTCTCACGATGAAATCTGTGCATCGAGAGAGGCATATCTATTGGTATTACATTGGTCTTGTTTCCCATTTGTGCACTGCATATGAGAATGTTGCGGACTGCATCTGTGTGCATCTTTAGTTATGCTTTAGACATTTTTGGAGTTGGCAGGGCTCCTCTCTGCTTTTTGCTTGTCTTATTCTGCTCCCCATGAAACTGATCAGGTTGCCAAGTTCTTACTGACATCAAAGCAGGCTCAAGGCTCAGATCATCTCTGTGGGATGTAGAGGAAGAGGGAGAAATAGCTCATTCCCAAAGTACACTTCCCTGACCGAGTTCTAAGTGAATTCTGTGGCCTATTGGGCTTTTTCTTTTTCTTTCTTTCTTTCTTTTTTTTTTTTTTCTCCACTGGTCTGGCTCCTAGTGAAGTCAAATACTGCAGCTGATGTCAATCGGCTTGTGGCCAGGTGCTGCACCATGCTGGGCAAAATCTCATGCAACAGATCTATCTTCCTTGTGCCTTGATTCTGTTTTACTCCATGTTCTTTCAAATAGCAAAATAGGCAGCCAGGAGTTTACAAAATATGAACTATTCCTGCCTACACTATTTTCATCTAAACCCAAATGGGTATAACGCTAGCACCAGCAAAGATTAATTAATAGCACAGCAATGATCCTTACAAAAACCTTTCTTCCCTAACAGGATGCAAAGTCAGGCACCTGCTGGCCCTGTGTTCTAGCCATTCATTTATTTTCATTTGTGCAGATAATTTTATTTCCTTCACAGTCTCCACACAGACGCAAGAGTTCAAGAATAAAACTGTGAAGGTAGTGAGCTTAATTTTTGCGTCTATAGTGTTCAAACCTTTGATATATTTTTGTATAATTTAGATCTCTGTATTTGAACATCCACTGGATTATGCTAGTTCAGATTTTACAGGCTCAACACTGAGAAATGAAACATCCTTATGCTCTGATCACATTTTCATACATTCTGCCTCCCACCCCTGCCAGTTCCTATTCACAATGGCAGTCTTTTAGCAATCCGATTGTGTTTAAGAATGGCTGCTTAGGAAAATCTGGGAGGCAATGTGTGCATCAGACATACTTCTGGTTCTTGTTTCAGAATGTGGATGGATACCCTCAAATACACTTAGGAATGTCATATTCAGACTAGGAATAACTAAGGAATGTCCAAACACACCCAGCAAATCAGGTAATATAAACTCTTGGGTTCTTGATTCTTTTCCAAGAGAGCATTCTGGCATTTACTGGTGGCCATTGGTGGCCTTGATATGTTTGCACATTTCAAGAAGTGGGGAGTCTGCTTTCTCTGGAAGCTCTGTGAGAGTCTTCCCATCTCAGACCTTTCCTTGCACTACACTGTTGAGACAGCTTGACCCTGAAATAGAAGTTTAACCTGTTTACTGAGCAAACCCTCTGGTGTCTATTTTCTGGTATGCACAACCACCCACCAATGATGCTTTAAAACACAGAAAAAAACACCTTTAGGGCATATAACCATTGGCTTTAGACTCTTAAAGTGTCTCAGGCACAGCTGACAGATGAAGTTCTGTTAGTGCAAGATCTGAGCCTAAAACCAAACGCTGGCACTTTTTGAAATTATTGTGAAAATGATTATGGCTGCATCTAATTCTTATCAGAATTTTAATCCCCTCCCCCAATTAATTTTAGTGCTGTGATAAGAATGTTTGGTGTAATTTGGCATTGGTGAAATACATAGGGAAACTGTTTTAGTAAAATACAGCAGCAGAGTCCACTGATCACTAGAAGTGACAGCAAAGGAAAGGCTTATGCTTTGTCCTTCAGGTGTAACATGTGTAGCTCATGAATAAAAGTTGTAGAAGCAAGATGCCACTCCACTTACGATATACATCATCAGTTAGTCCTAAAAGTCACAGGTGTTCCTCCCTGTCGCACAATGCTGCCGAAATAGATAACCTGAACTATTTGCTTTTGACATTTCACATTCTGCCCTATAACCACTCTGCCTCTACCACTCAGTGTTCCATGGTTACCTCTTGCACAAAGGTCTCGGAGTGTGGTTGGTGGTTTAAACTGTTCTCTATTTTACTGATCCTAAGCCCTCTGTGCCTACAAGTTCATTCTCCAATCACCCCCTCTCTTGTTATTTTGTACCTGGATGCTATGCTTTTTACTTTTCTTTAAACTTTCAAGAATACAAAAATCCTATATCTCATTCTATCAAATCTGTTATAATTTGCTGATGTATCTTCATCTAGCTGAGGATTTCACTTAGTGAAAATTTTTGTGCAAAACATTATGTCTTCTTTATTTCTTTCACATGAAGCACATTGGTGCAGAAGTAGATAACCTGAACTATTTGCTTTTGATCACCTATATAAGCATAGGGTCTTCTGGGATATTTGGTGAATCAGGATGTTCACCACCGGAGCACCAATTTGAAAAAAAAAATAAAATGACAGACAAAAGTTTACTAGATAGTGTGTCAGGTGAGCCAGTAACAAAGAGTACTGTCTAAGTTTCAGCTCTAAGTCTTCCCTAGGCTAAGGCTTGGCACTTGTGCAAGAGGCCAGTATTGTTTGGTCTACAGGTGTCAGCTCCTTAGAGAATCTGGTAAATATTATAGATTCTCTTTTAAGAAAATGAACACACAGGTACACACACACACTCATATATAAATATAATTTTATGTACTACCTATGAATCTCACAGATCCTAAGCTATGAAAAAATCATGCATGTGGTTCCTGGCATCTGGTTATGAAATATATAGTTACTTTTTAATACAGGAGTTCAACATGCCTTCCTCCAATGGAACTAGTCTCTAGTTTTGGAATTGTATGTTTAAATGAACAACAATAATCACATGTAATATAACTCCTTCACAGGGAGGTGACAAGTGTTATTGTATAAAAGCTAATTTAGCCTCAGAAGTGTTCTTCATTTGATAGATTTCACTTATATTAGTCACACAGTGAGCATTGATTTGCACAATAAAGACTATCTTTCTACCTAATGTATATTTGAATCTCTCTTCTCTCTCGCTCTCTTCCTCTCTCTCTCTCTCCCTAAATTTAAGCAGTTATACTCGGCTTTCATGTATTTTTAAAAAGTCTTTAGGGTGATGATCTTGATTATTTTTAATCACAAATTAAATTTTCCTACAGCAGATTGTTGTCAGTCGAGATGATGCCAACCAGTGATAGCCCCACTCTAAAAACATGGGTGTGGCCCATAATTTAAATGTCCATTTCTGTATGAAAAAGAAGGGTCAGTATTCTTGGTAGGGAATTATGGAGATAGATGTTGAAAATAAAAGACAGGGAAAGGCATGATTAGGAAGTCAAAGGCATGATTTTCCTATTTTAAATTTTTCCAAATTCTATTATTAATTTAAAATACTATGCTCCTGGTGTTACTAAAGGAGTTGAAAATTAATGCCAATATTTATATTTAATTCCTTCTGATTTATATTTTACTAGTATTGTTTTTCTCAGTAATAGTAATAATGTCCAGGCTTCCATTTAGAGCTCATTTACATTAGCCAACTCCAAGTGCACATCAAGCTGTTTTCGGCTCATTTGGCTATTTGGACAGGGAACTTTGGATGCTCTTGGAAGACGTTCAGCTTGACAGACCTCCATCATTTAAACCCTGACCATGGTTCCCAAGAAAACTCCATGAGGTGGGATGTTCTCTGGACAACTTAGAATAGATTGTGACTTGGAGAACACTGAATAATTTAGAGAAGAAATCTCTCAAGAGTTATATGGGAAACATTTTATAAATGGTCACCACGATAAATTATCTCCATCACAATGATTCTCAAAAGCAAGTTTTAGATTACTTGATTCTTAAGAATTAGCTAGCAATCAGAGCTGAATTACATCTAATGTGTTTTCATTTTATTTCTGTAGACCACCTGCAGTCCATGTTATGTATGCTTACTGATGACTGAGGGAGAGAGAACCTAGAAAAAGAAAAGGCAGGGTTGGTGCAGTAATAATGCATATTCTCTGTCATTATAGCTCTTCTTGTCTAGTTATAGAATCATATAGGCACTGGGGATAAAGTCACTGGGAATATTTGGAAATTTCCCTGGAATAATGAAAGGAAGAAAGGAGGGGTCATTATATTTGTCAATGCTTTGTACCTTTCTTTTTTTCTCACCATCCTGTTATAGTTTATAGAAATCAATATTTAAAAGGATAAAAACTTATTAAATAGTTGTGTATAATCATATTATTAGTCACCAGTAGAGACAATATCATGCGTTTTTATGGATGTCACACCTGTCAATAATAAATTAGATGGCCAGTTAGCTGGAAAGGAAGTGGAAAGTGGGACTTCCTGAGTGGGAAAATAAAACTCTGGAAAAAAGAAAGAGAACTGGACCTATTGACAAGAGACAGAAGAGGAGACGTACATGTCTATGGGCCTGGAAGGTATAGATAGCCATGAGGCTGGATGGGTTAAATTAGATGAAGTAGTTAAGAGTCTGCCAATGTAAGACCTAAGCATGAAAAATTAAAAGATTCCGTGTGTTTATTTGGAAACTAGCTGGTTAAGGTATAATTGTCGCCATATTTGTTTCCAGCATTAATTAATATATACAGAGTATGACTAATCGCTACTTTACAAATAGTGCTTCATGTTAGGCACCAAATATAGAAGGAATTTGTAAACTTAGCAAACCCGTAGAAAAGACACACAATCCAGGTATTTTATTTACAAGCTGTAAGCTTATATTGGGCAGCTTTAGAGTTATCCTAACTTATTCACAAGCTATGAAACTCCTTGTTACTTGTTACTTGCTGTTTCTCCTGGCCAAGTGGTCATGGTCCATTTCCTCTCATGGCGGTCTCCTCCACTTCAATCTTCTTTCTTCTCCTTCTCCCTCCACCTGCAACCCCTTCACTCCATCCAAAAGTCCCACTGTTCTTCTACTGTCCAATTATAGGCTGGAGCCTATTATTGACCAGTTAAATTGGGGAACAAAGTTTACATAGCACTATTTGGTGCATTTGGGGATATCCTCATTGTGGGCAACCATAGCTTTAGGCACCAGTATTTAATACTATAATTCAAGCAATATCAGACCAACCAACTACAGTCACCCATGTTGTCATCTGGGATACTGGTAGAGGTGGTTTTCATGGAGTCCCTGAAATTATGCCTAACAGGAGTTAGCTTGGCCTGACTGCAGTGTTCATGACCTTTGTCAGTTTTGTTGTGCACTTTCTGACATACTATATGGGAACAGACCCTGCAAAGAGATGCATGGAGCTTGGGACTTGGCCACAGGAATGTGTCAGAATCTTGAATGTGAACTTGAAACATATCAGCACCCTTCTGGATTTAATGAGGTACCTTACATTGATGACTACTTGTACCACCCTTCTCCTTCCTACACAATCACAAGGACCTACTGGTTTCCAAGACCACACTTTCGTTGGTAATTCCAACATTAACTGCACTCTGCATGTTCTTGGATCACCCTGCCTCTTTTCATCAGTCTCATTTCTCTATGAATAAAGACTGAGAAAGAGTATTAGTTTAAACATGCACAGTTGGTGGTAATTTGGTTGAAAATCAATGAATGCTGGCCCTAGTAAAATTATGAATCAACATTAAAACACTGGTTTAAAGTAGCTAAATTAATCTGAAGTGGAAGAGACAGGTGGGAGACAATCATATTCTTCCTTCCACTTATTTAAAACTAAAGTCTGACTTTCAAAAATTCTATGTGTATGGGGGTGGGTGGGTATGCACTATTGAGTGCAAGTGTCAGCAGCAGCAGGAAGAAGGTGTTTGCTCCCCTGGAGCTACAGTTACAGGTGGTAGTGAGATTCCAGATACATTAAGAACCAAATTCAGGTTTTCTACAAAGCAGCAAGTAGTCTTAATTCCTGAACCACCTCTCCAACCTTTCATCTCTTTTTATTATTATTTCATGCTTGTCTCCTTTTAAATTAATGGTGTATATATGTATTGCACACTGTTTTGTTCAGATACCTATGGTGGGTGACTTATTTCCTAATCTTTAAAGTGTGGTAATGTGACTTGATATGATGAAGTCACTTATCTATATGAGTGCCGTGGTAGCTTAAGGGAGACTTTCTGGGATAAGGTTTAAACCATTTAATTAATCTTTACTGAAATAGCAGGCAATAATCAGAGATGAAAAGGAGTGAGTATAGGCCAGAAAACAAATGATCAGTTGATTTCCTGTTCACTCCCCATTGGACACTTGAACATCATGAGGGGAATCATGTCATCAGGAGGAGGCTTACGTGGACTTACCTCATCTGAATGCCATCTTCATAAACATCTCAGAAAATCAAATGATATTTGCAGAGAGTAATGCCAGCCTCAGGGACCTGGATGATGACTGTGATGACATCAAAGTCTGTTTTGTAAAATTAGCATGTGTGAAACAGAATTATTATACTTAGCCTTTGTTGTATGAACTCACATTTCTTTATGTCTGGAAAATGTTGCTGCCTAAAGTTCTCTCAATGTCTTATTGAAAGAAGACCTAGAAAATAGTATAGTGTAGTATAGTATAGTATAGTATAGTATAGTATAGTATAGTATAGTATAATATAGTATAGTATAGTTAAAACATCACTGATAGGAACTTTGTAAATGCCAGCATCTCTTGAGGAGGTAGGCCTGGAATAATCAGGGTCAGAAAGTCAGGGTCACCTTGGGAGAGGATACTGCAATTAAGAAAATGCCTCTCTAATTAGCCTGCAAAAAATCTGTCTAGCATTTCTTGATTGATGACAGATGTAGGAGAACCCAGTCTACTCTGGGTGGTATCAGCCCTAGGCAGATGTTTATGAGCTGTATAAGAAAGCAAACTTAACAAGCCTTGGGAAGCAAGCCAGTGCTCCTCCCTGACTTCAGCATCTCAGCTCTTACCTTCAGGTTCCTTCCTTGAGTTTCTGGCCTCAGTTTCCTGGTCTATAAGCTGTAAGATGAAATATACTCTTTCCTCCCCGCGTTGCTGTTGGTCATGGTATTTTATCACCGTAATAGAGATCAGACTAAGACAGAGACCATGCAAAACTCCTTTTGATAGAGCCCAAGCTTTAAAACTCCAAGAATTTAAATAACTGAATGACTGTAACATGGCGGGTGGTCTTGGGCTGGGCTGAGGTAGGGCCACATGACAGATCTGAGAGGAAAGTGGAATTCAAAACGGCTTCAGCTCTGAACAGATTAAACAGCATATGACAGATGGCCTGTGTTTACTGCAGTTCCATCAATATGTACAGTTACTGGGACAGAACACGTGCTTGGGTTTCACATTTGCTTGTCGACATCAAATATTTTACTCACTGTTTATTGAAAGCCAAACATTTTGTAAACAAAACCATTTATTTTCCTAAAAGGTTGTATAATCAAGTAAAACATCTAACTGGAGTTAAAAGAAAAACATCCCACTGTTCAACTTTATTTTCATAGCAAGTTACTCTTTGGCATCTTGCTTTCAGCAGTTTTCATACAGGAAGAGTCTGTCCTTATAGCAGTGCTATGCATGGCAGCATTTCATGTTTGAGACTGTATCGAGTCTCTGTTTCTGTCCACAAAGGAAGTTCCTCTAATGGGAAATATAAATATTAAGACATTCACTTTTTAAAAGATGGTATATTAATTTAAATGCATATGTACTTAGTTTTTAAATTTCTATTTTACAATACAAGTGTAAAACATTTTCCTTTCATTACCATGTTTTTGGTCTAAACAAATATAATTGCTATTTGCATTATATCAATTACTCAGGGTGTATAACATTCTACTTGTGTATGTGTGTGTGCTTTTTTAAACCTTATTGGATTTTCATTCCTTCTCTCTTTTCCTTTTCCATTTCTGTCATTCCCCACCCCCTTTTCTGTTTCTCCTCTCTTCCCTCCTTTCCCCTTCCTTCTATACTCTCCATTTTCCCATTTTCTCTCTTTCTCATTCTCTTCCTGTTTCTTTCTCCATATTTGCTTCTCTCCCTCCTTGCTACTTTTTTCTCCTCTTCCTCTCTTTCTCTTTCACTTAATTTGTAATTTAAGCATTGGTTTTATTAGAAGTGGGCCGTGAGGATATAAAACATGTTTTCTCCTGAGGGCCTTTCAGGATCACAGACCACAGAACACAAATGCTCTGTGTAACTTCCTTCATAAGGTCTGACATACTATATGTAGTTATTCCAACACTAGAATTTATGAGTCATTACTTTCTTCTGATTTAACCTAGCTTTATTTCTAGCTGTAATTCTTTAAAACAGACTCTCAGCTGTGAGTTTATTACCACCTTAATATATATATCCCAGAAAAATATACATCTTATCTTCCCTTAGGATAGACTCCTTAGGTTCAGAGAGCATTAATCTGTGTTATAAGTCATAAGACGATATACTTGATAATAGTTTGATTATAATATGATGGGTTCATTGGGTGATGTATTACTCAGATTCCTTTGCTCTTTCACTAAATGAATTTATGAAGTATACTGGATTAGTATTGCTGATAAAATGATTTAAAAGTTGTCTTTTAAATGGGACTTTGTGTCACAGGTCAATTCCGTCAGGACCAAGAACAGGGTGAGGTACAAATCAGAACTCTAGCTATCAAATTCTGCTTCCCAAGGACACAGTTGGTTATGTGCAGAGACAGAGATGAGGCCTCTGTGGATGGAACTACAGTGCTTCTAAAATCCCCAAAGAGACATTCAGCCCTGTCAGTCAGGTGCTATGGTGGTATAATAGACACTGCTTACACAACAGGTAAAGAACTGAAAAAGAATGTATATTTATAGTTAAGGGATTCACGAACTGAATTGAAAATCTGAAAGAGAAAAATGTAGAAAAACAATGAGGCTCAAGTCCAAAGTAATTAGTAATCTATGCTCTAAGCGGTAGTGGGAGTTTATGCATATTTGTGAAGAAAATGAAGTTGTTATAACAAAAACTGAAAGAGAACAAAGGGAGAATCATATTTCTTATAGAAAACATACATTTGAGTCTTAAATTCAACAACTAATGTAGGGATTAAAAGTGTAGTTTTATGGTATTATTTCTCAGTAAACAATTAATTTCCCCTGTAACAAAATTTGGTTCTTATGCTATGTTCTGGGCACCACAGAAAAGGCAGAGTGATAAAAAGGAAATAGACTGTGTGAACTGTATTACCTAGGAGCAGCCTGTCTCTTGGGAGACTTAAATGTATCAGGAGACCTTTTTTGCTTCCTGCGTTATTGAAGTTAAGCCTCTAAGTGGCCTTTGGCAGAAGTCTACATAAGCTAATGAATACAGAGAATGAAAGCTTATACTTCATTAGGATGACAGGAAATTAACCCTCTATGCTGGAGTACTAAATCTGATTTTAATGCTAAGAGACTTCCCTGAGTACCTAACTTTGGTTCAACTTTATACAAATGTCACACAGGAGCTTGTAATTACTGCTTCTTATTACAGTGTAATCCAATTTATTGAAAAACCACATTTAGAAATAAACTATTTATTGGCTGTCATAAAAATCTGCTTCTATTAGCCAGCCTAGAATTATCTGAAAGCCCCAGTTCATTTCATGTTGCCTGGATCCTGGGCTCTGCTGCCATCAGTTAAAACACTGTTTGGCTAAATGCTACATGAAGATGAATACAGCATGCCCAGGAAGAGCAGCAAAGGACTGCAGAGCACCAGGCTGCTCCTCACAGTGTTTATCCTTCCTTTATCATTGATATCCATTTCATACTTTTAATTTGTCATTCTTTAATTTAATCATATCCCTAAGAAGCAGCTAGATTGCATATTATCTCTCATTTTAAAGATTATAAAACTAGTTGGTGACATCTCTCAATAGCATCCAAGAAAGGGCATCCCAGATATACATCTTAGTTTTAAAGCCCAACATATGAGAAGCCAAGTCTCAATATGTCTCATACTTTTGGACAAAGTAGTGTGATAGGAAGACTGGAGAACCCTATACTAGAACATGGCCACCTTGCACAAATTGTATAATCCCAGTCTGCTAACAGTTTTCTCCAAGATATATACTTATAATAACATGTTCTATAGTGTTATTTTGTTTGAATGCATGTGTATGCATGTATGTTGTGTAGGCATATCTAGGTGTGTATGTCCATGTACAGAGACAAGGTCCCAACTTTATGTGTCACTTTTTAGGAAGTTCTTTCCTTGATTTTTGATATTAGGTCTTTCCCTGAGATAAGGAGCTCACTGATGAGGCTAGGTCTGTCTGCTAACCAGCAGTCCCAGGGTTCTCCCTGTCTCTGACTTTTCAGTGTTGGAATTACAGTGTGCCACCATGTAATTCATATAAATTCATAAATACCAACCTTTCGAGTTGGTGCTTGACATCAATCTCAGGTGTATGGCATATGTTCTACTCAAAGAACATATCTCCATTCCTAAATAATTCATGTTTAATTCTAAAGACACATGGATATATACCTTCATATATTTAATTTCTAATGACCATGCTCTTTTACTATTTATGTGATACAGCTGGGAGCTGAGCTCACTAGGGTAATGTAGAGTAAGGACACGCAAGGTCCCGAGTAAATTTAATTCCACAAATTGAAAAAAAAAAATGAGAAAAAGGAAGTGGTGATTTGGTATTTATGAGACAAAATAAAAAGAAGCCTTTTAAAATATCAGAATAAAGAGCCTGAATTTCTCTCAATATTTGTAATGATTCTGATGATTAATTATGACATTAAAAAAGCACTGACCACACAAAACTGCTCCGACTTCCATAGGAAATCACAGACTTACTTGATTCCAGGCTGATTTGTGCTAGGAGTAGAGGATTTGCTGTGGGTGCAGATAGATTAGCACAATAGAGGTACAGGCCACCAAGATGTGACTTACAAATTCACAGCTATGTCAATTCACAAAATGACAGATTATAAAACACACAATGGAGTCTCATCACAAACAATCTTTATTTTTCCTGAATGTTCATTTCTTCACCTTGCTCATACATTTATGGACCGATAACGGGCTAAATCCTTAGATTCAAGGCTCACAGACATGGCTCTTGACTTAAAGAAAAAATATTTGCTGTATGTTCTGTGCTTATTAGATTTTCTTGACAGAGTTGTGGTTGAAAACCTTTTAAAAGAAAACACCATTGACCATGACCTCATGGATATACTTTAAATTCTTAGTTTATAATAAACACAACAGGAGAGTCTTTGAAAGGTGGTCAGAATGCCAGAAAACCTTCTTGGGAATAAAATTTATAATGCCACAGCAATTGTCTTCATGGAAATGGGAGACAATACTGCTCTGTTCTAAATATTCTGAGCAATGTTGTTAACCATGGAGCAGTAGACGTTCTGTGTTCATCCAAGGTAACTTATTTTAAAATTGCAGACTGTTCCAAAGCTTCCCATTCTGATAGAAACTGAATGCAGTTGCTCATAATAGCTCACCTGTCATAGCCTCTAAAATAAGAACTGTTTACCACTGTGATGTTGCCAGCTATCTCTTCACCAAACTAACTTTTGTCCTCTTTCAGTGAGCAAGGGCTTGAATTCTGAATTACCAGAGGGAGTTGGATAAAAGCCCTCTTTGAAGGTTTTCATAACATACTTTAAGTGATAAAAGTTCTTTTTCTTAACTATGTTATTTAAACCACGGAAAGTGAAGCAAACAAATCAAGGTAGGAGAGGGGAGTGGAACTGAAGTCAGTCCAATCAATCTTACAAAATTTTCCAAATATAAATACTAGAAGAAAGTGGGTCTCTGTTTTCAGAAGGTCTCTGAAACTAAAGTGACCAAAGGGTTGGAAATCTTGTGGAAGTGTTAATGGAGAATCTGGGTGCCAACTCATTACTGGGTATCAATTCCTTACAATTCACTGCTTTCAGGATTACAATGGGAATTCACCGGGGTGGGAGATATTCTACGCAGTTTCCTCGCAGTTTCCTCGGGCAGTTGTTCCAGTGGCAACAGGTTCAATAAAATAAATTCATTACACTTGAACCTAATGGATGGTAGGAGGAGCTTCTTTGATCTCTGACATTTGAAAACTGTAAATTTTAGAACACAGACCCTGACAGTTTTTACGATTGGGAATGGTCTTATAAAACAATTGTATTCTGGCAGTGTTTTAAAAGGACTTCTCGCTTCACATCTTTATTGCAAGGCATCACTCCAGGAAGGCTAATTCTAGTCACTGAGTAAATACTAGGTAGTAATACTTAGTTGTGTTATCTGGTCCTTTTACTTTGGTAAGGAGAGTGCCTATATTGCCCTTGGAAGGGTAATTCAAAGCCAGTTGTTGACAGCTAGAAATTAGTATCTCATTGATCCTATCTTCAGGCTTGGTTTGAACAAATTACATTCACTATACACTGTTGAGCACAGTGCCCCCAACTCATTAATATTTTCCTATATGAAACCAAATTTACCATAAAGGCCTGGGATGAAAGTACAGGGTAGGAGGTTTGCTTATTTAATATGGTTCTGTCTTCACACAAGTACTTCTTTGCCAGTCATTGAGCTAAGTTGTATGTCTGATACAAGACACACATTTGAGCTTGTATTTCTTCAATGGCAAATTCTTCAAGGAGAGTCAAAAGACATAGAAAAAGTCGGAGTATAATCTTGTTAACTATTAAGTATGAAAGAGGAGGACAATAGAAAGACCTGGGGAAGAAAGAGATAAGCTGGAATGGAAAAAAATAGAAATATAGGACCAGGCTTGTTGGGACAGTGAGCATTAGGTGGTTTCCAGGACATTGTTCACTGTGCTTTGCTTTGATCGCCCTCTTCCCTCATCTTTATATGTACCTCACCTGTTCCACACTTGCTGAATGTCTATAAAACTGTGTGGAACTAGTGTCTTCATCCAATTCTCCTCCTTTCTATGAATTTAAAGTCTTCAGATACCATTTATTCAAAGCTCTATCTTTACTAGGTTCAATGTGTAATTTACATAAATGTCAGAAAACGTCCTGATCCTCTGGCAAGCCTACCTTCCTCATGAGCCTCATGAAATAAAGCCATGGTATACTTCATGTCTTCTCCAGAGCCAGTGCAACACTTGTTCATTTTTAATTTCATAAACTTAGCTTCACTAATTGCCCTGTTAACATTAATTTCTCCAATGTTAACATTAATTAATTTCTCCAATGTACTTACATTAGAAGATGGGTCTTCACTGTACATTTAACTTCCCAAGAGTGTGTTATGTGGGGGCTGGGGCAGCTTTAGAAAGATGCAGCCTAGCTTCTTCACAGGTGTGTGGGCGTCACAAGTATTGAAAAAAAAAAGTAAACTCGTGGGTGACATATCTCAGTGTATGGGTTTTATACTTGAGAAGTTTTATCTATTTTAAAAGTCTGCAGTCTGAAGTAACTTTAAATGTAGATTTTTTTTTTTTTTATTTTTTATTTTTTTAGAAACCTCTTAAGTAGTTTCTTTTCAGGATCACAATGAACTTTAATGTATTAAAATGGGCTTCCGTTTCTGGAAGCAGTTCATCAAAATGAAGTCTCCATCAGGCAGATTTATGAATCAGCATGGATTACTGGAAGGCAGACTTGGCCGAGGATCAGGAAGTATGAATTCCAGTCACTACTCTGCCATGCCTTTGGTGACCTGCCACCCCTCACCCCAAATCACATGGATTCTTTACCAGAACATTTCTCCTTTGTCAGCATTCTGCTGCTGCCAACCATTTTCTCTAACAAGACATATCTTTAGATAAGGTACCTCATGAAATAAAGTCGTGGTATCGTTTTTCATGTTTTCTTCAGAGCCGGACATCATTTTCATTTAAAATTTCATATACTCAGCTTTAGTAACTGCTCTATGTACTGCTGGCATGTACATAAAGTTTGAAACCAGACAGAATGGTTGGGCTCTAGTGTGTGTGTGTGTGTGTGTGTGTGTGTAAAACTTCTCATAGAGATAGGTACTAGCTAAGTACCAGTATCTCTCTAAATCATGTGATAGTGGAAATTAAGTGATCTTTCCTCCCTGCCCTGTCTTAATCTTCTCTACCTCTGTCCCATGACACTTTTTGTTCTTTTCCAGTTTTATTTCTTTATACATCAAAAGTCTAACTTTTTCAGGCCTGGAATGTTCTTCTATGTTAGTGATTCCTTTCTATACAAAATGACCTTCCGCCACATACACATATGCAAGCAGGTGCTTAATGAACATGAGTGAAGAATGGCCTTCCATATATGGCACTGGAGAGAGACTATCTCAAGAATTAACATGTCATGAAATTCAAGTTTCTTATGTAATTATGGAATTCCACTGAGACATATACTTTTCCCAAAGAGCATATCCTACAAGTAAAGGGGCCTTATTTTCGGATTATTATTCTCTTTTGCTGCTATTGTTCCTTTAAGAGTCAGAGGGTATATGATGACTCCAATATGCAACTTCTGATATTTGAGATTTGATTCTTTCTAAAGGAAGTGGAATTTTTTTTTCTAAATTTTCTGAAATTATGAATTCATAGTAGAGACATATGGACTGGGGTGTTGCCAGAGCAAAACGTACATCCTCTTTCATTCAGGAGGAACATTTTGAGGTAGGAACTGCAGCATAGGTTAGAAAAGGTAGTTTGAGGAGTGTTAGTGACTGTGGATCTCAATGTGCATGTCTGCTTCACAATATGCTCCTTAAGGGAGAATTTTACTATTGGTCTTTTTGGGGTCTCTGTGTTTTAAGAATATTTAGCAGTAAAAACTTACCACCATAGATGTCTGCTGACTTGATGATAATTCGGATCAATAAGGATATTATTGAGGGATATGTGACTATGAAATCAATTCTGCCTTGACACATACACCATGCACATAAGTATGAATGGCGTTTAATGTATTCTTACTTAGTAATGGAATTACCATGTCTCTGGGTTTGTATAAGGAAATCTTTACCCAACATTTGGAGACAGTTCTGTAGTGTGTGTTATCTTTTATCTATTGACTTTATGGGCTATAAAGAAGCAGCTTCTAGTATTTCTTGTCAATGAAAGATGCCACTTTTAACTGTGGGGTTGACCATGCACTAGTCATTGCAGAGTGGTCACAAAATTGTATCCTACTGTATATACATCACCATTCCATAGAAATAAACAATAATATAGGACTAAATGTAGCAGGACTGGGCTGGGGACAGTCTTCAATCAGACTTTTTAGAATTAGATAAAACACCCTCATTGTGTAATAAAAACAAAGAAGGAAGAAACAAAATAATTTAAGATTTTATAACAGGTAGTGTAAATCTCTCATTGTGTCTTAGTTTATTTCTTCAACCTACAAGAAACATATATTACATAGCCACTTAAATTTGTATTATTTTCATGGTGAATATTACTTGAACGTAGGTCTGTATAATCCATTCCATTTTATAACGTAACGAGCACATCTTAACTTACCTTCTCACACTTGGACTTATTTCTGAGAGCTACTGATCTGGATAGGTACTAGATAGGTTAAAAATTTGACACATTATAACTCAGATATCACCACAATTGTTAATGAATTATATGAAATATTCAAACATTAAAAACTAAGTGACATTCATAGGTTCATTCTTAATTGTAGGCATTCAGCACAAATACTGTCAGAAATATAAGGTAAAATATAAGGACTCACTTTAAATTATTTAATTTCTTGTCTATTAAAAGCAGAAAGCAAATTGTTACTGAAGGGTACAAGGTTCAGGAGTTTACAGAGGAGTTGTACATTTTGAATTGGTCACATTCTAAATACAATCTTTGTTCTGAAATTGTCAATGTCAATAAAAATGAAATTGTTATTTCAATAAAAATGCAGCAAAAAGAAATATGTCCATAGTTTTCATTATTACCTTCCTTACCCTGAGAACCGGGATACAGTAACAACAAAATAGTGGAACTTGACATGAATTTATTTACTTAGAGACAAAGTCAATGAACAAAGAGAATCATGTCTTGTTATTGGTTCTATATATTCCTTCTAGTTCATTGCTTCAGCATGAGTGTCTGATGTGCATAAGGTTCGGGTGTCATGGGAGAGGGCTGAGGTCTAGCAGTCCTTGGGACAGAGGTTTAAGTGTCTTGGAAGAGGGTGAGATTTGGAGTCCTGGAGGAGGGCTGAGGTTCAGGAAACATGGGTGAAGAGCAAAGCTCAAAAGTCAAAACAGGGTGAGGCCTAAGGTCATGGAGGAAGGTAAGATGCAAGGGCTGTGGGGACAGGGAAAGGTTTAGAAGTAATGGGAGAAAGGTAAGGTTCTGTAGGCATGGGTAATGAGACAGAAGTATAAGTTATGGGAGAAGGTTGAGGTTCAAGGATTACCAAAGAAGGGCAAGACACAAGGCTATGGACTTGACACTTTATATATGTCTTTAGTAAGAAAAAAAAAAACTGGTGCCATAAAGCATTTATATTTGCTAACATTATTTTTTGATATTTAAAAAACTGTAAGTTAAGACATACTATAATAAATTTTCCAATTTTGTAGTTTGGTACAGACCTTTAAAAAAACCAATCTAAAAAGAATATGCACACTTTAGACCATCTAATTTATAGCTAAATTGTGAAAGTATAATATTCAATTTTATTATTTATTGTTTAATGTGTAAAAATGTCACATGTATTTTAGTTTTAAACTATTAAAGTAAGTGATTGTTACTTTTCTTATGAAAAAAAAAATCAAATGGTGTTTCTAGTTGAGTATATTCTGAGTGGATAATGCCGTCTTCATCTTTGCTGGGTTCCTCTTGGAGAACCATTTTCAGCTGCTGTTTCTTTCAATAGACCTAGCCCAAATTTCATATTCTACACATGCATATAATTTTCTCTAATGAGTGTTTAAAACATTTTCAGACAGTGGAGTAAAAGAAAATTGACAGCAAGAAAAATAAAAATGAGTAAATTTCCACATGCATTAGTATGCTATGCTTCTCTCTTTTTTTTGTTTCTGAACATGGCAATATATTTGGTAGGTATCTCTAAGGTATTTTGGAAGTACATTTTCTTAACAGAATTAGAAACAGAGATTTTTGTAATGATATATTAACTTAAACCCTAGATTTAAAAAATACATTTGTACTGAATTAAGAAAAATACCTCTAAACTTTATACCGATTTCTAAATCACTAAGAAATTTTGTCTAGAACATTTCATTACTTCCTCTTAAACTTGCAGTGTGAAGACACACACACACACACACACACACACACACACACACACACAATCTTATGCTTAATAATATCCAATTAATACTTGCAGGATACTCAGTGATGGCTATGATTATTGATCAGTTCTTCTGAAATAATGGTTTTTCCTCCCTCTGTTCTAGAGCACTGTTACTAAGTTTGTCTGTAGACTGCTCAGTCTTCCATGTTGATTTACTCAATTTAAATCTGAAATGTTCAAATATTTTAGAATAATATTTTCAGTAATGAGAACACTTGGTCACTACATCAAAATCCATACTACTAAAATGATTTCAAAATGTTGATTTAAATATCTATGTTAACGTGATTTCTTATTATCTCCTCTTATTAAATGATTGTCTTTCAAAATTGATTGAAATGATGACCACTGCTTACTACACACTAGAAGAGAAATAAGTACCACTTAAGATGGGTTTTATAGTTCTGTCTGAGGGTGATTCATTTCCTTCATTTTTGCTATTAACTGCATCTTCATTTATATTTTATTTATTCATAGAGTCCTTCTCACTACTTGAAAAATAGTGAGTTTTGAACATTAATCACCACATTCAATTTACTTCTTGCAAGGCAATAGAAGGGTATTTTCTGAGTTTAACATCGCTAATATTTCAATGTAATGAGAATGAAAAAAATATCAAAATCCAACTCCTTTTAAGTATCCATAGTTAATAATATCTTAGATTATATTACACATTAATATGCCTTATACTCATTTTTAAATACCTGCTACTTTTCTAGTTAGCCGTATAAAATATTTGGTATACTTTGACTATAGAGCAGTAGACTCTTTGTACATGGGACTTTAATTTCTTTAACTTCAGTGTAGTCCTTAAATGAGTCAGTTAAGACCAGAGAGAAAATGCAATTGTGTCCTTCAGTTTCTATTCTGTATGCCTTTCACAAACCCTTCATTATGTACAGTTTTCTAATTAGAGTCTATGAAAGTAGTAATAACTTAGGTTCATAACATTAAATCCACTTAAGCAGGAGAAAGCTCTTAACAATAGTTTTTTTTTTTTTTTCCTGTGTCAAATCATATGCCTGATGACGACTGCTTTTTGCTCAAGAATGCATAGGTGTTAAGACAGAGAGCCAGTTTTAGCAGAGATATTGATTGCATGAATTAGGTAGGGGAATGTGTACTTTTAAGACTTAGCACTCTAATGTCTGGTGCTTGGAGGACTCAAAGTCTTATTTAATATTAAGGGTAAACTTTTCTTGTGAGATATTTTTTCTTGTCTTGAAGTCTTTCTCCAACTTTTAAGTCTCTCATAGGATTCTAATTGTCTTAACAGTATAACAGTATCATTGAATGCATCCCAATACAATGTGGTGTGTTAAAATTCCCAGTGAGTGGACAGTCAATCTTGGACAAGTTGCCATCCTGGTTTAAGAAGAGTATTAAATCTGAACTTCATTCTTCCATTTACAGGTATTTATTGTGAAGAGAAATTGATGTTGTATGAATAGAATTTGAAAACTTATAAGGTGCAATTATCATCAAAGTGTGGCATTTGCTAAGGTTTTTTAACTTCAGTTATGTGAGCAGTAAATATGCTTTCTGGCATGTGACCACACTAAAATTGCTTCAGAAAATGTAATGTGTAGACAGTCAAAATGTCCTCTCTTATTTTTCTCATGTGTGAACTTACCTTGGATAATTTACAACCTTCTCATAACCTGAAATTTTATATTGTCTCATTAAGTTGCTCCAAACATTATCAAAATTATCAATAATTTTCAATGTGGATGCTATTACCAAAATTCAAATCTCTTTTTTACTTTCAATAAGGTATGTATTGGAAATTGTAAATAAAATTTTGATGTTTCATATTTTCTTACACAATAACTTTACTAACATGTTTGTAGAGAAATTATGTAGTCACATATAAACATTTTAAAATGCAGAGACAAGGTTTTTTTTTTTTTTTTTTTTTTTTTTTTACTAAATCCAATACTAGACAATTATCAGTGAATACCCAGAACTCATTATGTCTATCACTTCTAAAGCAAGCTCTACTCCCCATTGAAAATGTTTTGGGAAGATTGAAATGGAATGAGGTCTAGCTGCTGAATAGTGTTGGTTCACTGAGCTTACTTTCCCAAATCAGTTGCCAGATGTTTACTTAATTTTAACAGGTCTTTCAATTAATTTCAAGTCTATGTTATTTATCTGTAGCATGCTGTAAGTTTCCACATCTCCCATCTTCTCACTGGAGGAAATGGATACGGGAGAATATATTCAGGTCTCCATAAGTGCTCATGAAGCTAAAATTAAAGTATTCATCTCATTAATTAAAGATAAGTTCAGTTATGTCTTTAACCATGTTTTTTTGATTCGATTGACAGTTGTCATTTTTCTCTAAGTGCGAAATTATATTTAACAAATTATTAAAGATATTTAATAAATCTTTGTTTTAATAACTTTATGGGCTTACTCCTTACTAAGTATCTAGTTTATATTTACATTATCCAAACATATTTGTCTATAGGGATTTTTTGTTTTTCAAGAATTGAGGCTTTATCAGGAGGTAGTATGCTCATGTTTGTAGAATTTGTTCACCAGCTTTATTAGATTCATTTAAAAAGTTTAAAAATTTATTTTTCTTCTTAGAGGTAATTGATATTTACTTAAGCTTTTTTTTTTCATCTAGGTTGAATATATGTACTAAAATCTATCTTTACTGAAAGCTATACTCTTATCTGGTACTTACACAATGTTAGAAAATACATCTTCTTGTTATTACATTTATTCCATCCTTCTCGCTTGATGGAAGAAGAATCTTTTGGTTGGTGGTCTTTGATAAAATTATGCTAATAAAAACAACTTCTTAACATACATTTTCCTATATATCAAAAATACTACCTGATACTCATTATTTTGAGGTTGCAGAAATCATATTTATATGATTAAACTTTATCATCTGTTTGTTTAGATATGTCTTTTCAGCTGCGAAGGTATGAGAGGTACTTACTCATACATAGGAATATTGATGAGGGTGTGGAGTATCCATGTGATCAGAATGTATGATATACATGAGAAACTGTCTAAAGAATACATTTAATTTGAAAGATATTAGAGAATTAACTTCAATTCATCTTTTAGGTTGGACATAAGTATTTAGAGATAGACTAGAGATAGTTACTGACTATGACAGCATATTTCTGCCTTATGGTAGAATAAGCATCTAGAAAAGTCTAACAAAAATTGAGTGCTTTATATTATTTTTAATTGAAGAACACTGAAAATTAAAATTGTATTTTTTCTTGTGAAATATTTATTGCTATTGTACTAAGCAAAGAGTCTAACACAATCTTTGAAGTGGCAGGACTAATAACAATATTTTTACCCCTACTTTAACGTGTAAGGCCAATGGTATTGTATACGAATTATTTTCATTGGTTTTATACTTTTTCTTTTCTTGGAGAATTACAAAAACAAAGATGAATATATTATTGTCAGCAAATATGCTATAGAAATTTCCACAATTAAAAACAATTTGATGAAAAACCCTAAAAGATAGTTTTTGCAATATATTTTTGACCTTAAAACAAAATATGGAAAACATTTTTAAGCAATGCAAAACAACCAAGGTACTTCTATGATTTAGAGATTATAATTATTCTACAGAGTAATAAAACATTCAATGGGATGGTCAAGGTAGATTTTATAGACACAATTCCTTTAATAACCTACAAATATTTGGGAAGGAAAACTCAATCACATGAGTATGCAGAAGGCCCATCCTATAAACTATAGGGTCAAATACATTGATGACTTTCATGTTTTATTTTTTGGCCTCCTCCAAAAAGTAGATAGTATAACACAGGGAAACCACACAGAATTAGAACAAAATCTTTTAGATTTTACTGATTTTAAAATGATCTCATAAAATGCTATGTGTGAGATGGGTATACTAGTATACCACTGTGACCCTGGCACTAAGGTAGAAAGAGGCATGGTAGTAAGTTGAAGGTTGCTCTGGACAACTTATCATGACACTGTGTTAAAGTAAAAAGCAAACAAATGCCTCACTGTGTCTCAGGGTCAGAGCCTAACACATGTGAGTCCCTGGGCTCAACCATTTTATTTTAATAATTATTTCATAAAATCTTTACAACATATTAAAACACTTAAGGATATAACATTTTAAATAAGTACATGGGTGGTTCTTAAAAAGGCTGTAAAATGTACTACAGCAACAAAACTGTCAAGAAACAATGTATCTATTAGTAGCTTACATCTGAAAATCTCCACAGTGAAGGCATTCAATTCTCTAAATATATTATATTCAATACATTTAAAATTGATATGATTAATTTTGTTTTTGCTAAAATCATACACTTCTTAAGTAAAATTTAAACAATGTGAACATATATTATTAATCTATTTTTTCATTACTTTGAGAGATAAGCTATCCATAAACTTCCAACATTTAATTTCCCTATACCATATCCATTTGTTGAGAAACTGAGAACTTTTATATTTTAAAATTAAATCTAAAAATGTTTCAAATGACAAACTTTAACTTTCATGAAAAAAAAACCCAACACTTAGAAAGTGCCTTGAATTATGGTAGATATTACATCTTGTGAGACTTGCAATGGAATATAATAGTTTTCTCTAGTACCACACAGTAAATGTACTGAAGATTTCATCAGACAATTTACTGTGAGCAATTTCAGGTGTCTACCATGCTACTCCAATTGCTTAGATATGTTTACCTCCATAAGATTCCTCAGGTATTAAACGAGTTTCCCTTCTTTACTTTTAAACTACACCGACAGAGCTAATCTACAATAAAAACCCAGCATGCCAAATGCGCCATGTTTGCTAGTCCATTTTGATTTACATGATAGTTGTAATTTTGAAAACTTCTGGCTATATCAACCTTTTGGAAAAGAAAACCACTTATCTTGCACTAAAGTTGCTTACTGTCTCAGAAATATTACAATGCTGGTTTTTTTATCACTTTAGTTTGTGAACCAAAAATCTTTATACTGTCAGGAGTGGAAGATTTTCAATTTATTAATTTTATCTTCATGGCTTCAGACTCAGCAATTGTATAGCATCTCATTTTCTGCAAATAGGGATACAATCAATGCTGGCACCTTATACTATTGTGTGAATTAATATGAAAGTGCTTTCATCATACAGCAGAATATAATAGCTATTTTAATCTCCTCACATGTTGGAGAATCATTTATGAAAATATGTCCTAATAATACTTCAGAGAAAATTTCTTATCTACTTACGCATTAAATAACATCCTTGAAAAAATTAATTTCAGAAGTTCATATTTTTAAAAATGCTCACAGCTAATGGCAATAAAGCTTATGCTAATGAGAAAGAAATGTCATAATGAATATTATAATTATAGCATTGTAGCTGTAACTTTGCTTTTCCCAAACATTTGAAGTGATATAAAAAGAGGTGTGATAAGCTTAATTATATTGGTTTTAACTGTTTTACTACAGACAAGTGATGACATTCTCATTGCTGGTTAAAAAATAATTACTCTGTTCAAAACTAAGATCAAAATAGACAGATGACATGATCTCAGTTGAGTATTAAGAGCCACTGTTCGGAGAAACAGGGACTTTGTATCTCCAGTTCTAATTTTAGTATCAATTCTGTACCTTCTGTATACAATGCTTAAACATTGAAAATTAGTGAAAATATCTCCCTGATTTCTTCATGTCAGGATTAAGTGGTATGGGTATGAATGAAAGACAAAGAAGTAACAAAGAAAGCTGAGTGCTGATCTGCACTTGATGCAGCAAAGGCACGGGAGGAAACCCATCCAAGTTGCCACTCTTCTGTACTCCTCTGTGTGCATCCTGACATCACCGCAGGAAACACTTCAGAGACAGCTCTCAGAACAATACCTGCAAAGTGACAGATTCACACACATGAAAGCGTGCAAGCAATAGTGGTGTACTGGTGTTAAAGCTCACACAGTGCTACAGGCTTAGAGTGGGTTGAGCACGGTGTGTGGAGTGGCTGTGGCCTCTCACAGGGCTAGGATGTCACTCTGTGAATACTAATTTTCCCATGTTTTATCCTCTTGTATCACCTTCCTCTTTTTGCCCAAGCCATGTGTTTGGAAAATATAGCATTTTTTTTTCAAACTGAAGAAAGTTATATGAAATCAAATTATATACAGATTCAAATTTTCACATGAGGTATTTTATTTTTGAAAATTTCTGATGACTGGATACATCAATATATAAAAATTGCTTTAAAAGTTTATGGAGAAAATTCATCATTGGTCCACACACTCAACAAATATCTTAAACATATAAAGAAACGTTACTTAGAAATCCAAAGCTAATAAAAAAAATAAAACAAACTTAAGAAGCCAACTAAGAAATAATAAGTATAATCCTTTAAAGCAATTCCATTGGTCTTAAAATAGGTACTAAATGAGACAGATTACATTTTAAAAATCCAAATAAAACGTTTCAAATGATCATTAGAAGTAAGACATTCATGATCAGCAGCACCTGTGCAAGTAACTACTTAAGGCTTTGAGTGAGAAGCAAACTCCACAGCTATGTGTGGAATGTTTATGTGGTCACGTATCTTCTAGAAGATAGGAAATCAGCTTTATGAGATTGAAGATAAAAAAATACAATGAAGTTCTGTAGCATAGATTAAGTATGTTACACATACATAAGTGATATTTTCTGAAAACAGCAAAATTAAATGTAGGAAGTTTAACTTCTAAATTTTTCTCTCTATTTTAGAGCCTTGGGAATATATAGCATTCCTCATTTCAGAATAAAATTTTATACCACCAGTCTAGGCACAAGTAGTTATGGAAATTGCCTCTCCAAAACAACCAAAATGAAAATGAACCCCCAAAGTAAAAGCAGCAAGAAAACACAAACCCCAAACCAAACTAAACTATACCAAACTAGTCAAAACCAATCAACCAACCAAGCAATCAAGCAACCACAAAACTCTCATGTATCTTGATACTAAATTGTTAAACGCCAAAGGTCTTTTAAGGGTTGTATCTAGGAGGTGGTGAACAGCAAATGATTAAATATCATGATCTAAATAATATATAATTTACTCTGTGTAGAATTTTTCTAAATCCTGTTTCCTTCAACATATTCAGAAAATGTGATTAGGCTTTTACGAAGAGATTTGTGCTATGCAAGTATGTGTTCAAATTACAATTCGATTCTCTAGTAGGCTTCAAACTCAGAGTCATGTTTTGTTTTACAGTGTTAATGTGGATTGATCTCCAGGCCTGTGGTCTTTATTTAATTAGAATCTTTTTCAAAGTTTACTCCAGAAACAAACAACATAAAACACCACAGTCACCAACACTATTCAAGATGTTTAAATATATTGGATTATTTTACTAAAGTATATTATCTACTATGGACTTGATGTGTCTTAATATTTAAAAAAAATAACTATGATAAGATTGTGAAAGTTTTGAGATGCCATAATTTTACTTTTGTGTTACGACTCCCTTAGAAAGGAAATGGACACAACTACTATTAGTTAAAATGCAGTATTTTTGCTGTTGATGAACCGGTGGAAATGCTTAACTGTTTTCAGTATTCAGATGTTTCCAAATAGTTTACAAAGTAAAAATAATTGGCAAATCCAAAGTACTCATTGTAATTTGAATCCCCTTTGTAGTTCTGCAGGACTGGGATGTTCAGTTGAGTCTTCCACTAACAGTATTTTTGTTCCACCAGAAAGACAGAAGTCAAACAAAACCAAAAAACAAAACAAAATGAAAAAACCAGAAAACTGGACACATCAGTGATTTTCATGTATATTTATCTTCTTCAAGCATTTTCAAAGTGGAGATGCTATATTAACAACAGAGAGATGACTGTATGTTATCCTAAAACATTTCATATCATTTCCATGGGATACATGTTACCAGGGACAGTACTTTTAATTGTGTGTAAACCACATTCAAGAAGACCAGGCCTCTGCAGTGAGAAGCCTCATGATTTCCTGGCTCTATTGACGAAGAGCACGGGCACCATCAGGGTTTCAGTATCAAACATTCAGATGTGATTTCACTTACTTGTAGGTCTTTTACTTGATACTGAGTTAAAGCAGATTCAAACTGGTCCTCTATTGATTTCAGCAGTAGATAGGCTGGTGTAATATGGGGCAGTATTGTCTTCTATGAAAATTCTCCAATGATTTCATAGCAGTAAACACACGTAAGTGCTAAATGCTTGGATTTTTCAAATAAATGCAGACCTACCTTGATTTTCACAAAAAGCCTGTATTCATTTCCACAGGACAATGTTTTCACACAATGTAAGGCAAAACAGATATTAAATTACTTAACAGAACTCATTTTTAAATAATTAAAACTATTTTGTGTTTAAAGCTATTTGCAGATTTATTAGAGAAACAAATACAAATATGCATTTCTACAGAACTGTTTTCCAAAATGAGCTTAATACTCGTTCCACAGTTTTCACTTGTTTATATATCTAATGGCAACCCAAGTATTGGCCTCTGCACCACTTTTAATGAGACAATTGCCCTTCCATCGCAATTATAAAAAACTATTTAAAAAAAAATCCAGCACATACACGTTAAATATTTTCCTTAAAAAAATAATCTAATCAAAATATTGAA